>NC_087444.1:64698629-65010694 GCF_036321535.1 Camelus dromedarius | reverse complement strand
GGGTAATGAGTAGTGAGTCATTTGAGTAAGGCTTTCTGGAGGTAGGGCTCTTAGGCGATGTGTAAAGAAGAGAAGAAGGAGGCTTTACAGGGAGGACAGAGAACGTGAGCAAAGGCGGAGATGAGTGGGCCAGGAGCAGGTTGATTGGTGGCCAGATGCATGAGCCTGGAACACCAGTCGCCTTTTCCCCACACAGGGGCAAGGGTCCAGCGGAGCAGGTGAAGATGTCAGTGGAATCAACAGCTTGGTGAGTGGGGGCATCACTCCTCCTTGGTCTGGGACCCACCGTTGCCTCTCCCTATGTCTCCTGCCCCTGCCCCATACTCACAAAGTCGGTTCTGACTCTTACCCATTTCTCATGGGTTTCTTAGAACTCTCCGACAACTCCTGGGCCCTTCAACTTCGAAGCTTTCTGGAAGGTGAGTTCAGCAATAGTGCTCTGCTCACTCTCTTTTGGAAAACCAAACCTTTGTCCCTTGGCCCCACAGGCTGCAGCCTTCCTTCTAGAGTGACCATCAATGGTGGCCCTTGACCTCTCTTGTCCTGAGACCTTGAGCCGATTACATTGTGGACCAGTTGGGCCATTTCTTTCTTTTTTTTTTTTCTCTCTCTCTCTGCAGAATTTTAAATCCAAGCTGGGTTTCATTAATTGGGATGCCATAAACAAGGTAAGGGCTGGAAGGCTGTGTCATTCTGATCTTTGTGGGAGAAAGACAGAGAGAAGAAAGCTAACTCCTGCTTGGTGAGTCAGGGAACAATGTCAATGGCCTCTAGGAGAGCATTTCAGCCAGTGTTTAAAAAAAAAAAGATAGAAACAAGGAGGAAGGACAGCAGAGCCCTGAAGACAGAGGGAGAATTTGGAAAGAGCTGGGAGTTGGGGATGAGGAGGGAAGGGGTCTCTTTTATGTCTCAGCACACAGACCTGAGCAGGGCTGAACCTCAGTTTCCATTTCGACACTAGAAGGTGCAGCGGAGAGTGAGTTCTCAGGCCTGATCCTCAGGAACCAGGGAGGAAGCAGAGGCAGGGGGAGGGGATGGACTGAACCATCAGGAGCTAAAAGGCCAGCTGAGGACTGACACCGAGAGGGAAGGGAAAAGGAACGAACGCTGGCTGGCTGAGAGCCTGCCGGTGCCCGGCTCTAGTCTGGGCCCTGAACGTACATCATTTTAGGAAACACTTGGGGCCTAGATCCTCCGGCTCCTTCTGCCCTGTTCACCCCATCCTTAGAGGGGGAGCCCCTGGCCAGGCTGATTTGACTCCAGAATAGCAGATGTACCTCCAGGGCACAGGGGGTGGACTGGAAGGCGGGACGGCAGACGAACCATCCAAACAAATCCCCAAGGCAGAAGCTGCCATCGGCGGCCCACTGATTGGTTGGTTTGATCTATTTTTTAAAAACAATATGTACACTCTGGGCCCCTCTTTCTACGGCCCATGACGGCCTAGAGCTGAGTAGCAGCTGCTTCTTGCCACGGGGGCTTGCTCTGCACTGGACAGACTGCCCCCGCCCATCACTGTCATTCTGCCACCCAACTGGCCCCTGTGAGCAGTGGAGCTTCTGACCCTTAATGTAAGAGAATGCAGACCAGGACTCCTGCCCTGCAGAGCTTGTTGGGGGAGTGGGCGGTGGTAGGCGGGGAGGCAAAGGGATCGCCCACACCTCAGGAAAGGCACCTGGGAGTAAGGTGGGGGTTGAAAGGCAGGAGGTGCAGAAGCTCCCAGCTACGGCAGAGTCGTGGTCTGGATGAACCAGATGAACAGAGCAGACTGTTTCAATTTCGTAAAGAACTATTTCTGGTCGGGGTGAAACTCCTTACTGTGGACCATGCGGAGACAAGGCCCCTGAGCGTGGGGCACTTAGGGTCTGACGGGACAGCCAGGGCCCACACAGATGTTTCCCTGAGGGCCTGGGCTGACACCTGGCCGCGGGGTGGGCGGCAGCAAAGAGGGTGCTCGCAGCTGTGCAGAATCCGTTTGGGGCGGCTCCCCTCAGGAGCAATCTCCTAGGAAGCAGGGCAGGACAGAGATGTGCAAAGAAATGGAGAACCCCAGCTTCTTCCCGGTGGAGAGGGGATGAGGGAGCGGAGGACTTCAGCCAGAGTGAGGACTAAGGACAGGGGGGTTCCACTTAGCGTCCCGGCCAAGTATGGGGGCTTTCAAGCCCAAGCTGGAATATCTGGATTGGACTGGATGACAGCCATGGGTGAAAAGGTCCCTGCAGGTTTCCGGAGCAGGGGCCCAATCTCTCCCCTTGCCTTGGTCCACTACCCCCGAATTCCTAGTCCTCGAGCTCCCTCTTAGAACTTATTTCTTTGCCCAGGACCAGAGGAGCTTTCGCACCCCGTGACCTCCCGACAAGGAGCTACCAGATGGATGGGAGCCCCCATCCCTTCTTAAAACACCACTATCTCACCACTAACCCCAACATTTGCCCTTGAAATAAATCTTAGCTGTCCCACACTCCTGGTCTCTGCTCCTTTCTTATGTCTCCACTGTTGTTCTGGGGGGGGGTTGGAAAGGGTGATCTCAGCCCCCCAGCTCTGGGAGATGGGCGGGAGGTGGCATGGCAGGTGAAAGGTGGGAAGGTCTGGGGGCAGGTCCTGGTCCTGAGGTTTTACCACAGCTGTGTTCTGCCTGAGGCTGGGGAAACTGGGCTAGAGGAGTACGCTGCACTGTGCGGTATGTGTGACGGAGGGGTGGCGAGTGGCTCCAGAGACCTGGCTTCTTTCACCCTCTGTTCCCAGAAAGTTTTCTCATGTCCCTAAAGACACCCAGCTTCCCCCAGACCTTAGTCACAATGAATTCTGAAGGCTGAGGATGGTGGTTGCAGGAGCCGGGGCTTCGGTGAGCAGGGGGTCAGGCTCCCGGCTCACCTGTGCCCTACTTTCATCCACAGGGCCAAGTCCCAGCCCCCAGCACTCGCGCCCTCCTCTACTTCAGCCGACTCTGGGAGGTAGGAGAAGTCTCACTCTTGGTCATCCTGTCCTCCCCCCACCTCCCTCAAGGCAGCTTACTTGCTGCAAGTTCCCCCTCTTTTCACTGGTGAGATAGGTAATCTCACCCAAAGCTTATCACCAATACCATCAGAAATCCGAACACTCTCAGTGTCCTGTAAGCTCATCTTCATCCCGCCCCAGACCACATCCAGCTGCCAAAACCCTCTCTTTCACGTGATCTTGAAACTTTCCCAACCAGCTGCCACACTCCACCCTCTGGATTCTGTTTCCCCATGGCCCACTCATCTCTCCTTCTCCCTCTAGGACTTCAAACACTACACTCCTTTCTTGAACTGGAAAGCAATTCTTCAGGTAAGGGTGGCAGAAAGCTGGGGCAGGAAGCTCAGCTCTGGGGACTGGGGTTCTGAACCCAGGCAGTGGCTTGCAGATTCTGTCCCAGGTCCTCCCCCTCCTTCCCTTCCCATTTTCCTCCCCCTCCCCTTATGCAACGCTGAGCAGGGGTGGGGCGGGAGAGGGAAGTTGTGAGTCACCGAAGAAGGAGTAGGGTGGCAGGTCCTCCCCAGGATAAAAGCCGAGGCCGAGGGTTGGGGCCTCCTCAGGCACAGGATCATGAAGCCGGCCACCGTCTCCGCTCTGCTGCTGTTGCTGCTGGGGGTGGCCTGGCTCCAGGGAAGCCACAGCTGGGTGGGTACCGCAGGGTGAGCAGGTGGAGGGGACCACAAGGTGGGGAAGAGGGAGGGGCCTGGGGCTGGGGCCAACTCCCAGGGCTGGAAAGGGGTCACTAGGGAGAAAAGTGGAAGAGAAACAGGAGAGCAGGAAGAATGGGGGAAGGGGTCAGATTATCTGGGTTCTAGGAAGGATGGGCAGGGCCCCTGGGTCCTACAGAAGGCCACATCTCGATTCCATCTGGCCAGTGGCTTTCGGGAATCAGGGCCCTTGGGCACTGAGGCAAGTGTTGCCCACTCATTTGTCCACATGGGCTAGGCACGTGAGGCTGGACAGACGGGGCCACACTGTGGGATCTTTCAAGAAAAGCTAGAAATCTGGTTTTCAATTGTTTGCGACTAACTTAACTTAAACATCCAGACCAAACAAACAATGTCTGGAGGCCTGTGGTCCACCAGTTTGTGCCCTCAGTGGGGTTAGAGTGCAGTCAGGTGTGGAGAAGGCGGGGAGTCAGGCCTGACTTGGGAAGAACATCTTGATCCTGACTCTGTAAGTGTGCGTGCACGCGCGAGTGTATGAGTGTGTGTGTGTGCGTGCACGCGCGAGTGTATGAGTGTGTGTGTGTGCGTGCACGCGCGAGTGTATGAGTGTGTGTGTGTGCGTGCACGCGCGAGTGTATGAGTGTGTGTGTGTGTGCGTGCACGCCCGAGTGTATGAGTGCGCGTGTGTGAGTGTGTGTTCCCAGTAGAGAAGGGCTGATGGCAGGAACTAAGTTCCTCTCCTGCGCAGATCTCCCCCTTGCCCTGCTCCGGGGATTTGGGGGGCAAGCACACCTGCAGTGCTTCTTAGGGGCTCCATCTGCTTTCCTGGATTTCTCCCCTTCCTTTCACTCCTTTGAGCCAGAGCGAACCCAAGGCACGTCCCTTCTCCCCTGTGGGTAACAGCCCATCCTTCCCAGGACCCTGGGGAGAACAGCATTTGGGAACAGGGATGAAAATGCCTGTGTGGGGAGCAGGGTGTGCTGCGGGCAGAAGGCAGGTGGGGCCGAGGTGCCCGGGTCGGCACAGCTCCCCGATTTTTCTAGCTCAGGCTCAGGCCAGCGCTGCTGCCAGGGCCCCAGGTGCATGGGTGGCAGTGGGGTTGCCTCTCCCTATCCACGACCCCTGACACTGTTCAGGGAAATCTGTCCCATATCTGTCTGGGCCATTAGTTCCCTCCAGGCTTGCCGTCCCCTCTGTAGGCAGCACGTATCTGAGACCACTGAGGGGGTGGGGCAGGCCAGGTGGGATGCTGGAGCCCCCTAGTCTGGGGCCTGCAGGGCCACGGAGATACCCTCACGACGCCTCCTTCTCCGGCTCCTTCTCCCTCCCAGGGTGCTGAGGCGTCCTCGTCGCTCCAGAAGAGGGCAGGCGGCGCTGGCCAGGTGAGCCTCTCCCTCAGACTGCCCTGCCCCGGGGCCGGCCCTGGGCTCCTCTCAGCCCCGTTCCTGGGTCTGGCCAACCTGAAACTTCTCCTTTATGTCCTGTTCTATAATTTCCTCAGCCTGGCGCAGGATGGCAAGACGTGGTACCTGTAACTTCTAAGGTAAGATAACTGCCACTGACCACTGATTTATTTATTTTATTATATTATTATTATCAATGGAAGTACTGGGGACTGAACCCAGGACCTTGTGGATGCTAAGCCTGCGCTCTACCACTGAGCTGTACCCACAACCACCACTACCACCACCACCTGATTTAAATTTCACCTTTTTCCTTGTCTCCTACCGTCACCTCCCTAGCGACACTGGAGGATTTGGGAGAGGCATGGAGGGACGGAGGAGGGCTAGGACCGTACAGTGAGGTGAGGGTGTGGGTCCTGGCCGCAGGAGATTCCACAGAAGGAAACACGCGATGTGAGGAGGGGAGGAGGCAGGGGCTTTGAGACGGTCCATCCAGGGCAGGGGAGTGGGGGCAAAGTGCCCTCATCCCTTCTCTCCTGTGCCCCCACCCACCGCCCCTGCTTCCTTCCACAGAACAACTATAACCAGCAGGCACACCCTAACGCCTCTGGCGGGCAGTACGCAGCCAAGATCCCGGCTAAGGTAAGACTTGCAGCCGCCCTGATCCCCACTGGGGTCTGCACTGGGGCAAGGGAGGGAGTTTTTTCACTGTTAAGGTCCTCTGCGTAGGTTAGCTGGGCTGAATCCTGCTCGCTTTGATAGTCATGTCTCTCCACCCCTGTGGAGGGAGACTCCAGCCCCCTGAGAGCAGTTTGGAAGAAGAGAGTAGAAGGTTCTCCACACCCACTCACACCCCCTCACTTACGAGGGAGCAGTGGCCAGTCACGTGCCAGGAAGAAAACAGGGAGCCAGTGTCCTCGCAAGGACTACACGGATCCAGAAAAAAAGAAAAAATCACATGGCAAAACAGCCAGCTTTCCTTTGTAGTGTCTGCTCTCCAGCTCTTTAGTTGCTGACTTTGGGGCCAGTGGGGTCAGGGGAGAGAAGGAGACACTAGCAGTTAGGGAAAGCTAGCCCGGGAACTCTTGGTTGGTGGGAAAGTAAATGCTTCACTCCACACAGGAAATAACGGGAAAAACAGGAGGATTTGGTCTTACTGGGTTGCAAAGGAAGCAATCTGGTAAATTCAGAAAATGAACGTGTTAAATGCTAATTAGGCTGATGAAAAATCAGGCGGTATTTCCCACCATCTCTCAGAACAAAAAAGCCCCTGCCCTCGGGGAGAGGACGTCTACTGAGAGATCAGAAACCGCCTGCTGACTGAGAGGAGGCTGAGATGCAGTTAATAGCACCTGTGGGTACCCACCTCGCCCATCACTTGTGGTCAATTTCTACCACCGAGCTGGCAGAGGGAGACCTACATTTCCTCTTTCCACTCCCCTTGGTCAGTGTGTGTTCACGGACCACATTCAATATCTTGGGTGAAATGCACTCAGGCTGATACATCTCCTGGGAAAACAATTCCATGGGCTGAGAGTCCACACTCAGACCTTTGCGATAATCCTGGTCTGAGCCCTGAGGACATGGCTGAGCAGAGAGGCCACTGGAGCCCTCACCTCACCCTCTCTGATCTCTTTACAGGGGGGAGTCACGCCGTCTTCCTCGGTAAGTACTGGGGCGCAGAACATCCAGCTCAAGAGATGTGGGGTCTGAGACCCGAGGGGGTGCCAGGGACTGTGCCATGTCCCCTCAGACACTCTTCTTGTCCCGCAGGCGTCCCGGGTGCAGCCTGGCCTGCTTCAGTGGGTGAAGTTTTGGTAGGTGAGTATCAGAGGGAGCCACACAGGGCACACTTATCCGGGGCAGGGCTGGGATCCCGCTCTGGGCGGTTGTGCTAAAGGTATTCAAGAGGAGGAGACCCCAGCGTAGGGTGTGGAGAGAGACTCCTAAGAAAATGAACTTGAACTCTCGGAAAGCACCCTTGGAGTGCTGGGGGAGGCCTGACAGAGGCAGGGCCAGGCGGGGACAGAGAAGGCTGGCAGGGCGGCCTGATGAAGGAGCCAGACAGGACAAGAATTGTATGGGGGCCTAGAGCGGTGAGCCTACCAGGTGCAAAGGTTCAGAGGCAGGAAGAAGAGGTAATACCTGTTTTAGAGCGGAGTGAAAGCGAGGGGACCGCAGGTGACACAGGCAGGCCCTGGGGACCTGCGGCACACAGCAGCAGGGTGGGAGGATGCCTGCTTTCAGCCTGGAGTGGCCGCGTTCTACCACTGGCTCTTTTCTTCTAGAAAATCACTTCCAATAGCGACTGAGGCCCTGAAAAACATCAATCACCAGCTCTTGGTCTGGGTGCTGCCACCTGCTTTTTCTAGCCTGGGGGGCCTGTCTGTCCTGTTTCCTACCCCCTACTGTGGGGTCTCCTTGACCACCAGCCTCATCGGATACACCAGGCATTTCTTCACCTGCTCCATTTTGTGACCTCAGGTCACCACGCCAGACATTCAGGAGAAGCAGCCTACTTTAGAGTTTCTCTGTGGAAATAAAATATGAATCTTGTTTCCCTAAGACTCTGGCAAACTTTATTTTTCAATACAACGCTAATGGCCTGGATCAGGGAGAAGAGAAGAGGGATTTAGGGGCAGATAATCTGCCTTGGGCCGAGAGTGATGACCTGGGTGGTCCTGACAGGAAGCAGCTAACTGATCTCACTGGGCCTCAGTTTCTCCATTTTTAAAAAATAATCTTTGCCCAACTTACCTCTGAAATCAGGCTTACTGCACTTGAAGCAGTGGGGTGTTTGCTAGCCTGTAAAAGGAACAAGGGAGCTATGCAAACAGGAGTAAGGATATTAAAGACGCTGTTCCAAGAGAGGAGAGCTGTCGCAGCGGGTCAGGGAGAGGCAGGAAGGAGGATGTGGGCTGGTGGAGAATAAGCCCCAGCCTCGTACAAACACTGAAGTGTGGATGAGGGTAAGCTGGGGCTGACGGCTGGGGGAGTTGTGGGGAATGGCTCACACCCAGTGCCTTATCAGTGCAGCCGCTCTGTGCCTCCAGGAGGCAGAGGAAGCGGTGAAAAACTTCTGCTCCATCAATGTACCAATGAAATTGGCAGAGATTCGGGTGCAGGCTGAGCTCAGGCTGATCACAAGCCAGGAGCCCTGGGGACAGGGCCAGAGAGTCTGCATTCAGAGTCTCTGAGCAAAATGCCACCAAGCCCACACAGGGTGCCCAAACCCAGGAGCCCCACCTCTGATTCCTGACACCTCTGATGTCCTTGACATCCTTTCGGGGACCCAGGACATAAAAGGAGGACAGGAAGCACCCTGCCAGCTTCAGTGACTCCCTCAGAGATGGCCAGTTCCCTGAGAGCGTGACCCCTGTCTGCCTTGGTCACTTCTCCATCTCCAGTGCTGAGCACAGGGCCGGACAACAGCTGATGAATACATGAAAGAAACCGGGCCCAAAACACACTAGGGGAAACTGACTTGATCCGCATCCTCTTCTCACTTTTGTCCTTAAATCGGGGCAACTGCTTTACAGGCATCTTTGGGCTCAACTGTGGAGGGAGGCTCTGCAGTACCTCCTCGCGGCCACAGGGAGGCGAGCGCGACCATCCCAGGGTGGCCTGCTGGCCACCTTCCCGGAGCCTGGGTGAGGCATCCCAGGTCTCCGCCAGCCAATCCTGGAGGGATTCAGGGAGACGCTTAGGTGGTCAATAGGCTTCTGGACTCGGGGTGCCCCTGGTCCACCCTCTAAAGTTTAAAGTACCACCTGAAGAAGCATAAGGCCCTCTGGTATAAAGGATATAATAAAACGGCAGGCCACCTCTTTCTCCTTGCCGGGCCTCTGAAGTAGTTACTCAGCGTAGCCTCTGACGTCCATTTTTCCCCTAAAATCCATCCTCTCGTAGCAGGCAGGGGGATTCCCTGTTCAGAGTACCCCACAAGATTCATCGGTCCTGGAATAATATCCCAACTCCCTACCAGGGGGGGTATCCCATCCTCAGGAGGGTGTGGCTCTCGCCTCCCTGCCGGGTCATCCCGGACCTGTTGGGAAAGGCTCACAGAGAACGCTACTGCTACAGTCCCTGGAACCCGAGATCCCGACAACGTTGGGGCCTTAATGGCTTTTGGTCTAATTTCAATTTCCCTCCCCAAGTCAGGTTCACCAAGGATACCTACGCTATACACTATCGTATCACTTTATTTTCTTCACAGAACTTGTCATTCTCTGAAATGACCTTGTTTCCCAGTTTTTTGTTAGGTTATGATCTGTCTCTTCCACTAGAACAGAAGATCCACAGGACAGGGATCCCATCCATCTTGAATTCCTAACAGCAAGCGCCAAAGCAGCTGTTTAATAAGCATTTTGGGAATTAGAGACTGGAAGGAGGGATCAGAATTATGTGGGCTCAACCCAGGAAGTCTTCCTAGGAGAAGCTGAAGCAAAGGGTACACAGGGCAGAAGGTGGGCGGCAAAGGAAGAAACCAGACCTGCTGGGCAGTGTGGCTGCCTTCCTGGGTGTGACAGTAACCCTGGCTGAGGGAGGAAAGGATGGGACAGGCTTGCCCTGAGCTCTGCCTCCCAATACCCCACACCCCAGCCCCCTTTCCCTCCAAAGATTCTAGGCTTTTCACTCAGATGTTCACAAGGCCCCGAGGCCCAGTGTGCATCCCTTCAAACCCCCTACTCCTTCCCTGAACCCGAGAGGCTGGCTCCCAGCCCCTAGGTGTGTCTGTAGTGTGGTAATCAGGGCCGGGCCTCGCCTCCTACCCACACTCAAGTTCTGGCAGATTTGGGGCGGGGTGGGAAAACAAGGGTTTACTGGTATTCTCAGAGTGGGAACCAGGAGATCAACCAGACCTGGAGATGGGGCCATGCAGAGCCAGGCTCCGTGACTCTGCCTGACTCCACTAACCCTTTGTGATGCATCCAAAGGGACACTGAATCCAGGGCAGATTCTCCTGCCACCATCCATTCCCCGAGCTGCTGGGACCCTCTGCCAGTGAGAATTCCTCTACCCTCCTCTTCCCTAACCTGCCCCATCACTGGACACTCGGGGAACACAAACTCAATGAAGCAATTTAGACGGGAGAAGGGGAGAGAGCTTGGAGACAGACACTGGGTTCTAGGTTAGCACCCACAGCATAAATCATGTAAAGCCAAAATCACCCTTGAGAATCCATCAGGAAGGAACCAAATGGCAAGAAATCCTAAGTCCAGCCCAGCCAGCTTTTTCTCCAGCATTGAAACAGAATTTCTTTGGTTGTGCATGTGAAGCATTAGTTTTGTGTTCAGAGGCATTGTACAAAAGTACTTGTCTTTTTTGTTTTAATTCTTTTTTTTTTCTTTTTATGTTGCTGGGGGAGGTAATTTGGGTTATTTATTTATTTATTTATTTTTAGAGGAGGCACTGGGGCTTGAACCCAGGACCTCATGCGTGCTAAGCATGTGCTCTACCACTTGAGCTATGCCCTCCCCCCAAAAGTACCTGTCTTTAAACACTAGAAATTTAAATGTTAGAACTAGAAGACTGTCTTTAAATACACACTTGGTGTGGTAAGATGATTAAGCGAGAAGAGGCAACTGGAATCTCAGGCAACTGCAGGTTCCTTTCGGGACATGTACTCCTTGAATACCATTAATCTCTTAGTTTTCTGTTTTCATTTGGCCAAGAGCGCACAGTTTGATTCGCTGAAATTAATGCGCGTGTGCTCAGAGCTGCCAGCTGTGGCTGTGCACGCCGCCCGCCACCAAAGGACACCGTCAAGAGGGCAAGGCGGGGCGAACTGCAGCCTGGCCCCCAGCTCTCAAGGCTTGGGTCTATTAATTCACACCAGGTGCTCCGTGGGCTGGCCGAGGCCCTTTGCTGGACACGACTTCACAGTGAGCAAAGGAGCAGGACAGGGGCGGGCTCTGGACTCCTGGGGCTCTAATGCGGGCCTCGCCACACACTGGCTGGGTGACCATGGGCGAGTTATCTGACCTCTATATGCTGTGGCTCCCCTGCTTACAGAATGCAGATAATTATACGACCTACCTCACAGAAGCACTGTGATGTTTCAATGACAAGTATGCATTTAGAGCACTTAGCATAAGGCCTGCCACATAGTAAGCCATCAATAAATTGGCTAAGATTATTATTAGCAGCCTTAGCATGCGGTGGACAAGAAAACATAGGGAAGTCAATTTGTTGCAAAAGGGCCCTGAAGCCCAAGAGATGCTGGTGTTGGGTTCATCTGTGGCTTCGGATTACCCCTGCCGTGTGCTCCTCCGTCAGCATGTCTAATCGGACCGTGACATATCAGCTCTCCTTTGTTGGTTCTTCATTCTGCTCTTGGAGTTGACCTGATGCTGACAGAATGGTGGTTGAGCTCCTTCAGTCCCTGCTAATTACTTGGTAAGAATTCATTACACATGAAAACTTGTGTCCTCCAGAAAGCCTTTTTGGGAGGTGCTCCGCCCTCCTGTCATTTTCTCACTCATCCCCTCCAGTAGCGCCAACCGCACAGGACCTCCGCTGTGACATGGTCATCTTCATGCTTAGTGAGCGTTCCTGGAGCACTGTCTTCTCAGGGAGCTCTGCACAGGGGGAGGAGCCACTAGAAAAACTGAGGAGGCTAAATGTGGGCAGGATGTTCAGGACCAGGGTGTGGGGGCAGCAGGAGAACTGAACTGAAGTGCCAGCTCCTGGGGTTCACACAGACTGCTCGGGAACGCCATGGAGCGCACCCCGCCGAGGCCTGCTCCCTCTGTGCGTTGCATCAGGTCGGGGTAAAGCGACCCACTCTTAAATGAGGTCTTGCTTTGTCCAGTCAGGGCCCATCTGGATTGCAGCACCTCCCTATTACACCAGGAACCGGTTGGGCCTCCTGAACCTCATTGTGGGGAAGGTTGCTTGATTAGGATGTTTTGTTACTTTGAGGCAATATGACTCCCAAGCTGGGGGAGTAGGGTGGGGAGTGGTATAAGCTGAATGAAATGGAGTGGGCGCCCAAGGTTCAGGACCCAGATCCCGTCGCCAAGCGGGTCTCTCTGAGATCTGTTAGTGTTTCTCTATCCTTTGTCTTCTCAGCTCAAGACAGCTACCTCTCTAAAGACCCAAGAGTAAAAGATGGGCAGCTGGAAAATGGGTCCAGCCCCCAAAGGGAGAAAGTGTGCAGCATGATAGAAGGATGCTTGGATTCTAAGATAGCCAATCTAGCAAACGTTGACGCCACCTCTACAGTGTGAAGTGCAGAGCTAGGGAGATACAAAGGGGCTAAGACACAATTCCTGACCTCAAGGAATGTGGTACTCTATGCAGCAAGAACACAAGTTACTCTGGGTTCGATGCCAGAGAAACACAAATGAATTGCACTGGCGATTTCAAGAAGGGAAGTTTGAGGCGGGAGTGGTAGGGGGCTGGCGGACGCTGGGAGACATCAGGGAAGCTTTATCCAAGATGGATGTTGGGTTCTGAGAGCAAGAGATGAGAGAAGGGCATTTTAGGCATAAGGAGTAGCAGGGACAGATGCTTGGAGGAGGAAAAAGAAGGGTATCTTTGGTTAGGAGTCCAGTTTGGCCAGAAGGAGAGGTGCATGCAAAGGGAGGAAAAGACAAAAGAGTTAGAAGAGTAGGTTGAGGCCAGGGCATGGAAGGCCTTCAATGCCAGTCTAAGGAGTTTAGGCAGAATCAGGTAGGATGGAAAAAAGCCTGAATTATAAGAAAGGAACGAAAAGGTATAAGAAAAAGAGACAAAGACAATAGGAGAGGTTGCTTGGGTGTCACTGCCAATCCCTTGGAGGGACAGGTCCAACCTGTCTCCATCGCAGCTCCATTTGCATGAAGAACCCATCGCTGGCTCACCTCCCCAGTCCCCGGGCAGGTGGGAATTGAGAAATCCAAGGTAAGTAGGGAACAGTCCCTACCTCCCCATCCCAGAGCCCCAGGGGTGGTGACAGGATCTGGGGCTGAGTCAGTGGGGTGGGGACCCCACTTCTGCTCAGTATGCCTCCTTGGAATATAAAAGGCAAGCGGCAAGGCCTGGCCTCAGAGCACCCCAAGCCTGACACCATGAAGATCCCAGTCCTCCCCGCTGTGGTGCTCCTCTCTCTCCTGGCGCTCCACTCCGCTCAGGGCGCGGCCCTGGGGAGTTCGGAGGTGAGCACGGCACCTGGGTTCTCTTTCTCTTATACCTACTAGCTCACTTACTCCTCGATTTCTTTACCTTCCATCAGTTACGGGAAAAGTGGGGGTACTGCCAGGGGCAGAATGAGAAGCTGGGGCTCTGAGGAAGGAAGGAAAGAAAGAAGGAGACAAAGCATTCCTGGGAAGACACATAGGGACGGAGATGCTTACGTTGCTGGAAGGGATGGTGAGGTGTAGGGCAGAGCCTGGACACCCTGGGAGGAGACGGGGGCTGAGGCTGAGGGTCTGGGTTCAGCCCCACCTTTGTTTTGTTTGTATCCCTGGGAATGGCCCCCAGGTGGCTGGAAGCGCCCTGCTGTCTCTGGAACCTGGGCCAGAGTAAGAATCCTTAGGAGCCAGTCTCCAGCCAAGAAAAATCCTGAGGTCCCCCTCTCCCCTCCTTACCCCACCGCGGGGGGAGAGTGTCCATGCTGCATTTAAAAGTCTGTAAGAAGCGTCACAGACTCAGCTGCTTAGGATCCAAGCAAGAGATGTCAGTGAGCCAGAGGGCGGGCGGGGCCTCTGGGGAGGGGGCGTGAACTTGCCGGGTCTAAAATGGGGACACTCTACTGATGGCTGCTAAGTAGGAAAATGTACCCCGTGTGGCCGGAGTTTAAAACTTTTTAAGAGAAACTGGAAATCCGAATTATGAATTCTTGCTGATCAAAAATGTTTAGTTCAAATGGAAAATCAAGCAAGCCAAGTTACTATGAGATCGAAACATTTGGGTCTCACATGCAGGTAATCCTTTTGCAACCTTTGTTGTGAGAAGGAAGAAAAAAGGGGGCAACGAAGCAGAGCAGTTGAGGTTGGGAGGGGACAGGATGGGGTGCGCTGAGGCCTAGGGGCTTACCAGACGGAGGAGGGAAATGGATACTCGGACGCTGGTGGCAATAAAGTCACAAAGCAAACCAATCTCCATCAATTAAAGGCAGCGGGGCTCCCACCTGCATGTAAATCTCCCCGACCCAGCTCCACGGGCCGAGTGTGGGTGTCTCAGAAACACCCCAAGTCAATGGCAGAACAACACCAGCTCGTTTTTCATGGGAGGAGTCCTTTCTCCCCATGCCTTCTTCCCCCTGCCTACCATGGACGCCGGCCCGGGTTTGACTTCCCTGTCTCGCACGTGCCACCCTCCATTCCCTTCTCGTGGTCCGCACATCTGCCCACCAGCTGCCTTCCCGGGACAGGCCCCGTGGTGGAGAACAGGGCTGGCCTGTGGAGGGAGGCGGAGCTGGCAGAGAGGGTTTGGGGCAAAGGACTTGCCATCATGTGATCATCTGGCCCCTTTCTCCCCCTCACTTTCCAGGAAGAATCCACCATTGGTAATTACGCGTCGGGACCTGAGGTAAACCCCCTGTCTTCCCACCATCTGACTAGGAGTTTGTCCCCTGTCTCTTCATGCTGCTTAGTAACTTGCTTAACACTCCGCTCCTTTGCCTAGGCCTTTAACACCCAGTTCCTGAACATCGACAAGTTACGAGCCGTAAGTGCAATTCTGTAGTACGGCCCCACGAGCATCCTCATCCTAAAGGCCGCTAAGGCCTGGGTAGAGAGCTTGCAGTGATGCCTCCTCTTTCCCAGAGGCCGGGGCCAAGCTCTGCCCTTCCCCGGAGCTGACGCTCCTCTGCTGTCTCTCTGCACAGGCTTTCAAGCCCGAAGAGTTCCTGAACTGGCACGCCCTCTTTGAGGTGAGTGCTTGGCTGCCCTCTCCTTCCTTGATAGTTTGCCTGTCTTTCCCGGGTGGTGGTAACACACTGTAATTTAGCCCTTTCGGTTCTCTCCTGAGTTCTCGGAGGGAGTGACTGCCCTGCGTGGATGCTGCCCAGCTGTGGAAAGCTTCCCCGGGGAGCTGTCATGGCCGCATCTTATTTTCCTAACGTGGCAGAGGGGCAGCCGGCCCGCAAAGACAATCCCTGAAAAGGAAGAACTTAATTGGTCAAGTTTATCCAAATCCTCTCATCCTCTAGAAAGAAACTGAGGTCCTAAGTGGGGTGGCTTACCCCAACATAGAAGGCGAAGTCAGTGGCAGCGCTGGAATTCGAGCCACAGTGCATGACCCTGCATGTATTTGCTATGTGCCCTCGTGCAAATGTCTTCAGGTCTCTGAGCCTCAGTTTCCTCATCTGTGATATGGGGATGATGACAGTACCGATGTCAAAAGGTTGCTGTGAAGACCGAATGAAACGACGCCTAGAAAGCAATTAGTCTAAGGCAAGCACAGAATAAGGGCTCAGGAAACGTTAGTTCTTACTGTAATTATAAAACAGTAACAGCGTCGCCACTACAGAGAGCTCATTCCACAAGTGCTTACTGGTCCGTGCTCACCTGACCTGTATGAGAGAACCACTCTTGTTCTCTTTTTCTGTTTCAGTCCATCAAAAGGAAACTTCCTTTCCTCAACTGGGATGCCTTTCCGAAGGTAAGAGGTGGTGGGCATCAGGAGAGTAGGGAGGTTGGGGGTGAGGGCAAAGCAGAGGATCTGGGAGGGAGAGTGGGGAAAGGGAAAGGGGCGGGGGTGGGGGGAGCTTTCTTCTGATCAAACCCAAGGGAAACAAGGGAAAGCTTACCTACTATATTCAGCAACTTAGATGGGGCAGAGATTCCTTTCCATCACTGCCCCGCCCTCTCCTGGGCTTCCTTGGAACTGCAGCTCCCCACACCCGAGGGTCTCCAATCTGACCGTACCCCCTCTCCCTCCAGCTGAAAGGACTGAGAAGTGCCACTCCTGATGCCCAGTGACCATCCCCTTCAAGACCCAGCGCTGTCGATACCCAGTGAAAGAGGGGGCTAGTGTGGGATCTGATCACCATCCTATAATCACTCTTCGCTGGCTCAATAACAACAATAAAATGTTTTCCAAACAAACAGCTCCTGTATCTGCGTCTCTGTTCTTATCTGACTGGGCTCAGAAGGGAATTACAATGGAGTGGGCCCCAAGGCTGGCAGGTGGAAACCTTGACTTCTGAGGGGGTAGTAAGCAGTGAGACAGGAGGAAGTGGGGAGGACGTAGCAAGGGGGCAAAAGACCCCTTGTGTCTTAGCTCCTCGGTACTGGCTGCCCTCCTTGAGGAGCACGAAGCTGGGGCTGCTTGGTTAAGATCCCCAAGGAATCAGACCCAAACAGCTGGAAACCTCCCTCCCCGACCTGCCTTCTGAGAACCTGATTCCTCTGGTGGTGGCAGCTCAGTATAACAGAGCTGTCTGTAATCCAAACCTGAGGACCCAACTTAAATCATTAGAGCCCATCTAAGATCGTTTCGTTTTTTTATTGAATTAGGTAGGTTATAAATAAAGGAAACTAGTGGTGTGACCCTGGGCCTTTCTAAACCTCCTTTCTTCATCTGTGAAATGAGTATGGAAATAAACAAGAATGATAATAACTACCCCGAGGTGTTGTTATGAAGGACAATTGAGGTAAGTATGTCAAGTTCTTTGCACAGGGCTGGGTATACAGTAGGTACCCAACAATTGCTTCTTTTCTCCACTCCCACTGCAAAGGCCCAGATTCATTATTCACTTACTCACTCACCATTCCATCCATCCATCCATCCATCCATCCATCCATCCATCCATCCATCCATCCGTTTACTGCAAAGGTCTTGAAACACGGAATGGTTCATTTCAGTTCCTGCGGATGAACTCCGTATGGAATCTCTGTACCCCCTGGGCCTGCTCTGTGTACTTACAATGTTGAATAAGTTGGGATTATTTCTGGTTTCTCTTGAAAACCAGGAAAATGGGAGAACAGTGGACCTGCAACTGGCTTAAAGCTGCCCTTTTTACACAGAACATGGTCTCCAGATTGGTAACGTTCCACCTGACAAGTTTCACTTATTGACCTTGCTTTTTTGGTCCTTATGAGCAACTGAATTTGCAAACTGTGGCCTGTAGCTTGCTGAGGAAGTAGACTACGAAGGGAAATTAAACATGTGGCTGGACTAACAATTAAACTGACATGGGACAGATTAATAGGAGAAAAGCATACAATTTTTTTTTAAAGTATACACAGGTGTCTTCAGAAGGAAAATGGAGCCTTGCTGAAGAATGTACATTTAAAGCTAGTCTAGGTTGTTGCCATAACCCAGCTTGTCAGCCGTATAGGGATCCCACAACTTTTTCCTGAGATAATGATGCTTTTTATTTCCTCCTGAGACTTAGGATGGGAGGGAGTGGAGAGGGAAGGGAGGGTTAGGGCCAAAACTGGGCCTTGATGAGGGGTGACCAGGAAGACTGAGTCCTCCTTCTTGCTGGGATTTCCCAGGTGGCATTTTGCTGTTGCCAAAAGCAACGTGGTGAGATTTCCAGATGAACACTGACTGAAGTTTATGTCCTAACAGGGCTTGTTTTAAAGGAAGGCAGCATAAAAATACAGATACATAAATTGCATTTTGCTGAATTAATATTTCTTTAAGGAAACTCATTAGTTTTCTTTGCAACATTAAAAAAAGAAGAAGAAGAAGAAGAAGAAAAGAAAATGAAACCCTGAAGAAGCAGTTAGGTCCAAAAGCTTATAGTATACACATTTTTCCAGAAAGAACAATAGTTGTGGGGATGTGACAAAGCAAAGGGGCTTGAACTAGGGGTCATACCTCGTGGGACAGTGACTAGGAAGTATGTGAGGGAAACTGATGGAAGATAAGGGTTATTTTGGTAGGTTTGTTTGTACAGACTGGAGTCAACTCCCAGTCTCTGAAGATAAGAATGTTCTCTCTTCCTGGTACCAGGAGGGCATCCTTCTCAAGGAAAAATTTACAACCTGCTTTCAGGTCGAAAGAGGGAGGTCAGAGGCCCTTTTGTATCTGCTGTTTCATAAATGTCTTCAGCTCAAAATACTCAATATGTCAAAGCAGAATATTTTGGGGTGACACGTTCTGAACCCCTTCACTTGGTTCCTGCTTTCAGAGAGCTTAAAGTCTAGATGAATAAGACATGTAAATGTTGCTTTTACCTGTCCTTCTGGGTAACTGGCAATGACAGACACACAACACACACCAATAAGCAGCAACTTGTGAGTGGGATCATCAACAGAAAAGAAAAAAGATGGAAACTAGTCAAATGCCACAATCAATTAAAATATTTAACAAGGACTGAATGCTCATAAACTGGGTGACAGGAAATGGAGTCGAGGACGAAGGAGGGAAGTCCTTTAGCTACATTTATTGAGTGGCTAGGTTTTAGGGGAGGCTAAGAGTCATGACACAGACGTCAAGAGTATCTCTGAAATAAAGCAGTTCTCAAAGTGTAGCCCTGGGATCAGCAGCATTTGTATCATGTAGGAATTTACAAGAAGCACAGATTCTTGGGCACCACCCCAGAGCTACTAAATCAGAAACTGGGGGTGGGGCCCAGCAGTCCATGTTTAAACAAGTTCTCTATGTGGCTTCTAATGGCTTGAGAACCACTGAGAAAGGAAAGCCAGAGAATGATTAATACAAAATTCAGGATGGTAGTCACCTTGTAGGTGGAGAGAATATCATGTATAGGAAAGGAGCACATGGAGGAGGAGGGAAGTGACAGAAGCCTTCTATTATTAATGTTTTTATTTTTTCCTTAAATATATTGGAGGGGAGGGAAAAATATCTTTGCCTTCTACCTTTCTAGGTTAGAGATTGTTCCATATTTCAACGTATATCTCTACATCCTGTTTAAAGAGAGGCACAATGTAACAAAAGAAAGATTAACAAAAGAAAAGCATACGAATTTATTTAGCATAAGTTTTATGTGACATGGGAGCCTTCACAAGTCAAAGGAGACCTGAAGAAGCAGCTAAACCTGTATGTTTTCACGCCCGGTTTGATGAAGAGTGGGAAGTCATGGGAAAATGTGATAGGAAAAAGGGGTATGAGGTCGGTGTGGGAACCTGGGGAAACTCAGCAAGGCGTGTTCACTCAGATTCCTCTTGGGGGGTCCCTCCATGTTGGAGACAAGGATTATCCTTTCCTCTGGGTACAGGCAGGGCACTTCTCACATGAGGGCCTTATGACCTCCATCAAGGGAAGGTCAGGGAGTCCTCCTTGCATCTATTTTCTCGAATTCCTTCAAGTTGAAATGTGGTGCTAAGGTTGTGTATTCTGGGATAGTTGCAGTGCCTGCCGTAGTGCGTCCTGAACCCCTCCAATATATTCATTTTATACACACTTATGTACGCACTATTCCACAATGATATGTTATTAAAACAAGAAAATGTCTCTGAATAATTTGTGAGTGCTGAGGGAATACAGAGTAAAGAAACAACTGGAGTCTAGGAAGACTGGAATCTAAAGGAAAAAAAAAAAGTGTAGACGTGCTTGTGTAACGACTGGCAGACGTACTCCAGATCAAATGAAGCTGACAAAAATGCACCAGCAGGGGCCAGATAATTCAGAGGTTTCAAAGCACAGGAGACAAGACACCTGTTCTCTCTGGGGAACGTGCAGGATGAGGAAGAAGCCAAGAAGTCTCCCTTCACTGTATACTTCGTAAAAGCAACAAATGCAGTGGACTCTATGCCACTCATTAAATAGGATGTAGAGATACATGGTGAAATATGGAACAGTCTCTAAGATAAAGTAAAATGAAAAAAGAAAGTGATAAAGCAGTGTGAACAATACGTTAAAAAAAAAAAGAAAGAGAGAGAGAGAGATATGCTACAAATATGTGCTCTTCTATACATGAAGTGTTTCTAGAAGAAAACTTGAGAAGTAACAGTGATCACCTCTGGGGACTGATGTAATTTTACTGTATGCCCTTTTGGACTTTACACTATTACATATTCAAAAGAATAATTTAAAAAACCAAAATGCAAAATAAAACAAATAAATACACCAAACCCCCCTGCATTTTAAGGTATCAGGGCCTGGCCCAAGAAGCGGCCCAGAGCTGGTACTTCTCACTAAGTGAATGAAAGGGATTTCCCATACATTTACCACACCCTTTTGCCACCCAAAGTGTGGTCCTTCGACCAGCAGTATTAGCATCACTGGGGCGAATGAGAAAGCAGAATCTCAGCCCATCCCGGAGACAATAAATTGGAATATGCATTTTAACAAGACCATATGGGGTGGCAGCATACGACTCATAAACACAGTGAAGTTTGAGAAGCACTGCCCGGCATTACATTAAGTGCTGATCAGAAGCTTCAGGGAGCTTCTGATCTAGCTGAAGACAGAGAAAGTTCTGGATAACACTAGAAACGATGCTCTTAAATTCAGCAAGAGGGAGAAATTCCATCTGAGTCAGGGTAAAACACACAAACAAGAAACCCAACAAACTGGGGGAAGTAACTTTTGGCCTGGGCATTGAAGAACTCAAAATGGAACCAGAAAAGAACAACAAACTCATTGGTTACCTTTAGAGGCTGCTGGGAACCAATTCACTCTTTTGAAAGCTGCTAAATAAAGGGAAGGGACCAAACATTTATTCTCTTTTCTGTCTGAATTATACCTCAGAGCAAGCAAATAATTTTTCTTTATACAAATATTTGAAGCTGATAAATGAAGAAGGGATAATAGAATTATAATACTACCATTTTGCAAAATTTAATAAATTAATGGAGCTAGGCTGGCACCAAGGCCTGCTAAAACCATCAGGTGAACCACTGGCAGGGACCTTCAGAGTGCTGGGTCAGGCTGACAATCTGCAGACCCGCGGATTTATCCAACACTCTTAGAAAGATGAGGAGAGCTGCCGCTGCAGATCTGATTCAAGACAAGGGAAAGGTCACCACCTCTGAAGTATTCTCACCAACAATCACCCCCAAATCTGATTAAACCTCTAGAATCTAAATCTAACCACCAATTTGCAGGGGGAAAAAAAAGTACAGAGGAACCTGGTAAAGGATTCCAGGGAGAAGAAATTAGCAACCCCTCTTTGACACTTCCCATGGGAAATTCTCGATGACTAATAACCCAGTTTCTTCAACAAAAACATCATAAGAAAAAAACAGAAGGTGGGAAAGAAAGAATTTAAAGATAAAGACAAATTTAAGAAGCATATCATTTAGATGCAATGTATAGATCTTACCTGTGTCCTGATTTGAATAAATTAACTTTAAAAAAAATTATGAGATGATGAAGAAAATTTGAACAGGCAGGTTGACATTAAGGAATCTTTTTTAAGATGTGAAAATGGTATTGTAGTTATGTTTTTCAAAAAAAGTCTATATCTTAGAGATACACGATGACAAATTTAGAGATGAAATGATAAACTGGGATTTGCTTCAAAATAACCTAGTGAGGTGAGTAAATTGGGCTATCTATAGGAAAGAGGGTTGGTAATTACTAAAGCTAAGTGACTAAATACCTGAGGGTTCATTACACCAGCTTTTTAGGTTTGTCTTCTATTTTGAAATTTTCCATAATAAAAGTTTTTAAAAAATATTTTTTAAAAAGCGTACTCTCGTACTTGGGAGCAAAGGAGAGGACAGAGGAGGGTCCCCTCAGTGGGCAGGGCATTAACACATAACTGGTAGTGCCGGATACCGGCTTGGGGATGTAGTTCAGCTTGGCTATGGAGTGGGTGCTGAAGGCTGGAAACGCAGGTTGGGTCAGATGTCGGAGGGCCCTGAATGCATGCAAGGCTGAGAAATTTCCACTCCACCCTGTGGTCAGTGAAGAGATTCCTGCAGGTGGTAACAACCACGGTCACAAAGGCAACAACAGCCACTCTTATTTGGTTCTTATCACAGGCCAGGCTTTTTGCCAAGTGCGTTGCATGTATTAGCTCAGTCCATCCACAAAACAACGCTGTTAGGTTGGCATCATTATCGCTATCTCACAAATGAAGAAACTGAATCTCAGAGAGCTGAAGTAATTTGTTTAGACTCACTCAGCCCAAACAAATTAAAAAAAACAAACTAAAGAAAGCCTAAACACAAAGCTACAGAAACAATAAAAAGATCGTGGTTTCTGGGTTTGGGGAGAGGGAGGGAGGGAGAAATGAATAGATGGAGCACAAGGGATATTTAGGGCGATGAAATTATTCTGTATGATACTGTAGCGGTGGCTACATGTCATTATGCATTTGTCAAAGCCCATAGAATGTACAACATCAAGACTGAGCATTAATGTAAACTATGGACTGTGGTTGATAATAATGTGTCCATGTTGGTTCATCGATTGTACCAAATATGCCACACTGATGAGGGATGTTGAGGGGAGGGGAGTATATATGTGTGGGTGGGGAGGGCTATGTGCAAACTCTCTGTATTTTCTACTCAGTTCTGCTGTGAACCTGAAACTGCTCTAAAAAATAAAGTCTATTAATAAATACATATAAATATTATGCTGTTTTTCTGAATTTTGCATTTGTCAACTTTTTAAAAGTTGCCATTTTTGTGATTTCTTTCCTCATTGTAAATAAATAGTCACTTTTGTACCTAAAAAAAAAAAAATCCTAAGCAAACTTAGAAAAAGCCAGGATTAAACTGGCATGGACCTACGACATTACCCCCACCTTCATAGGAGTCCTACAACTTTTGTTTGCTTTCTAAACTGGGGTTTCATGTCAAATTTTGCTGGACAAAATGCTTCCATTTCATAAAATAAAAAAAGAAGTTTAGAAATCACTGCTGAGAATGATGGGCAGCTGCCAAAGTCACTGGAGTCACTATAGCCTGGTGGTTAGAACACAAGTTTTAACATCAGTCAGACATGGTTTCAAATTCTGTTCCGTCCACTTTACTAGCAATGTGATCTCTGAGTGGCCACTCCATCCTGGCCACGGTTTCATCATCTGTAAAGTGAGAACAACACTGATGCTTCATAGGAGTTAAGAAGGTTGAGTCTAAAAAAATGTAACGTTGTGACAAATGCAAGTTGCAAAATGAAACCTCTGGTGTGAAACTATTAACATAAAGTCTAAAAATACGCAAGGCGATACTATATGTTTGTGGCTACATCTACTACATCTACGCAGTAAAAGCGTAAACACTGGTGGGCAGAATTTTCACCACCTTCAGGATTGTGTTACCTCTGGGAATGGACGAGAACAGGATTAAGAAAGGTACAATCAGGGCTTCAGCTCTATCTGTAATGCTTAGCTCTTAAAACAAGTCTGAAGCAAATAAGTCAAATTTTTAAGCTGACTAAAGCCAGGGAATGTGTACCCCAGGCTTTGTTAGTATGGTTTCTCATATGTTTATGCATGTTTGAGATACTTCAAAATAAAATATTTTAAAGCAACAATAAAGACACTTGAATTTCAACCTGCCCAGAGCCGTTCAGCCTCGAAGGAATTCTGTGGCCGACACTCCTCACGCTGCCTCCTAAGCCCAGCGGCTCCTGAGAGCCTGGCTGGCTTCGTTACAACCCCCCGCGACAACGGCGCTGTGGAGGCAGCCCAAGAACTTTCGACAGATGAAATGGCCTCAGATGCTTCTGAGAAGTGAACGCACAGGCCACCCTTGAGGATTCCCCTCCTATAAGACCTCCCACTGCGTTTCCTGACACCCAACAGATGAACCTACTACATTTCCCAGTGTTCCTCCCTTAAACCAGTGACAACCCAAACAAACAAAAGACCAAAAGACAGGCTCCCCCCATCGTCTCCCACTAACAGAATCCTCCTGTTCCTTATATAAACCTGAGTCTCCCAGACCGGTGACCGGAGGTAATGCTCCTCAGTGCCCCCTCCTGTAGCTGACCCCTTTGGCGCCTACCCTCCTAACAGACTCTCCATCACCCATGGATACCTAGTCACCTCCCAGAAACCCTGAGAGCTCCTTTTTTTAAATGTCAAATCAGATCGTACCATCTTTCCATTCTCGACCCTCCAGTGATTTCCCATTACTTTCAGGATAAACCTGACAGACTTTACAGGCCTCTTCTCCTGTCTCCCTGAATTCCCTGCTCACTGTGGTCCAGCCACCCAGCCTCTTTGGGGCTCCTCCTCAGACCGGCCAAGCTCGCTCCGCCTCCTGCATGACTAATCCCCCTGCCCCTTCCCTCGCTCCCTCACTTCATTCAGCTCTCTTGAGATGACACCTCCTCCGTGAGACCTTCCCAGTCTGACCACCTTACCTAAAGAATCACCTGCCTTTTTGATCTTCTAATTCTGCTTTATTTTTTGTTATCACTTTTATCACCACCCGAAACATCTCTACTAAATTGTTATCTTTATAGGACTCAAGAGCTGCCCTCTCCAGTGCAGCCATCCACTGTCCACATGTGGTTCTGGAGTGCTTGAAATGTGCCTAGTCATAACTGAGATACGGGGCAACTGTGACACACATAGACTGAATTTTAAAAGCATTAAAAAAAAAAGAAAAGAGAATACAAATATCTCACTAATATTTTTATATTAACTGTTGAAATATATTTGGTTACATTTGGTTATATTTGGTTACAGGAAGTATATTAAATTTAAAATGAATTTTATCTGTTTCTTCTTACTTTTTCAAGACTTGGAAAATTTTAAATTACCTATGTGGCTCACATTCTATTTCTTACATATAGCTGGTCTAGAAGAAGGTCAGTCTTAAGAAGATGAGAACTGTTTTGTTTCCCACTGTATCCCTAGCACAAGTGCCTGGCACACACACAGTAGGCATGCAATAAACACTTGTGAATTGAACGAAGGACCAGCCCCCATCTATGCCTAAGCCTACATCTGATCATGCACAACCAGGTCTCCTTCAGAGACTGCCAAACAACAACTTTCCTTCACACGTTCCTTCTGAGAGCCCCGTCTCCAAGGTACTACACAATACTGGCCCTACAGTGATGACCCCAACATCGCCCACAGGTAAATCTCCCTTCATACTATTCTTTCACTCCCTCTCCAATAGGCAAGGAACTTTACCTTAAAATCCCCCAGCGCATCTCACCTGATGCCCTGCATTCCTGATATCATGTGTGGTCATGGGGTCACTGTTACAGTCTCAACCAGAAATCCTCCCCTCCCATGACAAACCTCCCTCCCTACACACAGCACCCCTCATCATTCATTCCCAGGGCAGCCTCAATGGAGGCTGACCCAATGGAAAGATCCCTCAAGACCTCCAATTATTGGGGGGAGGGTATAGCTCAAGTGGTAGAGTGCATGCTTAGTATGCATGAGGTCTTGGGTTCAATCCCCAGTAACTCCCCTAAGAATAAATAAATAAATAAACCTAATTACCCCCCACCCCAACAAAAATTTAAAAAAAAAAGAGAGATTTCCAATTATCACAGTTCTTCCTTACAGCTTATTCTCAGGATAGCCCTCCTCACTAATTCCTACCAGAATGTCTGTGGCTCCTCCCTTATGGAAGCAAGAGCCAGGAAAACTAACTGTTGACTCCTTAAATTATCTCCAAATCAGATTATTCAGAGACACAGGGACAGGCTGACTAGATTGAGAAACCAACGTCTCACTCACTGTACAGCTTAAAAGTTGTGTCCCATTACCAGGCCACCTTGTTATTTCTTGCACATCAAATTGCACACTCATTTTGTCTTGGATATATTTTTGTATAATTCATTCAGTGTAAACCTTTAAGTAATGGCACCGTTTTTGTAACACATTTTACTTTGGCCTTGATTCATTTCTCAATATGCCTCAAAGAAACCTCCCAAGTTTCTTCTGATCTCAGAAAAGCTGTCCCTAGCTTGCTCTGTGCAAAGACCCTGCCCAGGAATAAACCTTCCTCCCCCTGAGGCCCAGACTTGCAGTTCTTTTTTTGTTGTTATTGTCCTTAACCATGTGTGTATGCTTTTTTTAATTGAAGTATAGTCAGTTTACAATGTTGTCTCAATTTCTGGTGTACAGCACAGTGCTTCAGTCATACCTGAATATACATATATTCATTTTCATATTCCTTTTCACCTTAAGCTACTACAAGATACTGAACATATTTCTCTGTGCTATACAGTATAAACTTATTTATCTATTTTATATATACTATTCAGTATCTGCAAATCTCGAACTCCCAATTTATCCCTTCCCATCCCCCTCCCCCTGGCAACCACAAGCCTGTATTCTATGTCTGTGAGTCTGTTTCTGTTTTATATATAAGTTCATTTGTCTTTTTCTTTTTAGATTCCACATATGAGTGATGTCATATGGTATTTTTCTTTCTCTTTCTGGCTTACTTCACTTAGAATGACATTCTCTAGGGCCATCCATGTTGCTACAAATGGCATTATTTTATCATTTTTCATGGCTGAGTAGTGTTCCATTGTATAAATATACCACAACTTCTTTATCCAGTCATCTGTCCATGGACATTTAGGTTGTTCCCATCAGACTTGCAGTTCTTATTATCCTCAGTGGATAAGTCAATTTCCAGTTTCAACTTGGCTTCAAACACCAATGCTAACTCATTCTGGCTGCCCCAGCTCCATAGCCTGGGCAGGATGCCAAGCTTCAAGCTTTGGGAATCTCAGCCCTTTGGCTTTTTGCATGGACCGACATCACAGACCTCAAAGACTGCGCAGCCGCTTCCTTTCTTTCCAAACGCACTTCCGGTGGGAGCTACCCTGCGCGCATGCTCTGTGGTCTGGCGCCCCTTGCTCGGCTCTTCCCTATCCACTTCCGGTTAAGATGGAGGCTGGCCCTAGAGCGCGCCGCTGACCCCTGAACGCACCTGTTTTGTTTGAGCATCTGCACCGGAAGGCATTTTCACGCCTCGCTCGAGGACCACCTCCCCGTTTCTCTCCAGGCAGGCTCTAAAGAGCACATGCGCACTGAGAGAGGTGCAGAAAAGGTGAGAAAAGTGAGACATAGTTTGAGGGACGTTGAGGCTCCGTCCTGAGGTGGGGGCTTGAGAATCCCCAAATTTTGAGGCAGTGCTGAGCTCTTCAGAGCCCAGAAGGTGGACTAGAGTGATGAAAGAGGAGTAGAAAACAAAGAAAAATTTCTCTCTTTTAAAATCATTTAAACGTTGAGATAATATACTTTAAACATGTTGGCTTAGGTGAAATACGTTATTAATGTTAATTTCATCTGTTTCTTTTTACTTCCAATGTGACTATTAAAAAATTGAAAATGGCTTACATTGTATTTCCATTGGACAGAGCTGGGTTGACAGAAAGATACATTGCAAAGCTCTTAGCCCAGTGACTGACACATAGTAATTCTCAAAACACATTTTTACAGATTGCTTCCCCTTAAAAAGTTTTCTGCTGGTTATGGAGGATGCAGCGGTGAAAAAAAAATAGAACTGCCCTGTGTGATTCTCAGCTCTAACTGGGGAGACACACAATAGGTAAGTGAACCCAGAAAGAAGGCCCTTTCAGATCATGGTAAATACATGCTATGAAGGAAACAAAACAGGGGCAGCGGAACAGCGGGAACTGGCAGCGTCTCAGTTACTTAAGGTGTCAGAGAGGGTCTGTCTGAGCTGGTAGCACGTGATCTGAGACCGGAATGACTAACAGAAGGAACTGGCCCTGAAAGGCCTGGGGGCAGGAGCTCCAGGCAGAGGGAACAGACTTCAGAAGCCTTGAAGTAGGAATGAGGCTTCTGTAATGGAGGAATGAAAAAGAACTCTTGTGCTCAGGGACACGGTAATAGGAAATGAGCCTGCAGAGGTGGAGGTGTGGTGACTGCAGGTCACAAGGGCCTAGTGGACTGTGGTCATGGATAGCTGAAGTGTGATGGGAAACTTTTGCAGCTGTCTGCACCCCATTCTTGCAGAGAATTAAGCCCTATCACTCTAAGGCATCCATTGCATGTCATGAATTAGGTCATCTCCTATTGTATTAGACAGAGAATGGTATTAGCCAGTATCATCCTTAGGGAAATTGAGAAAACATTCACTCATGCCATTCTCTGCAGGGCTTAATTCTCTCCCCAGACCCTGAAAAAGGCTGCATGAGGGGATATTTAGCAAGAGATGTGAAAAATCACTTTGGGATGGGATGGGGGCTGAAAGACAGGAATGGAAGATGGCGATCAGTGAGGAGTCCTTCTCGGTGACTCAGATGAGAGATGGCAGTGCCCTCCGCTGGTGCTGCAGTAGCTGGTTAGTAAGATGCAAGCATATATCTTGGAAGCTGGAACCAACTGGACCCAATGGATTAGATAGACATGGAGAGGAAAAGAAGAGGGAGGAAGGAGCCAGGGATAACCACTGAGTTTTTGGTCTGAGCAGCTGGGTAGATGCCAGTGCTGTGTATGTTGATTTGGATTCTGGTCCCAATTCTG
Source organism: Camelus dromedarius (assembly GCF_036321535.1). Lineage (NCBI taxonomy): Eukaryota > Metazoa > Chordata > Mammalia > Artiodactyla > Camelidae > Camelus > Camelus dromedarius. Next base: position 64,982,351 of record NC_087444.1, on the reverse strand, counting down.
CTGGATGACCCTGAGAAAAATAAGTGACTTACTCTCTGCTGGGCCTCAGTTTTCTCATCTGTAAAATGGGGGTTGCCATGGAGATTTGATGAGATCATGCATGAAAAGCACAGGTCTGGCACGCATTAAACGCTCAAATAGCTGTTATTATCATCGTGATCATTCCTGCGTGACTAGCATACTGAAGTAGATAAAAGCATGGGCTCTGAAACCAGTCAAACCTGGGTTGAGTCCCTGCATTGTTTATGTGACCTCGGCAAGGCAATTCACATCTCTGAGCTTCAGGTCCCTCTTCTGTAAAGGGGGTTAATGATAATATCCTCCCTCCAGACAATGTTGTGAGGATTCAGTGAGTCTTGACTATGATGTGCTTAGCACTCGGCATAGTGCATAGTAATTGCTCAATAAACAGGGCCTAAATGTTAGAGTAATTAGAATTTTCTTCTGTGTGTGCGTGCGTGTGTCTGGGGAGCAGAATTATTACTTACAATAAGTCTTTATATTTTTATTATGAAATAATATGTGTTCCTTGGGAAGATGCAGACAGTAAAGGATTTTGTAAAGCAGCTGATGAAAGCTGACCTACCACCCTTTCCCATAACTCCCTAAATAACCACTATGGACTGTTGCATAGCCCTTCTGAGTTTCACAGACGCCCATTGTGTGCATGTGTGTTACATCCTTCTTAGGGATGCAGTATAAGGTAGTGGCTGGGAGTTCAGGCTCCAGCGCAGCACAGGTTCTAGTCCTACCCCTGCCGCTTTATTACTGTGAGGTATTGGGCAAGTTATTTAACAGTCAACCCAAGTCTCAATTTCCCTTTTTGTAAAAAGAAAAGTCATAACAGTACTGCTGGTAAAGAGTTGCTGAAACATTAATGGACCTGAGATTGTCATACTAAGTGAAGTAAACCAGAAAGAGAAAGAAAAATACCATATGATATCACTCATATGTGGAATCTAAAAAAAAAAAAAATTAAGCAAAAGAACTTATTTACAAAACAGAAACAGAGTCACAGGCATAGGAAACTAACTTATGGCTCCCAATGTGGGGAGAGGGTGAGGAGGGATAAATTGGGATTTCAGGATTTTCAGCTACTAATGACTATGCATAAAATAGATAAACAACAAGATCCTACTGCCGAGCACGGGGAACTATATTCAATACCTTGTAGAAACCTGTAATGAAAAAGAATATGAAAATGAATATATGTATGTATATGTATGACTGAAACATTATGCTGTACACCAGAAAATGACATTGCAAACTGACTATACTGCAATAAAATAAAAAAAACTTCATAATAGCCTATAATGAAAAAGAATATGAAAAAGAATATATATATGTATAACTGAATCACTATGCAGTACATCAGAAACTTAACATTGTAAATCAACTATACTTCAATTAAAAAAATAAAATAAAACTTCAAGAAGGGAAAAAAGGAGTTGCTGAATAATGTGTGCAGCACTGTGACTGCATATATGAAGATCTCAGGACACTTAGCTGCTTTTATTATATATACTTATTTTAACATAATGGGCATGCTGTTTTCTTTATGCTTTTCTGCAACTGTTTTTTCTTTCCTTTTTTTTTTTTTAACACTTTAGAAGGTTATAATTCCTATGTTTTTTTCCTTTATGCTCTTCTGCAATTTTCTTTTTTTTTTTTTTTTTTACACTTTAAAAAGTTTCAAGTTTTTAAGTTTTCTCTTTTTCTATTGAGGCAAAATTGATATATACCAGTATGTAAATTTCAAGTGTATATCTTTATAATTTGACATCTGTGTACACTACAGAGTGATCACCAGCAAAGGTCTAGTTACCATCTATCACCGTACAATTGATCTTGCATCTGTTTTTGTAGCTTAGTAAGATGTCTTGAGCCTCTTCCCACACCAAAGGTCATCTTGATTTGAGGCAAGGTTAAGGACATGGACCCCTTGTCAACTCCTCATCCCTAAATTTCTGCTTCAGAGATGCCTAGCTGCACGTGAGCAACAGACACCACAGCTTCTGTTGTGTCTGGGTCTCCCAGGCTTTGGAGGCAGGTAGTAACCTTATCTCCCCAGGAGGTGGCAGGCAGACTACAAGAGAGGACAGCGAGTGGCACAAGGAAAGTGTGGGGCCCTTGCAGTCTTGCACTTCTGTGACCTGTGCCCTTGGGACTTCTGAGGTTGCATCTTGCATCTTGTTTCCCACAAGGTGGCCACATTCCCTCCTTCTGCTTTTCATTGGGGAGCCTCAAGCAGAGTTCAGACTGTCCCGAGACCGATCTTGTCTTAGATCCCGAGATCTTGATGCCAGTCTAGAGTATTTTGTAACTGGCTTTATGACTATAATAGTTTTTTTCTTTTCATCCCCTCCCTACTCCATTCTTTTTTTTTTTTTTTCTTTGAGAGTCTGCTGTTTATGATAGATGGTTATTTTCATCCCACCTCTCTCTCACCATACACAAAATGCTGCTCTTTCATTCTGGGACCTATTCCTTCTCCTTCTGGGATCTAAGCACCCTCCTAGTACCAACCTTTTCTCTATGCTTTACTAATTCAAACAGTTCTTCTTTTCTTCTTTTTCTGTTCTAAGCATGTCACAAAACTCAGACATCCTCTTTGCCCAAAGATCCTTGGATTATTTAACCACATCTGTACTCTGTACCTCTTTTTCGTCTTTATGAGAGAGCTCATCTTGGGTTCTTGAGGACCTTTTCCTTGAAAGGCGACAAACCTTTAAAGTCTTATTTGCAGAGGAAGTGATGGGAGGGGCCAGATAAATGACAGCAGCAGGGGATGAAAGGTCAGGAACAAGGTTGGTGATTTCTTTGGCAGAGGACAGTTCTTGGCAAGGATCATAACTGTATTAGGGCAATAATAATAATAATCTGTTTCCTATCTTGTCCATGGCTATTGTCAGGATCAAATGCGATAAGATTCTGAAACCACTCTGTAACTTGTAGAGCACTTTATAACCTGTTAGGTATTGTTAGTCAGCAAAATCACTCACATGCTACCCACGCTGTGCCAGGAAGGATACAAGATGGAAAGTCAAGAGACCTGGGTCTGCCACCAGCTTGTTGAGTGTGAGTAGCAAGTTTCCTTCTCCAACAAATTGACCCAGTCATTTGTTGAACACCCACCTGTGTCAAGAATGGTTCTGGGTACTGGGGATGCTTAGCTGAACAAAACAGACCAGTTATCTTGGAACCCACATTCAAGAGGGGAAAACGGGCAATAAACAAGTAAACAAATAACAATAACAAAGAAGAAGTACTTGAGGCCAATGATGGTAGATTGAATACCCATGTCTCCTTTGCCTCCCTCCTGAAATCACAGTGTATATGACAGTAAAGAGATCTTTTCGAAAGGCACTAGACGCATAAAGGCAGGGAGTGGAAAAGAGGATGCAATCGTGCCAAGATTTTGGAAGTTGGAAAGCAGATAAATAAGTGGTAACTGGTCATTGACTTGGCAGACCTATGAAAGTTGAATCCCAAGCCAGTAGTGAGAAAAGCCAAGACTCAACCAAGTTTCTACTGCAGAGCCCACAGAAGGCTCACCAGCTAGAGGCAACAGGTGCCTCTGGAAATGGGGGTGAAGGGCAAGCTGACATAAGGAAGATGGTTGAAAGTTTATTTGAAAAGAACCCCCAGATCTCTTCTGCAGTTTCCTGATGCAAAGCTACTCCCCTCTCATCCAGGAAAAGACTGGAGTTTTATTCTTGGAAGAGGAGAACACAAAGGATCTTTCAAATGTGGGCTACCAGATGCAGTTGGAGGAGGAAGCAACATAATGTAAATCAGAGATTAAAGGAATGCTGTATGTTGAGACCCTCCTCCCCTAGCTGTCTTTTCCATTTGACTCATAAATTTCTGGCAGTCCAACTTTCACCCTCAAGGCAGAAGATTAGAAGAGTCTTCTCTGGGAAATTTGACCAGTCCAAGAAGAAACTGACATTGTACTGACATTGGAGGTTCCCCAACTAGGTGACCCGGCTGAATCACCCTACGGTGAAGCCTCATATGTGTGCTCACAGCTTCCATTCATGGTTCAGTACCTATGGAAGGTAGTCTCCAAGATGGCCCCAGTGATCCCACCTCCTTGTGTTCTCGTGTAACTCACTCTCCCTTTCAAAATGGGCTCAGCAAAAATGATGAAAGGTCACTTTGAAGATTAGGTTTATAAAAAGACTATCTTCCATCTTGTCTTTCTTGCTTTCTTGCTTGCTTGCTCTGGTGGAAGCCAGCTGCCCTATGGAAAGGCCCACATGCTAAGGGACTGAGGGAGGCCTTCAGCCCATAGCCAGCAAGGAACTGAAGCCCTCAGTCCAAAAACCCTCAAGGAACTTAACTCTGCCAGCAACCACATTTTTATTGTGAATATTTTCAAGTGTGATTAAAAGCAGGGGAAATACAACAGTAGAACCTTGTCCATCATCTAGATTCAACATTTATGGAGATTTTGCCATATTCCATTCTTTTTTTTTTCTCTTCTGCCTTTAAATCAAACCCTAGACATCATGTCATATTATTTTTATTTACTTTTTTATATATCTCAAGAAAAGTCTCCTTCCTTCTCCGTAAGATGAGCAGAGAACCAAGTTTTACCAGATATCTGATGACAACTTCTGACATAAAGGATAGAGACCAATACCAAAAAAAGAAAACTGGGAGCAAGGAGATGAAAATTCCTCAAAGAAATCCAAGTGGATATCACAACCATGAAATAAGGTCAAGAATAAAAGAGAGTACTTGGATATGAAACGTGATAGCAAAAAGGAAAAATGAAACAGAAGGGCTGGAAGATAAACCTGAGGAAATCTCACAGAAAGTAGCACAAATGGCACGTGGGAAATAAGGGAAATTTCATGGGCCAGTCTAGGAGGTCCAGGATCCCCCAAATAATAGGAGTCCCAGAAAGAGAGAAAAGAGAAGACAAAGGGAAATAATCACAAAATGTTTTAAGAGAATTTCCCCAAATTTAAGGATATTATTGTGCAGATTGAAAGAGTCCAAGTGCCTTATGCAGAGGATGAAATTTTGGAATGCTTGTGAGAAAGCTGAAGGACCCTAAAAGCCTCCAGTGAGAGAAAGATGGGCCATCATCAAGGAATCAGGAATCAGAAGGTCTTGGGAACTTTCAACAAGACTGGAAGCCAGGCAGCAGTATGGCAGTGCCTTGAAAATTCTGAAGAAAAATGATTTCCAATCTAGAATTCCACACCTAACCCTTATCAATTAATAAGCATGAAGGTAGAATAAAGACATTTTCTGACAAGCAGAGTCTCAAAACATTTACTTTCTAGAGAAGTTGTTAGAGGACATAAACCGAGAAAGAGATGCAAGAGCAGAGAAGCAAAAAGCATTCTCAATTTAAAAACATCCAGGGGTCAGCTATACACCTGGCATAAACCACCACCAGTTCAGACTGGAGCAGAAAGTTCCAGGAGAGATCTCTTCAAGAAGATGGAATCTGTCTCCTCCTGTTAACTCTGAACGTCTTGAGAGGAGATAAGACAATTGGCAAAGAGTTTGGGTGGAATCAGTGATAAGTATGTGAAAAACTAAGAAAATGAAAAATAAGACAATTATTAATTCTGGGAGAGGGGAAAGTTGTGCAGGATATTAAAAAATCATAGTTTGCCGTAGAGCTCCATTCTTTACATAGTCACAGGACTGTAAACATTGAGTATTGTTCTGACACCATTAAGATGTAATTATATTATCATGATACAGAGTGGGAAGGGCCCACACGTACTTATGTATTAGAGAGAGCCACAGGGAGAAATTAACAGATAAAACCTGATAATTAAAAAAACGAGAAAGTAAAGTGAAATAAGTAAGTTCCGTACAGACATGAGGGATAAATATTTAGTTGAAAAGAGGTGAAAGTTTCCTACAGGAAGGGGTAAATGAGCTGATGGGGCAAGAGGGTGAGGGATGCTGTTTTTCACAGCAAACCATCTGACTCATTCAACCTCATGCATGTATCTCTTTTATAAAAATTGCAAGTAGGATGATACCGGAGAGTGATCAATGCAGGAAAGTCTGGCGGAGGGAGGCAATTTTGGACCGGACTGAGGAGAAAGCCCTGGGAGCAAATGAAATTTAAGTCACAGGCAGCCTGAAGGATGGGGACTCAGCCATGTGAAAATCTTGGGAAGGAGGGCCTCCAGGAAAGGGGAACGGCAAGTGCAGAGGATCTGCGGGCAAGAGCAAGGTGTCGAGAGCACAGAGGAAGAATGAAGTGAGAAGGATGGGGCGCGGGGGAAGAGAGAGATGAGCTTTGGCAGATGGACCAATGTCAGATCATGCAGAGCCTTGCTGGCCACGGGAGGGCCTCAAGATTTATTCTGAGAGCCTTGCATGAGAAGCACTGGGAGGCTTCTAGGCAGAAAAATAGAATTTTAAAAGATCACTGTGTATAAACATCTGCAGAGTGCTCGATGCTATTCTAAGTGTTTGTATGTACAATAATATTAAACTCACTTAATCCTCATAATAACATGAAGAAGTCTCTCCCTTTTTTTTAGTCTGAAAATTAAAGCACAGAGAAGTTGAGTTGCATAGTGTAAGAAGCCAAGATTCAGGCCCAGTTACTACAGCCCACTGACTCCGTGGAAACCCTTCTGGTTAGTCCAGCCTAGTCTAGACATGGTGATCCTCAACCCTCCAGGCTTCCCAAGAAGCTGGGAGCTGTAACCCAAAAAAAGTGCCCAAATGCACTGAAATTTTTAGACGCTCCTCAGGTGGCTCTGAAGTACAGCCAGGGATGAGAATCTTCCGGCTAGAGGCTTTCGAAGATTCGGCAGAGTTCCACGACTCTGTTGTCATGCCTCCATCTCTGTTCCAGGTGGCATGGGGTGGCTCCTGGTGACCTCCTCGGCCTCCTGCCCCTGCCTCTCCCCAGCCACCACTGCTTCCCAGCACCCAGCTCTCCCTCCGGGCTGCTCTCTACTCTGCCCTCGGCGCTCAGGTGTCTTGTGCCACCTCTGCATCCTTCCTTTCCTTGGAATCTCAGCAGTCAGTCATCTCCCTCCCCAGCATTCTATAGTGAACAAGTGCGGTTTGCATGAATCACGTTTCCTGCCCTCCTTTCTCTTCCACAACCAGGTAACCAATTGAGAGAGAGAGAGAGAGTTTTGAGAGGGAGTCTGTAGTCCATACCAGGGTCCAGGGGTCAGAAGACCGTCTTTATGAGGACTGACACACGGTCACTTGACATCTCTGAGCCTCAGTTTCCCTTGTTGTTAAGTGGGGGAAAGATTTGTGCTGTGCCTCCAATCACAAACCTCGAGGCCCCCTATGATCCGACCCTTGCCTGTCTCCCCACCATCACTCAGCCCCAGTCACCCTGGCTTTTCAGTTCCTTGTGCAGATTCAACTTGTTCAAGCCTTGCGCTTGCCTTGAACCCTTTGCTCGGACTCTTGTTTCCCGCCTCCATTCTTGGCTTGCATGATTCCTTCTTGTCATTCCGGACATTTGCATGTCTGGAATGGAGCAGCCTTCCCAAGCCACTCATCCATTGCTCAAGGTCATTGCCTGACCCTGACTCTGTCTTACTGACAGCCCTTAGCACCACTCCAGAGTGTCTATTTGTCTCCCTGTCTGCCTCTCCCACTGGAACTTGGACGGCGTGAGAGCAGGGGTCTTGTGCTTGTTCGCAGCTGTGTCTGTAGCACCTAGAGCAGGACCTGACACGTAGTAGGCCTGCACAGAGCTTTGTGGATGAATGAATGCCTACGTATGATGACCAATGTCTGCCATGGCACTTCAGAAATTCTAGACAGCTGTACACGAGTATGGGCTTTTTATTTAAAACATCTAGCTTTGGGAGCAGTATATTTACTTTCCTAACACTGTTTCCTTGAGGCCAGTGTAGCCTGGGCAACAGATGGCAGGGGACAATGTTTGGGGAGAGGGAGCCTGAGGTTAGACTAGAGCCGTGGCCAGCCCCTCCTTGGGTAAGCTGCTGGTGGACAGTTGACCGCAGCCGTTGTTGGCTCCCCACCTCCACCACCTCACATCTTCTGCCTCATCAGACGCTCAAAACTTTACCAAGTGGGTTACTGGACTACAGTGTCTGAGGGCTTAGAGATCTTTGGCCCAATTTCCTGGTTGAATGTGCAACTTGTAGATGAGAAATTGTCATTTGCTGTGATTAGAGAAAAAAATGAAAAGGAAAAAAATGGGGCAGAAGTATTTAACCACAGGAAGTAGAGAAAGCTGAAAAAAAGACAGGGAGGGAGGGAGAGAGAAGGAGAGAGAGCTAACAGAAACCTGGAGGGAAGGGGCAGGAAAGTTAAAGGGAGTGGAGTTGGAATCTCGGCCACGTGTTTGCCTTCAGCCCCTCTCTCCAGGCCCACCCATGCCTGCCTTCTCCGACCAGTGTCCCCCACAAAACCACACTGCATGGGAGCTCAGGCTGTGTCATCAGATGAGGATTTCTGAGGAAGGGGCACACCAGCATCTTTTCCAGAAAGGGGAAGTGAAATAGGCAATGCAGGGTTCTCACTTCCTGATGGTGGCCCCCCCCACCCCGGGGGCAGCCTCAGCCAGCTCCCTCCACCCCTGTTTCCTGGTAGCGGCTCTGGGCTGCTGTCTGTGTTACTCATTAACCAGGCACTAATATTTCTGTTTACCCATCTGTCATCCTGCAGGGGATTCAGAGGAGTCCCACAATCTAAGCAGCCACCCGGATCCTCTTGGGTCAGGCCCAGCCAGCCATATTTAGCTTGTGTTTATTCAGTGTCAAAAGTCCTGTGCCAGAGCCCTGAACTATATGTAGCCAGGGAGAGAGAAAGTTTTCTCAGGTCGGATGTGATCCGCCTGCTGGTTGTGCCTGTGTGCTGGGAGGTGCCTCCGGCGAGGTGCTTGAACTCGCTTAGAAGTGCGGTTTATTAGCATGGCTGGCCAAACCCATGTTCAGGGTCTTCACATGGATAGAAACTGACCCTGGAGGGGGATGTATGCTCCCGAAGTTGGCAGGTGCTGCAGATCAGGACCTGTGCTACCCTCTACCCTCAGCCCCCGAGCCTCCATCCCAAGAACTGGTTGTTAAACATTGCCGGCACACACTGGGGACATCTATTTATCAAATAGATGCATGGTAACTTGTAAGGCCCCCTCCTGGCTATTTGGTTCTTGGTCGGCCAGTTCTAATGAAAGAAGAAATAGCCCCCACTTTCAGGGAGCAACCGGCCTGATGAAAACCCTCCGTGTTTGCTCCTTACTTTATGGCTCTTAACTCTGCTGTGCATATTATCTCCTTGATCCTAACAACCATCTCCCTTCAGTGGTGGGCACAGATACCAGAGTGATCATCCTAAATTGGAAATCAGATTATTTCACTCTCCTGCATAAAATCCTCAAATGGCTTCAGAAGCTCTTGCGGTAAATTCATTCTTCTCTTTGGGGCGTAAAACACTTTGCATGGTCCGGTCCCTGCCGACTTCCTTGACTTCCTCTTTCACTCTCTTCCCATTCACAGTATTCCAGCCCAGTGGTTCTCAAAGTGCGACCCCTGAACCACCAGCATCAGTATCCCCTAGGATTGTTGGAAATACAAACTCTTGGGTCCTGTACCAGACCTAGTGATTCTGAAACTGTTCGGAGGAAAGACTGCAATCTGTGCTTCAGCAAACCCTCCATGTGATCATAATACATGTATGAGTTTGCAGACCGCTGCTCTAGCACCACACTGGCCTTCTCTCTGCCCCTGAGATGCTCAGGTTTTCTCCCTCCTCCAGGGCTTTTGCACCAGTGGTTCCTGTTTCTAGAATGCTCTTCCCTTGAGCATTTGTATGCAACTCTTTCTCATTGTTCAGATCTCAGCTGACCACCATTGCCTCAGGAGAATCTTCTAAAACCTCTCAACCCCTCTTTATACTTTCTTCCATATCCCTGTTTTGGTCCACATTCTAAAATTATCTTGTTGTTTGTTTACTTGTTTATTAACGATTTTTTCCCCACTAGAATGGAAGCCCCAGGAGGGCAGGTACCTTGTCTCTCATACAATCTGCATCCTCAGCGCCTAGAAAAGTATCTGGCTTTTAGTAGATAAGTAGATAAAAACCAATACGTGTATTTGCTGAGCAAGTGAATTACTAATTTCCCAGTAAAGAAAGTGACTTGATGAAGATCAAATACTTGTTAGTGAGTAGCTAAAGCTTCACCCTGAAAGTCTCAGACCAGGGCTAGAAGTTTCCTTGCACTTTTTAGCAGGCGCGACCTGGTCCCTAAAATGGTGGGACTCTCCGAGTTGGAAGGGGTCTGGCCGTTCACTGGTTCAGCCCTTATCAGATGTGTGAGCTTCCTCCACGTCCCAAGTTGAGTGTTTTGTATCTTCTACCTCAATATTCCTGGAGACCGGGAGTGATTACCTTGCTGAGCCCTGGCTGTTGAAGATGGAACCCCCTGCTGCTTTGGCCCATGGTCCTTGTTCTTCTCTTTGGGGCTGCAGAGAATGCATCTTCTATAAAATGAACCTTATCTTGTTCCAGCCATGTGTTCAGCCTTCTCTAACTGGCTTCTTATATGCCAGTGAAAAAAGCAGGCACTTTGGAATCCGGAAGACCTGGATTCAAACTCCCTCCCACTATTGACCTTGGAAAGTGCCCTTAGTTGTCTCACGCTTCTTCCCTAGAACAGTGCCTGGCACTTAATGTGTATTGTTATTGTTATAATTATTATTATTAGGTTTTAAATCTCCAAAACATTTGGTCAATTTAGGGGCTTGATTCTTTTTAAGTTCACGTCCTTTTTACAAATGTGCTGCTTAGCGCTCGGCATGCTGCTGCTTATCCCCAGCACAGTGAGATTATCATCAGCTTGTTTGCACTCTGTTTCTTTTAATGCCCCCCAAAATCAAATCAGCTTTTTTGGGGGGAAGGTGTAATATATCACAGATGCATAGGAAGCTCACAGTCAGCTGAAAATCACAGATTTTTTTTTATACATTACTGTCAAACCATCCTATGTAGTTGACCATCTAGTATGTTATTTCCATTATTTAAAATTTCTACTTACTACGTTTCTTTTAAGTGGGAGTACGTCTGTGTTCAGATGGGTTGATATCTTACAGCTAAATACCACTGTAATTTCTCAGCAATTTAATCTATGCAGTCTCATTTGACTTCTCAGAATAACCCTGAGAGGCATGCAGTATCCTCATTAGTTTGGTTTGGAAATGGAGGCTGGAGGTTGTGACTTGCTCAAGGTCATCCAGTTAGTAATCAACACTGAACTCAGAGCTCTTAAGACACCAGTCCGGTGTTGTTTTGAGGAAGGGAAACAGAAAATGAGCTCTCGGTTGAGTGGGAGTAAGGAAGGAAGCCTTTCTGGAGAAAGTGACTATTGAGTGGCGTTTTGCAAGAGGGGAAAAAGTAAGCAATCGGAAGATGGAGCCATGTGGGGTTTAGGTGAGGGGGGATTACAAGCAGGGAAGGTCTCTGAAGAATAATTCCTTGGACAGTTTGGGCCCCTGAACTAGGCTGGTGATTCCTGACCTCAGCTGCCTAGCATAATCACGTGGGCTGCTTTTTAAAGCTCATCTGCTGGGCGGCACCCTCAGAGATTCCAAGTCAGTAGGGTTAGGGTGGCCATCTGTATTATTTTTTTACGTCTGTGTGATATTCTGATGTGTAGCCTCTGGTGCAAACCACTAGGGTAGGTGCTGGAGGGCCTGCTAAGTAGAGAGTGCGGTCGAGGGGTGCTTACTGCGGAGAAATGAGTTAGGCAGGTGGAACTGGGAAGGAGGAGAGGATACAAAGCAGGCAGTGAGATGATACGATTTGAGTTCTTGGGAGGAAAACTTTTGATGATAGGAAAACTCTGCAGGTTTCTAAGTGGGAAGGTAAAATGTTTTAAGCCCCTGTGATACATTGATAGCTTTGAGCCAGGACTCACCTCATCCTCTTTCTGAGTCCAGTCTCTATTCATCAGTCTAAACAGGAGTCCATCAGTACTCACTCCATGACTCACTTACCCCACGTCTTTATCTTAACATATTTCTGTGGTTTCAGATGCACCGTCCTCTCCCTTTGCTGCTGGGTCTGGTTCTCTATCCCATTTTTGCCCTCCTTGTGCTTGCAAAAATGTTACAAAAATTGTGGACGCTCTCTTCAGAGTTTTATAATCTTTATTTTCAATCTGCCACCCCAGACTGTCTTTTCCTGTGCTAGTCAGTGTTGACCTCTAACTGATGGGTGCCAAGCTGGATTCTGACCTGTGGGTGGCGCCATGGAGGGAGAAGATAAGACCCAGACCTCAGGTGGCTCCCAGATTAATGGGGGAGACAAAACACACACACACACACGGTGACGACTGGATCATACTTACAAAGCAGCGGGTCAGATGGACACCGTCCACACCTAGATCATTAGAGGTCTGAGCCCCAGTCCTCTCTCCTAGTCCCCTTGGTTCACAACCTTCCTACATCTTCTTTGACCTCATTTTCTATTTCTCTTCCATCTGTTTCCCATTGGCTTCTTTCCAGCACCAACGGCTAGGCCAGTGTGTGGGTGGTGTTTCAAAAGATTGCGTTAGAACTCTCTCCTTCAGTTCCTGACCACCTCACAAGGACTGAATTTGTATTACCTACATTGCTTCTGAAACTCTGGTCTGATAGTGCTTCTAGGCCCAACCATTTTCTTCTTTAGTCATGGAGCTGTGTTCCTTTGGGAAGGAAAATTCAGACAGGAAGGGATACCAAACCAGTGAGACAGATTTTGACAGTCCCAGCATCAGATTGGGTCTGAGGATTCCTGAATCTGAGACAGGAACCCTCACGCTCTCCCTCTCCTGTCCTGCTCAACTCATCCAGGGACATCCCTAGTCCGTGGTGAAGTCAGAACTTGGCCCTCCTTCTGCTTGACTCACACCCCTGTCCCCATTCGCCACCGCCACCTCCGCTGTCTGCCTGCCTCTGCATCCCAGCAGGGAGGAGCCCTGATGCCGCAGTGCCTGCAGCCCTTTCCCAAAGGTCCTGCGCACGACCGAAGAAGAGAAATAGAAAAGCAGAGGGTCCAGACCGGCATTGAGGGAACTGAATACCACAGCTTCCGCCCGCCATTTGGGGCTTTCCTTCGTGTGAAACCCCACCAGGTGGGAGATGTTATAGGGCCCGAAGCACACCAGGAAATTAAGGAGCGAAACGACAGCCAGCCCCACCGCTCGGCGCCGCCTCTGGGCCCCCACGTGGGGCTGGGTGAGCATGATCCACACAAAGCGCCAGTAGCAGAAGATGGTGACCACCATGGGGATGAAGAAGAGGACGAGGCACAGCTCCAGCCGCACGGGAAGCACCAGGCGCAGCTGCTCTCGGGTGAAGTTCACATAGCAGGTAGTCTCGCTCACATCTGTGGCCCTCTGGGTTGAGTTCAAGTACTGAACGACGATCACGACGGTGCAGTGACCAAACGACAAGGTCCAGGCGACCAGCACAGCAATGACCCCGTACAGGGGCCGGCGGGACAGCTTGTACCGCACGGGGAAGGCCACTCCCAGGTAGCGCTCCAGGCTGATGCCCGCCAGCAGCCACGTGCTGCAGTAGGTGCTGCTGTAGAAGCCGAAGCCCATGAGGGCGCAGACCAGCTTGGGCAGATACCAGCGGAAGTCAGACGCCGCCTCGATGATCTTAAAGGGCAGCAGCAGCAGCAGCAGGAGGTCCGCCAGCGTCAGGCTGAGCAGGAGGATGTGGATGGGGGCAGGGTCAGGCTGGCGGACCCGCCCCACGAAGGCCCGCAGGGCCAGGAGGTTGGCAGGGAGACCGATGAAGAAGATGACAATATAGGCTGCGAGGATCAAGGAGTTGTGCAAGTTGGGCATGACTGTTCTGGAAGAGGGTGAGAGAGGGCAGGGTCAGGAGGCCCCACGCACAGCCTGCAGACCCCCCTCGGGTTCGGTCTGCGGACCCCCTCCCAGGCGCTGTCCTTGCCCCAGGTCACGGCTTTCTGCTGTTGCTACCGCTGGCTCGCACCACCTGCCAGAACTGCCCAGAGCAATTATTGACTTTGCCTGGGGCGGGATATTAAGCGGTGGTTATTACGTTTGCCATCCTGTATCTCTGGGGGAGACCAACCCTTGGCTTCCCAAGGGAATTCCCCCTCCGGTTTTCCCAGCCTCTCTCCTCTCCTCACAGACAGACACAGGAAGTTACTGTTTTCCGTTTCGAACTTTCTTAAGCCGTTTCCTCAGTCAGAGACCTGCAGAGAGAAAAGGCAAGCCTCACCACAGCGAGGAGGGAGCTGTAAGAGGCCTCTCAGGAGAACTCGGGCTGTGAAAACCCAGGCTGGGCCACCCTGCGCTGGTTTCTCCTCAGGACCCCGCCGCCCGCCCAGGAAGCAGGTGCCCAGCCCCCAGCCCATCTCCCTACCTGCTTTCCTCTCCTTTTGCAGAACGAAGGCGCTCCTCCACCTTTGCCTCCCCTGTCCAGTACTGACTCTGGGGCTGTATTGAAAAGGGGAGCCTAGTGAAACACGGTCCTTTGGGGCTGGTCCCCCAAAAGACTCCAGAGAATATTCAGAGAAGAACACAGATGGTAACTGGCTCCTGAGCCTGGTGTTTTGACAATAAACAGAGGAATTCTTCTTAATGGGGTAACTTGGTTTCCACTTGGTTTGTAACCCTTGCTGCCCACACACAGTCAGGCCTCTTCATCCTCTCTCCAGGCTTAGGGGCTGGTCCGTGTTTCCTTGCCCCCGCTGGCTCTGTCTGTGGATATGATCTTTGCATTTGGTTTCCAACAGACTTCCTCCAGCTCCCCCCAACATTTCCCCTCCAGTTCTGATCCCGGCATCACTTCCCAGAGCGCAAGCACTAAGCTAGCAGCCTTGCCTTGCCTTTGTTCCGGATAGATGGCTCCTTGGGATTTGTCCTGAAGGAAAATCTGAAAGCTCCTGGGAGAGAGGAACAGAGCTTTAGCCACTGCTACTGCCCATTTCACACAGGAAAAACTTGTAAGGAACCTGGCTGGCAGAAAGCTTTTATACAAGCCCAAGTCACATGACTGGGGAGAGAAGGTCAGTAACTGAGCACTGTCTCCTCTCAAACCCAAAGGAAAGGGCACTGGCATCTTTATTCTCCCCCTAGAGATGCTCATTCTGATTTCCAGACCCAGGTTTTCTGCCCTTAGTTCCTGAGTGTTTTTCTCAATCCCAGGCATTTTTCCCATTTCTCAAGTCAGATCATCTCATCTCCTCTTTTCTAGGTGATTTTTTCTGTAAGTTCTTCTCACTCTCAGAAAGGATTTTCTACTTCATTTTATTCTTCAGCTTTCCCCTTTCTGTATAGTTTCCTGCCCTCTGACTTTAACGAGTTTCTTTTGCCCTCCCAGTTGAAGCAGATTGCTTTCTCCTAGCCTGTGTCTTGTGGTGGTAGAAATAGCATGGGATTTAGAGTCACTCAGATGTGGCTCAGATCCAAGTCCCTTCATTGTGACCTCAGGGCAGATCAATTTTCTGAACTTTAGTTTCCTTTTCAGTCAAGTGAGGATGAGAATACTTACATCCCAGGATTTCTGTGACGAGTCCCTGAGATAGCATATGTAAAGCCGTGCAGGTGCTTTAATGCCCGTAAGTGCCAGTGGTCCCTCCTCCCAAGCCTGTTGGACAGCTTCATAGAGAGTGAGCCACTTGGTAGACTGTCCAGAGGCTGAATATCCAGACGTGCCATCTGACTTGAGAAAAGGCCTCCTGGGTCTCAGCGCTTGTGTGGCTCTTTGCAGGCAAACGGTGCTCGGCTGCACTTCCTTCCCCCGTGCATTCCCTCTTCCTGAGCCGTCCTCGTCCTTTTCTCACAATCTCTCCCTCTCTGACCTATGTAGCTCCAGGTTAGAAGCTCCTCAGAGTCCTTTCTTGAAACACACACTTGAAGAAACAAAGACAATCAGAACATGTTTTCCTCTTGACCTGGGGAATGGGCCTCAGTTTTGCCCTCTGGGGCCTGATCCCCACTCAGAGACTCTCCGCTCTTTTCCTGGGACTTACACTTATTACACTTATTCCCATACTGTTTGCTTAGTCATTCATTCATTCATTCATTCATTCAGTCAATCAGCCATTCGTTTTGTAGCCTAGAGTCCCAGGGTCTGGGTATCTTAATATTTAGATTTTCTTTCTTTTCAGCTCTACTCTCCTTTAGAACTGAAGAGTTCAATCTTTTCGTTTGTTTCCTTCCCCCAGCATACAGCTGTACTTCGCAGATTAACCGGGGAACTAGGCAAGAGACCATTCTCTGTCGCTTGCTACCAAATTTATTTATGTCATTTGGCTTTTATGATTTTCTATAAATATTCACAGGATTGGGATTTAACTGCAAAATGGAAACTTACTGGAAAACAGGTGTTGAGGAGTTAGGACTGCTTCTTTATCTCTGCCTCTCCTTCCCCCGCACCCCCCATGCCTTTCTCATATCACTGTTGTATGTTACCTACGTTGAAGTTCCCCCATAAAGCCCCTTCTCCACGTTCACGGTGGTTATGGAGGTAGCATGAGAAAGGAAAGTTTTGAATTCATGATTCACGATGCCCACCTATGCCACAGGAAAAAGAAATGCAGCCTCCAGTTGAATTCATGGGGTGAGCGTTCATAAAAGCGTTATCTTTCACAATATCTTTCAAGTTCAATTTTCTGTCCTCATCACCCAGTTTATTATAATAGGAAATTAGACCTATTATTATCTAAAGTTACATACAGTCACTTTCTCCACTTCCTTATTCCTCAGTAGTCACCCCTCAGTTCGCACAAATCTGGATTACATCCCTATTTTTCCGTAGAATCTTATCTGATTAGCAGTGACTTTGTGTTACTCAGTTCACTTCTATAGAAGACATTTTGATTGAAAAGACCTATAGAAGAAATAGAAAACATTTTCTTCCTATTTGATTAACATTCAACACAGTTTCCACACCCTTCTTAAAACATTCTCTTTCCACGTATCCTGATATGTTGTGCTCTTCTGGTTTCCTTGCCTTTTCATTGGTAGCTCCGTAATTTCCTTTGCTGGCTCACCTTCTCCTGCTCATCCTCTAAACGTTGGAGTTCCTTAAGACTTGGTTCTAGGGTCTTTCCTATCCTCATCCTATGCTCTCTCTCCAATTTATTGCATCTACTTCTACAGCATGAATTCCCATCTTCAATACATCCAATTTTGGATCCCTGCCCTGGGCTTCTGTGAGCTTTCACATCCACATGCCCAATGGCCTGGTAGACATACCTGTTTGGATGTCTCCCAGGCACCTCAAATTCATTGTGTCTGGAATTGACTTTAGACATTCTCCACCAAACTAAGCCTTCTTCCAGAATTCTCCATGTTGGAGAATAGGATCTCTTCCCATTCCATCCCTGAGTCATAATCTCAGAGTCAATCCTAAAAAATCAGTCTTAACACCATCTTCTTCCTTATGCTCTGGATGCAGCCCAACATACTTCTCAAATGCATCACAGATTTGTCCATCTCCCTGCATCTCCATCTTCCCATCTCAGTGTCAGCCACCATTGTCTATTACCAGGCCATGACCAGCTCCCTCACAGCCACTCACTCTCCTGAAAGTCAGTTTCCCATACTGCAGTTAGTGGGATCGTCTTTAAAATGTCAAGTCAATTATACTACTCTCTTGTTTAAAACCATGTCAGAGGCTTCCTGTTGCTTTTAGGATGAGTATCAAAACTCTTAACAAGGCCTCTAAGGCTTGCCTGGCATTGCCCTTGCCAACTTCCAGCCTTAACTCACATCAGCCTTCTCTCTCCTTGCTCTCTAAGCGAGACCATCTTTCACTTCTGTGAATGTACCACCGCCAAGGGTGCCTGAAATGCTCTCTACTTCTCATTACCTGCTCCAGCCTCCCCAGTTAATCCCTAGTCTTCTTTCAGGTATCTACTTCTTCCTTCAGAAAGCCCTCCCTGACCCCCTAGACTGAGTTAGAGTCCCTTATTATATATTCTCCTAGCATCTTTTCTATTGCTGAATAGTACTGTGTTTTAGAATGTTTTATGTTTCATTTATCCGTTCACCTATTGATAGACATTTAGATTTCTTTTAGTTTTTGGCTCATGTAAATAAAGCTGCTATGTGTATTGTCATTTAGGTCTTTGTGTGAATATATTTTCATCTCTCTTGGGCAAATACCTGGGAGTGTATTGGCTAGGTGGTACGGAAAATATTTTGTTTAACTTTTGAAGGACCTGCCAGTTTCCAAGCTGGCCGTACCCTTTTCATTCGCATCGGCAACGTACGAGCGTTCCTGTTGCTCCACGATCTCCTTAACACTTGCTGTTGGTTAGTCTTTCAGTTTTAGGCATCCTGATCTGTGTGTTGTGGGATATCGCTGTGGTTCTGATTTGCATTTGCCTGCCAACTATTGATGTGGAGCATCTTTTCAAGTACTTCTTGGCTATTTTTGTATCTTCTTTTGTGAAGTGTCTGTTCAAGCCTTTTGCTCATTTAAAAAAAAAGACCTGTGTTATTTTCATGAGTTCTAAGAGTTCTTTATTATGTTCTGGGTACTAGTCATCTGTTTTATATATATATAATATATATATATGTATGATAAATATTTTCTCTCACCCTGTGACTTGTCTTTCCATTTTCTAAATTGTCTCTTGAAGAACAAAGGTTTTGAATTTTGATAAAGTCTAATTTATCTAGTCTTTCTATTATGGTTTGTGCTTTTACATCCTGAGAAATCTTTACCTGCCTATCTAATTCCAGACTTTCCTTTCCCCATGAAATTGCCTAAGCACCTTAACTAAAAATGAATCGATTGTATGCATATAAGTGGGTCTTATCTCTTTTCTGCTCTAGTGATCTTTATGTCTTTCCTTCCACCATTTCCACACAGTCTTGATCATTGTAGTTTTATAATAAGTCTTGAAATTGGGTGGTGTAAGTCCTCCAGCTTTGTTCTTCTTTTCCAAAATTGCTTTGGCTTTTCTAGGCCATATGCATTTCCACATAAATCAATTTCTACAAAAATGCCTGCTGTGATTGTGATTGGGATTGTGTTGGATGCATAGATCAGTTTGGGACCATCAACGCTGGAACAATATTGAGCTTTCCAATCTATGAACATGATGTCCCTCTCCATTTGTTTAGGAATTTAATTTCTCTCAGCAGTGCTTTCTAATGTTCAGCATAGAGCTTTGCATATCTTTTCTAATTGATTCCTAAGTATTTTTGGTGCTGTTGCAGATTTCATTTTTTGAAAAAAATCTTTGTTTTCTCACTATTTGTTGCTCTCATAGTATCATTTACTATCCCTTCATAGCACATATCTCAGCTTATTATAATAATACATTTATTTGTGTGAGAATTTGCTTAATGTCCATCTCTCTTACAAGACCATCCACAACTCAGGAAGCATGGTGGTTTTGCTCACCACTGTATCCTCAGGGCCTGGCGTACAGCCTGGCACATATTAGACACTCAGGAGTTATTTCCTGGATGATGTGCGGGTGGGTAAGTGGAAGTATTGGAATGGAGAGAGGTCATTTTGAAAAGCTCAGATATTTGTCTGCAAATGCCTCATTTTATCTTCTTCTGGGACCATCATAAGAAATCCTAGCTGGTAACCACTTGAGAGCTCTCTTGCAGATTAAGGCATTCCTGGTACTTTTGCTGGAATCCACAAGGATCTTTCCTCATGGTCAATATTGATAATTCAGAGTAATGTGCCTTTATTATAAAGACCCTGCCTAGGAAATATGAGGAAGGTATAGATATAAAGTATTCAAAAGTGAAGGGAAATGCAGGATTTCACATAGCAGCAGCACCACCAGTAAATAAAGAGCTGTCATTTCATTCATTCATTCAACAAATGTGTTATCTACTCCGTAGGATGTGATGGACCCCGGGGAATATCAGGGTCAAAAAAATAGAAGTGGTTTCGCATTCATAGAAGGTGGTTACATTCTAGCGGAGGGAGATAGACAATAACAGATGAGTAGGAATATGGGAGTGATTACGCAGTGATAGGCATTGTGAAGGAGAGGAAGCAAGGTGATGAGACGGAGCGTGGTGATGGCATAGCAGAGGCTTCTTTAGTCTGAGGGATCAGAGAAGCCACCTCTGGGGTTACCGGTGAGCTGACATCTGAGATGTTGAGCTGGTCTCGGGGGAGGAACTGGTACGTGCCAGGTAGAAGACACCTTTGCGTGTGGTAGGAACAGAAATGCTAGGGTGGCTGGAGCGTGGTGAGCCAGGGCAATGACAGTAGGAGATAAGACTACGTGAGGCCTTATTGATCACAGTAAGGAGCTGGGGTTCCATTCATAAGCAGTGGGAAGTCACTTAAGGCTCTGAGAGGAGCGTGACATGATGAGATTGATGATTTGAGAAGATCACGTGTGAAGAATGGTCTTCAGGAGATGAAACTGCAAGCAGAGAGATCAAATAAAAGTCCACTGTGGTCATCCAGCGGGGGCTTGATGATGGCGTGGATTCAGAAGAATGCAGCAATGGAGGTGGAGAGGATCCATTGGGATTTGGGCTACATAACTTTAAATAAATAGCAATAAATGAAGAGCTGCAGGATGCCAGAGAGAAATGGAACTCTCCTGGGGAATTAAAGGGAAGCTGATTCTAGACCAGTATATCTAAAGAGACTCTGAGATTTCATTGCTCCCCTGTGCTGGTGCAGCTCACCCTCCTTCCATGTGTGTATTACCCCTTCTGAGCCCCTGCAGTGGCCTTATGACAGTGTGAAGGTGGCAACTGATGCTCTTCACGACTTGCATCTCCTCTTTTAGATGCCACTTGTCCAGCCTTTCTTTGTCATCCCAATAGCGATGTCCTCCATTTCTGCAGCCTTTGCACAGCCATCCCCAGGGCTGGTGCACTTCTAAAGGAGAGAAATAAGGAGCAACTCAGGACTAGCATCTTGGGAGTACTCCCCAGACGCCATCTCTGTTGGCTTCTATAGTGGGCGCTGTGGGGTTTGCCACCCATTGCTGGTAACCATACCCCAACCTCCCTCTGCAGAGACCTCGCCTTCCTTCGCTCTCTGTCCACTCACTTACTGTTAATCAAACTCCACCCTTGGCCACTAAAATCAGCTACTGTGGTTGAGTAATGGTCCCCGCAGAAGATACCCACATCTTAATCCCTGGAACCGAATGTTACTTTGCATGGCAAAAAGGGACTTTTGGGTGTGATTAAGAATTTTACCATGAGAAGGTTATCCTAGATTATTGTATGGGCCTTAAAGTGAACAGAAATGTTCTTATATTCCACTAAAATCTGGGACAAGGCTGCCTACTATCACCATGCCTATTCAACATAGTCTTGGAAGTCCTAGCCACAGCAGTCAGGCAAGAGAGAGAAATAAAAGGGATCCAAATTGGAAAAGAAGAGGTAAAAATGTCACTATATGCAGATGACATGATACTATATATAGAAAACCCTAAAAGGTCCACACAAAAACTGCTAGAACTAATCGAAGAATTCAGCAAAGCAGCAGGTTACAAGATTAACATACAAAAATCAGTTGCATTTCTTTACACTAACAATGAATCAACAGAAAAAGAAAATAAAGAAATAATCCTCTTTAAAATAACTCCCAAAGTAATAAAATACCGAGGAATAAATTTAACCAAGGAGGTGAAAGGCTTATACACAGAAAACTATAAAACACTGATTAAGGAAATTAAAGACTTAAAAAAATGGAAAGATATCCTATGCTTCTGGATTGGAAGAATTAGTATTGTTAAAATGATCTTACTGCCCAAGGCAATCTACAGATTTAATGCAATCCATATCAAATTACCCAGGACATATTTCACAGAACTAGAACAAATCATAATAAAATTTATGTGGAACCACAAAGGACATAGAATTGCCAGAGCATTACTGAAGAAAAAGAAAGAGGCTGGAGGAATAACTCTCCCAGACTTCAGACAGTACTATAGAGCTACAGTAATGAAAACAGCATGGTATTGGTACAAAAACAGACATATGGACCAATGGAACAGAATGGAGAGCCCAGAAATGAACCCACAAACTTTTGGTCAACTAATCTTCAACAAAGGAGGCAAGACTATACAATGGAATAAAGACAGTCTCTTCAGCAAATGGTGCTGGGAAAACTGAACAGCAGCATGTAAATCAGTGAAGCTAGAACATTCCCTTACACCACACACAAAAATAAACTCAAAATGGCTTAAAGACTTAAACATAAGACAAGATACAATAAGCCTCCTAGAAAGAAACATAGGCAAAACATCATCTCACATTCATCTCAAAAATGTTCTCCTAGGGCAGTCCACCCAAGCAATAGAAGTAAAAGCAAAAATAAACAAATGGGACCTAATTAAACTTACAAGCTTCTGCACAGCAAAGGAAACCATAAACAAAACGACAACCTATGGAATGGGAGAAAATTTTTTGCCAAAGATGAAACCGACAAAGGCTTGATCCCCAGAATATATAAGCAGCTCATATGACTTAATAAGAAAAAAACAAACAACCCAATCGAAAAATGGGCAGAAGACCTAAACAAGCAATTTTCCAAGGAAGACATACAAATGATCAATAGGCACATGAAAAAATGCTCAGTACCACTAATTATCAGAGAAATGCAAATCAAAACTACAATGAGGTATCACCTCACACCAGTCAGAATGGCCATCATTCAAAAGTCCACAAATGACAAATGCTGGAGAGGCTGTGGAGAAAAGAGAACCTTCCTACACTGCTGGTGGGAATGCATTTTGGTGCAGCCACTGTGGAAAACAGTATGGAGATTCCTCAAAAGACTACGAATAGACTTACCATATGACCCAGTAATCCTGCTCCTGGGCATATATCCAGAAGGAACCCTGCTTCAAAAAGACACCTGCACCCCAATGTTCACAGCAGCAGTATTTACAATAGCCAAGACATGGAAACAGCCTAAATGTCCATTGACAGATGACTGGATAAAGAAGATGTGGTATATTTATACAATGGAATACTATTCAGCCATAAAAAAGGACAACATAATGCCATTTGCAGCTACATGGATGTCCCTGGAGAATGTCATTCTAAGTGAAGTAAGCCAGAAAGAGAAAGAAAAATACCATATGAGATCGCTTATATGTGGAATCTAAAAAAAAAAAAAAAAAAAAGAACACAAATACAAAGCAGAAACAGACTCATAGACATAGAATACAAACTTGTGGTTGCCAAGGGGGAGGTGGGGTGGGAAGGGATAGACCGGGAGTTCAAAATTTGTAGATACTGACAGGCATATGTAGAGTAGATAAACAAGATTATACTGCATAGCACAGGGAAATATATACAAGATCTTGTGGTAGGTCACAGTGAAAAAGAATGTGACAATGAATATATGTATGTTCATGTATAACTGAAAAATTATGCTTTACACTGGAAATTGACACAACATTGTAAACTGACTATAACAATAAAAAATGTTTAAAAAAAAAAAAAAGAAATGTTCTTATAAGGCAGAGGGAGATTTCAGACAGACAGACAGGAGAGGAGAAGGCAATGTGATCACGGAGGCAGAGATCGGAGTGATGTGGCCACAAACCAAGGGATGCCAGGAGCTGCCAGGAGCTGAAAGAAGCAGGGAGTAGGTTTTTCTCCACCCAGACATACTTGTTTTGGACTTTTGGCCTCCAGAACTGTGAGAGAATAAATTTCTTCCTTCCTTCTTCCCTTCCTTCCTTCCTTTCTTTTTCTTTCTTTCTTTCTTTTTTTTTTTTTTATATACTTTATTTATTTTTCAAAATGGAGGTACCGGGGATTAAACCCAGAACCTCGCTCATGCTAAGCACATGCTCTAGCGCTAAGCTATAACCCCACCCCAAGAGAATAAATTTCTATTGAGTTAAGGCACCCAGTTTGTTACAGTTTGTTATAGCAGACATAGTAAACCAGCACACCCGCCAGCATTGCTGCCTGTTCTGTGATACTGTGTATCAGGCACTGTGCTAAGAGTTTTGCAAAGGTGAACTCACTTAATCTTTAAAACATTCTGTGAGGTTGGCACACTCACCCCCACTTTACAGATGAGAAAACTGAGGTGTAAAGGGGTTAAGTAATTTGCCTGAAGTCACATGACTGGTAAATGTAAGAGCTGAACTCTGAACTCGGGACCCAGGCAGTCTGGCTCTGGAGTCCACGGTGTTCACCACTGCACTGTGCTCCCCACTGTACTGGGAGGGTCCAGGTTAGAACCAGTTTCCCTAGCAGCCCCCAGGAGTCCTGTAGATCCTACACAGGAGGACACAGGGCACAGGCAAGGGTGTAAGGTCATGTCATCTGCGTCCCACAGGGAGTATCTGCATGGTCACCCAGCTTCCTGCCGGCAGCCCTCACTCTGCCTGAAATCACGAAGGAGTGACCTTCAATCCCAGTTTCCTAGGATCCACAGACAGCTCTCAGCCTTTCACACGTCCTAGTTCCTGCTCTAACCCCAGATCCCAGATGTTGTGATCTTTCATCGATCCCTCCCTCCCTGTCTCTCAACACTTTGGATACGCAGGGTGTAGAGGGGAAACACCATTTACTGTTGCTCGCTACTAAATTTACCGTTATTTAGCATGTCTGAGCATGACTGTTTATAAGGTCCTGCCTTTGATTGTGAAATAAGAACTTAGGGGAAGACCGTTCCTTTATTCTTGGAATGTTGAAGAGGTTGTCTGACTTTTTCCTTCCTCCCGACCCCTTTTCACCATCTGCTGTCCGTGCAGAGCTGACCTTTAGAGCAAGAACAGGACTGAATAAAACCCCACCCACTGTCCCCTTGGTCACACACAGCTTCCAGTCTGGATCACCGAGTAGTTTACATGGGCTCATGCCACCCTTAGAAAAGAGCAGAAGGCTGTTACTTGTACTGCCTTTCAATTCAACCCTGAGCAAAGGAGGAGGGGCAGGGGAGTCTTTGGAAGCAGAAGTGGGGCAGATTCCCCCAGTAAAGCTGGAGGTGCTTGCAGTCGGGGGCTGGCTGATCCTGCAAAAGTTGAGCCGACTCAGGGCAAAATGGAATGCTCTGCGTGCCTTTCTTCAGCCCAGCCTTCCCTCTGCTTTCCTCCCTTTACCAGCTCATCTTCTTCTTCTAGTTGTGGCATCACTGGAATTTACCAGGGTAACTCTGGTTTGCAGAATCTTGGGAAATTTTAATCAGACCGCTGACTCTCAAGAGGTGTGGGGAGCATACCAGGAACCCCTGGGGGCGGGGGTAATGAGCGAGGAAAGCCCTGGTTTTCTTAATGCAGTCTACAGAAAGTATAGTTTGTGTTTACGGAAAGCAGGGGAAAAAACGGTTAAAAATAGATTGAGAAACAGTGATGTAGTTGATGTAATACTTGACTGCTGGCTCCCAGGAAAGTTTCTATGAACCAAGATCCTCTGCATGTTGAGTCACCCTTCTCTAGCTCCTTCCATCACCAGAAGAATTCAGGTTCGCTAGTGAGCAGTGAAAACTTACTGGAGAAGGTAGGACAGGACCACGCAAATGGAGTCTTGAGTTGGCAGGTGTCTGCGGAGTCCTTTTTTTTTGCCTTGGGCCCTTGCTATGTAGTGATACAAAGCCACCATGAATTAGCATCTGTCTCAAGAAGTCTTGGCCACATATAGAGCTCAGAAGCCTGAAATCTTAGTTGAGGATTACCGAGTGTGCCTGGAAACCCAAGTAACAGAGACTTGGGCACACAGATTTCTTTTCCTCATGTCACATGAAGGAAATAGGGAGTCCAATGCTAGCGCAGTGGCTCAGGAACAGCCCTTGAAAACCCCTGCTCCTTCTAGCTTTTCTGCTCCCCCATCCCTAGATTTTGGCCTTTTGCTTCATAATCTTAAAAAGCATCTACATTCTGAGCGAAAAAACAGGGTAGATGGGACAGAGGGCAAAGAACCTATGAGAGCCAGGTCTATAAGAAAAAATTTTTCTAATAGACTTTATTTTGTAGGGTAGTTTTAGGTTCACAGCAAAACTGAGCAGAAGGTGCAGAGATTTCCCACATATTCCACACGTGCATCGCCTGCCCCACTGTCGGCATCCCCCGCCAAGTGGTACATTTGTTACAGCTGATGAACCTGCACCTCATTATCACCTTAATCGATCCCTTTTTTAATCAAGAAAATTACAGCTTTTCCAAAAGCCCTACCTAGCCAATTTCTGCTTATTTCTCATTGGCCAGCACTGTATCTCATGACAACTCCTGGGTGCAAGGGTGTCTGGGAAACTTAACTGAGCACTTTCCCAATCCAACAAAATTAGGTTAGGAAGAAGGGGAGAGTACCAAAATTATACAAATCTTAAATAGCAAGTATAGGGAGGAAAATTACCTCTAAGGCTATAATATCTATGGTGGCCATTAAAAGGTGTGGAATTTTAGAGAGGGTTTTTAGAAATTGTTTTGATTAAAGTGTAACATAGATATCATAAAGTGTACTAATCTTAGGGGTACAGCTGATGGCTGTTAACATATGTATCTATTTGTGTAGCCTCTTGACTAGGTGAAGACAGAGACCATTTTCATCACCTTTAGGAGGCCCCTGGTGCCCCCTCAGTTAACGACCCTCCCACCCTTGAGATAACCACCATCCCAACTTCTACCTCTTAGAGAAGGACGTTAACTATCATGGATGTTGGAAGGAAAACAGATAGAGAGGAACAAAAGAGATGAAGGGTGAGGGCAAATGAATGATTGCTTTGGTGATATTGCTGCTTTCCTTTGCCTCTTAAATGAGTCTAATTCCATTTTGAAAACCTTCCTTTTAAAAAGTTATCAAAAACTGAAGATAGAAATTTTAGTTTGCTGTAAAGTTGACATATGATGAAATTTCAATCAGTTAGGACTGGATTCCACGGCATGCAATATAACAACCCCTAGGTAATTAATAGTGATATAAATGACAGGTTTATATTTCTCTGTCACATAAAAGCAGCCTGGAGATATGTAGCCTTGGACCGTCTTTGGCAGCCCCAGGAAGACTTTGGCTCTCTCTAGCTCTTTGCTCTACCAGTCCTGTGTGGCCCTTGTCCTCATGGTCCAAGATGGCAGCTGGAGCTCTAGCCATCACATCTAAATTCCTGGCAACGGACTAAAGAAAGGGAAAAAGAAGTTCAGCCCTTCTTAACTGAACAGACTTCTTAGAAGTTCCCCCACAACACTTCTGCTCATTGATAAGAACTTAGGCAGATGGCCACAACTGCTGGCAGAGAAGGCTAGGAAATGGTCTTTTAGTTGGGTGCAGTTTGCTGTTAAAAATCAGACTTTTTTACCAAGTGAAAAACTGGTAGTCTCTTCCACACTGCACTTCTGCAACTTTTGCAGGTGAGCCTCCTCTTCCCCTAATTCTGCTGCCTTCACATTGCATCCTCAAAGGCCTGGTGATGAGTGCCCAAGGAAGAGCACATCTCAGCTTACACCATCAGATGTGGCCTTCTCAGGGAAAACCTCAGCAGATGGGAGAGAATATCCTACACAGAACATTGCAAACAGCCCCACTACTGTCTTGTTCTGTGGCCCCTGGAGTCCCTCCTGGGGTTGGATGAATGTAATTCAAACCATGTTCAGGTAGCAGCGGTCAGTTTTGTTGAAGGAACACAAGATTAGATGTGAGCTTTCTGTTAGCACTGCAGCCAGCTGTCACCGGGCAAAATTAGATTACTTTTATTTGTATTTTCTCTGACACAAGTGCCACTTGTTGCTTGGTAGAATAACTCACCTGCAGCACTGTGGGATTGGAGCCCGGAGCCGCGCCGCTGAAGGAGCAGCCGCCCCACACAGTGGGTGGAGGGAGAGCCACGCAGCTGTATCCTCAGTGCCAGTCCAGCCAGGAGCCCTGGGCCACAGAGGATGCTGCTCCAGAAGCAGAGGCTAGACGAGGTAAAGTCGAAGCTTTACTTCATGCTCAGGCATCTGAAGTGGGCCGTAAGGGGTGGAAGTGGCCGGTCTGGCAGCATTCAGCAGAGGCCAGACTGGTCATACGTAGACACAGAGACTTGTGGAATCAAGTGAGGCTCTCTGAGAACATTCTGCTTGAGCCGTAGCCAAAGGCTGGGGTCAGCCCTGCTTGAACCACAGAAAGTGAGTGGGAAAGGCAAGTTCCCAAAGCACCGCAGGAGGGAATTCTGCATTGGGACCTGCGGTTCCCAGTCCGCACTGTGACCGTCCCCCTCTGGCAATGACTTTGTAACTGCTCACCTTATGTCTGTTCATGTCTGCGTTTACCTCACCTCCCAAACCCTGGTCCTTTCGATCTTTCCAGGAAACATTGACTTGTGTCTCTTGCCCTTGGTTGCCATGTATCAGTGTGTCTCCACATATCTTTTGAGAAATGCTAAGCTAGAGGATCAGATAAGTGGAAAGACGTCCTGGCTTGGCCAGGGATGACCACTCTGCTGGGGGCCCCTGTCGAAGCTGGCACCAGGGTTCGCAGCTGCTGGGATTCAGTTGGACCCCATCTACTTTTCTTCACTGCTGCCACCCATGGGTTGTTGCCCAGAGCGGCACCATCCACTTAGTTCTCCAAAAGTCCCTGTGCTTATCTGATGCGCACTCCACACGCCACTTCCCCGGACACAAACAGCGGTCAGCGTACCTGGCGAGCTGCGGTGCTTGCCACGCGTTCCCAGGGAAAGTCCCCAGGCTTCCGGGGAAGGGCATGGGCTTGCAAGCACCTTGATGGCTGTTCTGTCCTTGGGGCACAGAGCTTTCCCATCCACGAGTCAGTTGTCAGAGAGGAGGAGAGCTGGGTGAGCTCTTCTGAGACAGCTAGCACCCTGCTGGTCCTCAAATCTATGCCCTTGCAAATCTAATTCATCTCTCCGAATCTGAGCTCTGACTGTTCTCCTAGACGTCTCTTTACATCCATAATTCACATGACACAGATTTTCTTCTTCAGAGGATTCTTTCAGGTCATTTCTATTTACTCTCCAGCTGGGTCGTACCCTTCCTTCTGTTCTTTCTTCACCTCCCTTCCTGTCCAGCCCCACCCAGGGCTCAGTCAAGTTCACCAAGTTCCTGTTCCCTTTCCAGCATGATCCCGTCAAAACCGGTTCATCTCTCCAGCTTTGCATCACAAAGCATTCTTTGGCCAGCAGAGTATGTTTCCTAGAAATTGGGATGTGGGCTTTCAAGTCCAGGGGCTTCAGCCAGCCCAGGAAAATGTTCTGAGTCCAGGTGGCTCCACGAAGCCCATGGCTGTCTGGGGAATCAGCACCTGCTCCCACACCTCCTCCCTTCTCCCCAGTGTCCTCTCTCTGAGCTTCATAGGCTCAAGACCTCAGATGCTCCTGAAAATCTCTTGGATCAGAAGCCAAGGGCAAGGTGACAGCCAGATTACGTGTCTCACCCCTCGGTGAACTACTGGTGCTGGGGCATCAGACAAGACGGATGTGGGTCTTGGCTTCATGGGATTTACGTTCTAGCTGGGGGCAGGGGGAGAATAGAACATTATCCATAATGAACATGATTTTTGTGGCACATTCAATAAGAAGGAAATAAAATAGGATAACATTATGGTTGCCTGGGGTGGGGAGGGGTGCTCTCGCTGAGCGTGAGGGGGTGGCCCTTGAGCAGAGGCCTGAGGGAGCCCTCCATGCGAAGAGACAGAGGAGGAGTGCTCTGGGCAGGCAAGACAGTGTGTGCAAAGACTTTAGGGCCACATGAAGCTCGAAGCTCAATGAGATAGAGGAACCGAAAGGAGGCCAGTGTGGTGGGCGGAACGCGCATGAGGGAGAGCGATGGGGACTGAGGTCAGAGACTCCACCTCGGGGAGGGAAAGCCTGTCAGATAGGACTCCAGTGCAAGGTGAGGTTCAGATTTTATTCTCAAAGTAGTAGGAAACCATTGAAGGGTTTTCAGGCGAGAAATGAAATGATCTGACGCGTGGGTTTGGGAGACCCCTCTCTCTGGGTACCTGCTGCAGTACAAGAGTGTCTTGCTCCGCTGCCTGTCAGGCCCTTGTTCTTCCCCAGGCACTGGGGGCCTAACGATGCGATGCGAGTGCCCCGCCAGGACCTGGCACCTGTCATTCACCCCTCCTCACTCTCTCTGGGCTCCACTGTCCTCCTGCACAGGCCCACTTTCGAGGCTTGTCTCTTGACTAGTCTCTTGTGTCTCTTGACTAACTTTACTTGCAGCATTTTACTTTTATTATTTCCTCCAGAGCTCACGGCATTCTGAGTTTTAGTGAATGACACAGACTTGGTGGCGTGGGGGTGTGGGGAAGGAGGACAGCGGCTCTTCTCCTTGGGTCTTTCCTTGCCGCCCTGGCTGACTAGAAATGTTACTGAGGAACCTCATTCTGGTCAAGCCACAAGAGGTTCCCAGGATCCTTAGACCCCTGGTGTTACCTCCTTTCTGCCCGTGGCCGCCTGGGGACAGTCTGTGATGCTCCTCTCCAGGTGTTAAGCCCGGATCAGCAGGGAAGGGAGGGAGGTTCTGGGTGGGGAGAACCAACCCAGATAAAGCTGAGCTCTTCCTGCTTTCCGCCCGGGGCTCAGCCCCTTCCCTCTTTTACTGCCCTGCAGCCTGATAGGGAATGAGGAAGGCCACACTTCATGACACACCCACCCCTGTCCAGTGCTCTCCTGGGGCCACCGTGGACTCTACTCTGCCCTGCAGAGTATTAAGAAACTTTTAAATAGGCCAGTGTTTGTTTCCCAGGCCTGGCCCACCCCCCCTTTTAGTCTGAAGAGCAGAGGGTGGTGGGGTTATTTGGGGAGAGAGGGGTGGGGTGGAGTAAGCACTTTGAAAAAGCATATTTAATGTAATTGTATATTTGAAAAAAACAAAACAAAAAGCAGTTTTTATGATATGGGCCCGTGCAAGTCAGCTTTTGGTTTATTTTCACTAAAGGTTGAGAGGTCCTGAGAAGGCAAGTTGGCATCTCAAGCCCAAGTCAAAGGAGGGAGCTGTCTCCAGGATTTATGTAGGTTAAGCTCCAAGCTCCTCGCCAGGACTCCTTCCCAGCTCAGCACCCCCTCCATTGCTGTCACCACCCATAACCAATGTAGGGGTGTATGCAGGAGTTCAACACTCAGGTTTCAGAGTCATCCGAGCTGTATTCAGACCTCAGGTCCCATCCCGTAGCTAGCTGTGTGCTCTTTGTCAGGTTACCTAGTCCATAGTTAACCCACTAAACCCCTAATTTCAGGAGTTAAGAGCGTGGACTCTGGAGCCAGCCATGTGGGTTGGAGTCCTGCTTCTGCTCCTCGTTAGCTGTGTAACCTTGGGCAGGTGACTCATCCCCAGGCCTGCCTCAGTTTCCTCATTTGTAGAATGGAGGTAGTAATATACCTACCTAGTAGGGTTGCTGTGAGGATTGAAGTGAACATGCCTACGTATGCGTGCATGTGTCTGTGGGTGTGGACACGTGTACATATACGTATAAATGTATGTAAGTGTGTGTCTGGCACATGGCAAGTGCTGGCTGTTACCATTATTATTTTATTTTTGTTTAGGAGAAGGCTAAATTATATGTGAGAAAAATAAGTCCACTTAAAAAAAATCCATAAGTCAGTTATACTGCAGATGGTACACGGATGCAGTGAAAGTTGTGATACTGCTGCTTGAGAAATGACATGAAACACGAGGCTGGACCACACACTTCTGTCCTCTACTTCATATCTCACTGCTTCCCACTAAAATTTTGCTCTTACCCTGCTGCTTCTTTTCTATATTGGGTTTTCTGTCACATACCTCGTGGAAAACCAGCGCCTGAGGTCTCTGTTGAGTTCTTCTAGCCCTCTCACCATTTCTATTTCTCCACCTGAAGGACTATTCTCATAAGGATCCCAGAGTCCCATAACCACTGTCCCCTTCAGGAGGGGAGCTACCTGTTATATCCTAGATCAGTGCTTCTCAGAAAGCGGCCCCAGGGCCAGCAGCAGCAGCATCACCTGGGAACCTGCTGGAAATGCACATTGCTGACCCCTTACCCTAGACCTGCGGGATCACAGCCTGGGGGAGGGGGGGCGCAGTTCGTGTTTTAACCAGCCCTTCGGGAGACTCTGGCGCACATGATGGTTTGAGAGCCACTGTCACGGAGGAAGAGCAGGTCCAGCGGCTGTTTGGGGTTGTTCAAGTTCACAGTCCTGTCCCGGACACCTGGTGCTCAGGTGAAACTGTAAATCTCAGTTGTGAAGATGGAGACCAGAGGCAGAAGGGGAGATCAGAGTGGGGCCAGCTGACTGCTCTGAATGCCTTTTGGGCTGATTCCTTCCTGGACCTTCCAAAGGCGGAGCTCAGGAATGTCCCCAGGCAGCTGGGAAGACAGCCTGGATTCCCACATGGGCTCTTTCTTGATCAGCTGTGGAGTCTTGGGGAGTGACTTAACCTCTCTGGGCTTCCTTGTGAGTGGCAGCCCGCTGTGAATGGAGCAGGATTGTTTGGGGGAATAAATGAGGTCCCACACGTGAAAACACTTTGCAGAACTGCGGCTACTCCTCTATTGTAAACTGTAGCCAGACACTAAACTCCTTACTGGAGGGATCCTCAACTTTTTTCCAGTGGCTGCACATGGGACAGATTGTGCTCATGTCTTGGACAAACTCCCCAAGGATACCAGCTGCGACTTCTCCTATTCCTCTCCTGCTCAACAGACAGAATCTACAGCCTCTGAGTCAGAAGTTCCAAGGGGCTGAAGAGATGTCTCTCTGCCTGTGGGCATGAGTTTATCGGTTCCCTCTCCCCTACACCAGCCCCATTTCACGCTGTCCAGCCTCTCCGTTTGTGTCTCTCTTTCCCCTCCTTGGCCCTGTATGTCTCTTGGAAGTGAACCCCTTGCCTTGTCCCCAGCAGCGTGGCCTTCCCCTGGTTCCTTCTGTTCCCTGCCACCAATGGTCCCTTCCCGGAACAAAAGCAGCCACCTGAGAATTTGCTTTATTTTGATTTTTTTTATTGGGCAAGGGGGTGGGAGCCCCCAAAAGGAAGTCTTCGGGCTCCTTAACAAAGTGGCAGAGTTGGAGCTGCCTTGCCTCATCTGGCTCTACTCCAGGGTCAGGCCGCGTCATCAGCAGAAAGTCAGTGTTGATTACTTCTCTGTCTTTCCCCAGAAAGCCCTTCCTTGGCAACCCCCTCTGAAGGAGTCCTCCTCTCCTCCTTATTACAGTGCTCCACTTGGTTTTATTCATCATATTTTATCAAAATCTGAAATTATTTTTTTCATTTATCTTTTTGTTTGTCCACAGTTCTTGGTGACTGGGAGGTCCTACTCAGGCTGCAGACTTGGTTTTATATTGCTCCGGGAACAGCTTCTTATTGTGCCTGATAACTAGAAATGCACACATAGGCATACTTTTGAGTTAAACAAATAATTTTTTTGTTTTGTTTTGTTTTGTTTTGTTTAATTTGCTGCCTCTCACCACCCCTTGGCCCAGAAACAAGGAGGAGGAAGCCCCACTTACATTATCAAAACAACATTGTTAACTATCTGGAGTCTTTTGTTAGTTTGGTCACATAGTAATCATCTAAAGTGCATCTCATTCCTGGAGAGTCCAAATGCTAGACCTGAGGTGCGGTGTACCAATGCCAGCATGCCTCCAGAATGTCAGCTTCCTAAGAGCTGGTAGCTTCTCTGGCTTGTTCACCGTAGTATTCCCCGCATCTTGAACAAATCCTGATGTGGAGCTGGTACTCTGTAAATATAGCTGAGTGAAGGAATGAAAGACAGACAGATAAGGATGCAGACAGGTGTCTCTATCTCTGGAGAAGGAGTGGGTCTGTGTCTTCCTGAAGCCCAGCAATGAGAGCCTTTAGGGAGGGCTGGCATCCTGGTTTAGAGCATATGAAACATTTAGAACAATGCCAAGCCCACTGTGCGTACTCCGTAACGTATCCTGTTCCCCCAGGACCCTGGGAGAAGCACCAGCAGCCCCAGTTCCCCTCCAGGGATCCTGGCATTTGGCCCTTCAGTGTTCCTTGCATCACACCCAGCTGCTGTTGGATGAAATTCTGTACTGCTGTCTCCGAGTCCCACACACTGGCTCCTGACTTTTAAGAAAGCTGATGGAGCAGAAGGAGCGCTGGACCTGGAGGGTCAACATAGATTCTGGTCCAGGCGTGATCCCTGTCTGGCTGTGTATCTTTGAGGAAGGCATTTAGACTCTTGGGACCTTGGAGTCCTTGCTTATGAAGAAGGCATAAGAAACCAACCTCAGGGATTGTCTTATGGCTCAGGTGTGATAATATGTGCGGAAACACTTTTAAAACTGCAGAACACACTTCTTCTCATTCAAGTTATTGTTGTTAACCAGGCATCTGATTTATTAGAGTCGCAAAGGCAGTCACCAGCATGCCCAGAGCCACATGCCATTCCTAGTCACGTGCTGTGCCTCTAACCCTTGCATGTCAGATGCAAATGAGTTGGTGAATTGTAATTGTAAATCAGCTCTAATTTACTTTTAAAATATCATAAGAGATATAAATCAGTAATACTCATTCTCTATTATTAGTGACAAATTATTTACCAACTGTTTGTATTAATATCTTGATTCTGGGTGCCAGAATCTTGTCCCATCAAACAAAATGGGAATTTTTGGCTATGTAATTTAAAAGTCTGGGGCAAAGCAGCTTCAGGAATAGCCAGATCCAGGTGCTTAAATGAAGCTGTTGGTCATCTGTCTCCATCTCTTGGCTGTTTTCTTACACCAGGTCCATTCTGAGGCCAGCCTTCTCTTAGTGGCAAAGGTGGCTCCCCAAGAAGAGTCTAGAGATGGTTGACTCTTGGTGGACTGGCTTGGGCATGAACCTAAGTTTAGGTTATATGCCCTCCCCTGCAGTTGAGTTGGGGCCAGTCTTTTGTCCCCAACCCCCCACCCAGTGCCACATGGACTGAGAGTATAGAACTAGAGGTAGACTAAAGGAACAGTGGGATGTTACCAGAAAAGGAGGAAAGGATGCTGGACAGGCACAGCCCCAGATGTCCGCTCACGGTAGGTCTCCACCCAGGAAATGGGCCCAGCAGAGAGGCTAGGACTGCTGAAGACCAGAGTATTTCTCTGCTCTGATGAGGAAGACCAGTTCTGCTTGTTGCCTCCCCACCTCAACTTGTGTAATCCCTCCAGCAACTTATCTCTTAAGTCCTCTCTCAGTTTTCTTGACCTTTTCTATTCTGGCTTCACCCCTCCACTGGCAGTGACTTCCTCACCTTGTTCCCCAGCTGGGTGACCCTGTGGTCACTTGGGCCTCTCACCCCCTTCCTTTCCTGG
Organism: Camelus dromedarius; assembly: GCF_036321535.1. Classification (NCBI taxonomy): domain Eukaryota; kingdom Metazoa; phylum Chordata; class Mammalia; order Artiodactyla; family Camelidae; genus Camelus; species Camelus dromedarius. The sequence continues at coordinate 64,947,195 of NC_087444.1, read as the reverse complement.
GTCAGGTTTCAGGGCATCTTCTCCCGGGACTTGCTCAGAATTTTGGGTGACTGGCCTCATCCAGTCCCTAAGCAGATGACTCTCAGAGATCAGCCCTGAAGCACCCATTTACCATCTCGTGCAGAGACACAAGGAATCAGGTGCAGAGACACAAGGACTTCTGCCACCTCAGGGTCTCCCAGAAGCCAGGAACATTTGTAAATGAACTTATTGTGTGTCAGGAAGAGGGAAGGTCAAGAGTTGAGCTCTTAGGCCACTCAGCCCTCTCTATTTCCCCCCAAACTCTGTTCCCACAAATCTAATTGCTCTCTCCTAGATCTCAAGCCATGATTATTCCTTTCAGACTTGGCTCTGCTTCCATAATTAAGGTGTCCTATTTTACGTCTCTCCCTGGGCTGGTAATTCGAAATGAGCTTGCATCCTGCCAGCGTGCTCATGCACTCCCGTCCCCGCCCCTGGCCACACTCCTTGTTTGGTCTGTTTTCTCTCCTCAGAATCCAGTTGAATTGGCTGTTCTCCAGTCCTGTCTCACAAAACTGCTCTAGAATCCCTAGACACGTGAGCACCTAAGAAGAAAGCACAGCCACGTGGTCAAGCGTCCCCCGAGGGTCAGGGTCCTCATGCGGCCCATGGCTGTCTGCAAGGTGAGACCTCCGATTCTGTCTCCCACTATCCCATTGCCTGCCTCTGCACCGCCTCTGCCTTGTTCTCACCTCTTCTCTGCTTAAACCATATAGCTCCAAGGTGGCTCCAGTTTTCCTGGGAGCCATTTGACAAAGACACATAAACACATAACAGACAAACTGTGCTTCATGGCTCCCCGGGAATGTGTCTTGTCTTGGCCTGTATTATATGGTCCAGAGCCAAAGGAGGCTACATTCTCATCCCCACGAACCAGGACACTTGACCGCTTCCCCCACTTGTAGGACCCCAACATCTTATTTCCCCTGTACTCCACTGTCAGTCTGCGCTCTCCTCCAAGACCAAGATTTTCTAGCCTCCCAGTCACTGTTTCTCCGCAGCACAGAAGCACTTTTTACATAAACAACAGAATGGGAGGAGAACGCATCTCTGCTGCATTGACTTGTGTGGTTCTGCATGTGTGCTTTCCTTGAATGTTCACGACAATCTGGATTCGGTTAAGAAAGGTGAGGAATAAGGAGGTGGACCATTCCTTTACCCCTAGGGGCCTGGAGAAGTTGTCTGCCCCACTAGGCCCGTGTGTATGTATGTATATGGACATGCACACACCGTCCATTTATACATACGCACCACGTGGGTGTCTGACGTGTATGCCAATCCACTGGGTTACTTTGGGTGTCTCACGCCTTGTTTGAGCTCTTTTTCCTCTTGGCAGGTAGTACATACCTGATCTGTTCCCTCCCATTCATCACCGTATGTCGGTTGTAGGGCCAGAGTCAGAAAAATAACCTGCAGGAAGGTGGGAGTGGACTTTGGTGGGGGGGGGGGTGCTCTGTATTGTGAGCCTTTTTTCAGGAAATGCTGGATTTATGCCATCACTTTGGAGAGTAGTTTGGCAGTTTCTGTTGAAGCTGAAAATGCACCAATGCTCCCAGTATTTCCCTACAAAAGGACATGCACAGGATGTTCGAAGCAGCAGTGCTATGCTGGTGAAAAATGGGAGATTATCCAAATGTCTATAAAGAGTAGAATAGAAAAAGTAAAACAGCTTATTAATATGATGGAATATTATTCAGCAGACAAAAGGAATGAATGAGATCTGTCCACTTCAGTGACGAGTATCAAAGGGGTAGATGGCAACAATACAGTCTTGGGTGGAAAAGAGCTAGTTAGACTTGTACTGTGTGATATTTATGGGCGTTAAAAAAAACCGCAAAAGAATACTGAACAGTGTTTGTGGACTCAAGTACAGAGTACATTTCATGGACAGGAAAGATACACTTACATTCTGAAGAGAGGAAGCTTAGTGAAGGAGAAACATTAACAGGAACGTCAGCCTTAAAAATCTGAAGAAACATGACTTAATAAGCATGCGCTCTGCATGATTTGTTACGTTTTTAAGTTTCTATACTTAAATTTTTCATCCAGATTTTTTAAATAATGGAAGAAAGACAGGCTGCAACTCTGATCACTTGTGAAATGACATATCTTTTGGTTGCAAGTGACTGAAAACCCAATTCAAACTGGCTTAAGCTAAAGAGCGGTAGGGGGTCACACTCTGAAAAGCCCCAGAGTATATCTGCTCCAGGGTAGCAAATGCCTGGACTTGGTTTCTTCCTGTTCCGCCTTCCCTTAAGTTGACTTTAGCCTCTCTCCTCAAAGTGGACTCCAGTGTGATGGGCCACCATTCTTAAAGTGTTAATTCAGTAGAAAAGAGGTTCTTCCTCTTAAATGGTTAGAAGAGAAGGGCAGGGCTCAGCTTTCCTTTGCCTGGGTTGAGTCACACCCCGACGTGTGAACCATCACTGTGGTTGGAGAGGAACTGTGCTGAGATCCCCGGTCTGTCACCTGGGTCGCACATCTACCACTGAAGCCTGAGGTGGGGAGTGAAGTCATTACAGAAGGGGAGTGCTGTCACCAGAGAAGAAGAGATACCACAAGAAGGCCAAAGCAGCAACTGCCCACCTCTGATTGCTGGCTCATTTTTGGAAATGGGGTTGCAGAGCACAATGGGATAAAACTGTAATCTTCAAGTCCACCAGTCGGTTCGCCCTTCCCCACCTCCCCCTGATCGCTGTGCACCCGGCCCCTGGGGTGGGGCCTCCTGATGGGAGCGACATTGTCAGTGCTAGAGCGAGGCTCTCAGCAGCCTTCCCGTAAGCCATCAGTTCTCCACCCGGGGTGTGGGCGGGAACATAGCCTCTGCCAGCTGAACTGGTGACCATCTCAGAGGGATACTGTCCTAGCAGGATGGAGGGGATGGTTTGAAAATGCGTGTTTAATATAATTTGTTCTTTGCCAAATTATATTTGTTTAATGTAACATAAACGACAGCAGTTAGCAACGTGTTATGGTCAAAAAGGCATGTGTTCAAAGGTTGTGAGGTGCTGAGTGGGGGTGTGGTAGCCTGAGCCCGGCTTAGGGAGGAAGCTCTCAGGGAGGAAGCTCCCCAATGAGTTTACATAAACCCAGTGACCTGATTTTACATCAGAGTCTCTTTCCATTGGAAGCTCACCCTGCCCCCTCCTGACAACCGTACGAGGCTGAGGTATGACATGGCTAGTGGTATCTTCAAGAAACCTTCCTTTTTTCCCCCTTAACACAATGCTTCAGGAGCCATTCATTTTCTTAGCAGGGGCAACGGTGGTTGCATTGAACCAGATTGCATGAACTAGATGTTTTCAAGCAATCTAATTGCAAAATTGAGGCTTTCACTCGGGCTTTGTGAAACACACCCCCTTCCAAAATAAAGCTCACTAAGCATGTTCATAACCTTCACCCTGACGAACTGTCCTTAATCTTGGCTGACAAAAATCAAATGTACAGTTTTTTTCAGGATGACATTGGCAAGTATGTTTAGTATTGAGCCTTCCCTTCCTCCTGCTAATACAGCTTCTGAGATCAGAAATCCCACCTGTATTTTAGATCAACATACCACCACCTAAATGCAGCTGAAGTAATCCTGTCTTATAAAACAAGAGAACTGCAGTTCAGAAAATCTTTAGAACCAGATTCTTGACGGGCACAAAGTATTGAACATACAGGCCCGTGTGGAGCAATTGTAGCTTTTTTATCTAAACCAGTTTTGTTACTCTTTGTCTCACGACAGAGTAGTTCTGGGTTTTATGTCTCATTTGATGCATCAAAAAGCTTTGCATTTCACCAGGCCGACTTTAAACTCACATCTCTGAGAGCCTGAGTGACACTAAACTTGAACAGTGAAATTTTGAATCATTAAATGCGTGTACACCAGGTAGCGTAATGTTTTCTACGTGTGCAATTGCATTCAGCAGAACAAGCATGTCTGTCATCTAACTGGATCAACAGTTTTCAAACTTGTTGACCTCAAGATGCTTTTATACTCTTAAAAATTACTGAGCTGGCAGATCTAGTCACCTGTGAAGCTGACATTGGCCACACCTAAGCGCCCATCCCTTCTCTCTGTGGCCGGCTCTCCAACTCTGCTCCCCCAGTACCCTGACAGTGAGGCGCCCAGCTCTGCAGCCTCTGTAGCCTTTTATCAAAGGCTTTGCGCATAGCTGAGGAGGAGAAATAGAAAATCAGGGGGTCAATGCAAGCGTTGGGAGTGCTTAGCAACACGGTGCATGCCCGCCAGGTTGGATTTTTCCACTGGAAGAACCCCACCACGTGAGACACGTTGTAGGGCCCAAAACAGATCACAAAATTGAAGAGGGTCATAACAGCCAGCCCCATGGCTCTCCAGCGCCTCCAGGTCCCCACGTGGGGCTGGGAGAGGATGATTCGCACAAAACGCCGGTAGCAGAAGATGGTGGCCGCCATGGGGATGAAGAAGAGGACGAGGCACAACGCCAGCCGCACGGGAAGCACCAGGCGCAGCTGCCCTCGGGTGAAGTTCTCATAGCAGTAAGGGAGGACTTGGGCGTCACTCACCAGCCTCTTGGTAGCTGGTAAGTATTGGACACTGACCACAATGCTGCAGTGTCTGAAGGACACTGTGTTGACCAGCGCACAATGAGCCCGTACAGGGGCCGGCGGGACAGCTTGTACCGCACGGGGAAGGCCACTCCCAGGTAGCGCTCCAGGCTGACGCCCGCCAGCAGCCACGTGCTGCTGTAGGTGCCGCGGTAGAAGCCGTAGCCAGTGAGGACACAGGGTATGTCCCCCAAGGGCCAGCCCCCAGGAAGTCAGACGCTGCCTCAGCCCTCATGGAGGGCAGCAGCAGCTGCAGCTGGAGGTCCGCCAGCGCCGGGCTGAGCAGGAGGATGTGGGTGGGGGCAGGGTCAGGCTGGCGGGCCCGCCCCAGGAAGGCCCGCAGGCCAAGAGGTTGGCAGGGAGACCGATGAGAAAAGATATAAAACAGATGAAGAGACACCCCAGGCTTCAGGGACTTGGCTCCATCCTTTCTGAAGAAACAAAAAATAGATCAGAATTCTCTATGACTTTGGGTTCCCAGACCCAAACCAAGGTAGATCAGATCCATTGCATCTCCCGGCCCTGCTTTACCAAGTGACTGTCCGACCCTTCAGACGGAGGGCTGCTCTGCAGCCTGTGTGGAGTGGGCAGAGAAGACCTCCTTGCTTCCCAGTCAAACTGCTTCTTTAGAACCTTCCTCATCTCCATTTCCACCCTACAGATTGAGGGAGAGGGAGAGGGGGAGGGAGAGAGGGAGGGAGGGAGGGTCTCCTAAGAATGTCGATGACTCAGAAGCTCCCACAGGAAAAGTTCTGAGATCTCAAGTCCCCACTAGAAAGGGCATTTCGCGAGGGCAGTGACATCATCTACCTCGTTCACCAGTTCCCTGGAACTGTGCCCGACAAGTAGTGGGTGCCGAGCAAACGTGTCAGTACATGAATGGCTGTGGGAACTGTGCTCCATCGCAAAGAGGAGGTAGTCCTAAGACTGCCTCTGAGTTTCTCCAGATTCTACTCGGTCTGCTGTGGCTTTTCTCCTCTCCTTATCTTTGCCTCTTCTGTTTTTCTGTTCTCCCCGCAGGGCACGGGGCTTGAACACAAGATTCTCAGCTTCACCTCTGAAAATGGGAGTTTGATTAAGCATGAGGGTAAAACAGCTTAAGCCCAAGGGGAATCCCAGCTGCCAGCTTCTTGATTCCACGCTGAGCCGTTCAAAGAAAGCCTGTAGGTTTGGGTCAGGGCAGCAGAAGGGGACTGACCTGGGCCAGGTAACCAGGATTCCAGTCCGCGCCATACCTCAGATCATGTGACTCTGGGAAAACCATTCTACGTCCTCTCAGCATCAGCTTGTTTTCCTCTGCACCACATACATGATTTCACCAGAATTACCACCATTCACATACGCTGCCTCCCAGTTCCCCCTGTAGAAAGCATATGTACGTGAGAATTACATCAATCAAGAGTAACCTCTGATCTCTAATTCATCATTAAAAGATAGATATTTAAAATAAAACTTGAGTCCTTAACCTATTACAGGTAACGGATTGCTGGTGGCCCATGTGCGTAACTCTTTCCCAAACTGGAAAGTCTCCGAAGTAGAGGGCCGGGTAAACAGGTGGAGTCCCTGGTCCGGTTGAGTTAGGACTGAGCTCACCTTTTCTTTCTCTCCTGCGCTCACCTGCACCCCCACCCTCGCCAGCACCCTCTCTCCCTTGACTCGTCCTGGCTCCCTTCTCATTCCTGTGACCTTTTCCCTCCCCTCCTTGGAGAATAAACCCCATAATCTGCTCCCTTTTTGTAAGTTGATCTACATACACACCTTCCATCCCATCTCCTCCTAGGGCTGTGATCCCAACAGCCTCTTTCCTGAGCATAAGCAAAGTTGGGTGCCTTACTTTTTCCTGGGGGCAGATGGATGGTTTTTCAAATATGTCAGTTCTCAGAAGCGTATCGAGCCTTGTCTAGCTGGACTAACTTTCTCTTTCCCACGAACAGCAGTCTTGTACCTGGAAGAGTCACATAGTCAAAAAGAGGAAGGTCAATAGTTGAGCCCTTTCCAAGGCAGCTTGACCTGGTACCCTACCAACTTCTGTTCCTATCAAACATAGTTCTTCCAGAATCCAGATAGTAATTATTCTTTTGAGCTTTGCCTGGCTTCCTTTGGCCCATTAGGTCCCCTCTTACAAATGTTTTTCCTTAGACTCAGACTATCCTGGGCCCACGTTGCTGCCAGGCAGTCTGTTTATGACTCTTTGCCCCAACTCATCCCGTCTCCCCATCGTCTGTGTCCTGCCTAGACCACTTCCTCTTCTCACTGTTCTCTCACCAACCCGTGTAGGGTCCACATGGCTCTCCGGGGGCGTCTCCAGGCAGACATAGAAGATGCGGACACTCACAGAGGATGCTTTGTCTCTCCTCAAGGAATGTGTTTGTCTTCCACTGGCTGACTGACCCTCTCAGCAGACACTCTTGTTCTCTCCCCATGACCCGGGAGAGTGACCCTCAGCCAAGTTTCTCCTCTAGAAAGGATCTCTTCTCACTTAGCTTATCATTCCCCACCTTGGTACCCAAGTGCTCTCTCTACATGTCTGCAGGCTGGCCCTGCCTAACATACACGGTGCATATCCTAGGATGGACACTGAGGAAGTGATTTGTTGCTTGATACACATGAGATGAAGGCAACATCTTTATCTTTCATTATCTACTGAAGTTATTTGTGCCATTTTGCTTTCTACATTTGATTGAGCCACAGAAACTTACTGGAAAGGTGATGATTGCCGGTTAGGGCTGCTTTTATTATCTTAAAATGCTAAGGAACGGGCCTCTTTTCCATCCCCATCCCCAGCCATGCAGGGCTGATTCCCAGAGCTGCAGAACCCTCTCTTTTAGGTGCCAGGACTGTGGCACCAAGGCCTCAGGAATTGTTCAGTAAACCTCCTTTCAGCTTGGAAAAGGGCAGTGCCTCCTGGGGTGACCCCACCCCTTCTCATGGGGTGTTAGTTTTGAGTCTCGATAAGACTTGCTCTTCTGGAAATGACTATTTTGAAGTCTGCCCTTAGGGGAAAAAAAAATACCTAACATAGTCCCTTGCATATAACAGGCACTTGAATACTTGTGGAGGGAAAGGATGAAAGTTGGATGTGTCTGAAAGAGCTTACTAACTGACGAGACAAGCAAAGGGTGGGTCAGAACCTGTGTTTTTTCCTATTCCTCTTTTATCTCCATTCTGTCACCCAAGTTACCAGTATGGGGACATCCTTGATGTGGGGGTCTTAGGGTCACCAAGGTAGAGAGGGCAATTCAGACTAAGCTGTTTTACAGAATCACAAAGCTTCATCGCCCCCACACAGCTGCATCATGGGAGCGGGCCGTGTAGCATCTCAGGTCAAGCTCAACTCAGTGACACTTCACATTGGTGCACGCTAATTTATGCCTGTGGGCTTCCCCTCCACAGTGCCACCCCTTTCGCCTTCACTCCGCTTCCCAGTCGTCAAACACCCCGAGCTCTACTCCGTGCAGGGCACTGCTCTGGGTGCTGGGGACGTGAGTGAAGGAAACACACAGGAAACAGGCAGACACACAAACCGGGTAATTTCAAGTGAAGGAAGGAAGGAAATAGGGAAATCTAGAGAGAGAGACTGGCATAGGGCTATTTTACATAAGGTTGTCAGGAAAGGCCCGGGCTGATTAGGGATATTTGCACTGATGAGAAGGAGCCAGCCATGTGAAGAGCATTCCAGGGAGAGTGAACAGCAAGTACCAAGGTCCTGTGGTAGGAACAGGCTCGCTGTGTTGGGGGAACAGGAAGGAGGCCAGTGAGGCCTGGACGGGCTGCTCGGCCTCTGGGTGCGTTAAGTGCTGATTCAGCTGAGCTGTTGTCTCATCTGTGTATCTTATCTTCGTCTCCTGGGCTTTGATACGTCCTGATAAGGGCCAGTCCGAACCTGACAACCCCCTCCTGGCTCAGAGCCCTCCCGCTATCTTGATGACACAGAGCCACAGCTGTCCTCTCCAGCACCCAGGAACAACAGGCGGGGTGACAGTCAGATGGAGGTGGCAAAAAATGGTGCAATTGGAAAACATTTTAAGATGATAGCAAACAGAGGTGTGCAGCCCAGCGTGCGCTGTCAGTGGATGCCAAGGGAAAGGAGGAGCCAGGGCCCAACCAGGGAATGGGGCGTGAGTTAGTCACCGCTCTCCTTCAAGCTGGGCCCCCATACAGCTTAGCTCCTAGCAGCTCAGTGGCAGCCCTTTGATGCCACACACACAGTCCAAGATCAAGAAACCTCATCTGCTAAGAAATTGAGGTTTCCCAGACACCTCTCCTCTGCCAGCCACTCTGCCTGCTCAGGCCCTTACTTCCAGCATCTCAGAGTGGGATCCCCGCTGACACAGACCTTGCCTCCCCATTTTTCCGGTTGCTCAGGCCAAAATCCTGAGAGATCCCTTTGATACTTTAAAGATATCTCTCAGGACTTGACTCCTCCATCAGCAGATTCTTTCCACTCTGTCTTCAGAATACACCCCCAAGTCCAGCCACTTCTCAGCACATCTACTGCACCAGCCCGGTGCAGGCCGTCCTCAGCGTCTCTCACCTGTGCTCCTTCATGATCTCCTGTCTGGTCCCCTGCTTCTGTTGTTGCCCCCTTCAGCCTGTTCTCCACACAGCAGCCAGAGTGATCCTTTTCAAACACAAGGAGGTCTGTTCCTCCTCAACTCAAAAATCCTGGTCTCCCCATCTCTCTCAAGCCCTAGTCCTTACAGTGGCCTCCAAGTTCAATTCTGTTGACCTCCTGCCCCCGTCACCCTCTGGCCTCGTCTCCTCCTTCTCTCTCTCCCCCCGTTAGTTGGGACACTTCTCTAGGGGGGAGCAATTTGATGATATCTCTCAAAATTAAAAATCCCATGCCATCGGACCCCACCAGTTGACTTTTATGTGGATACACTTTCCTGTGTGCACAAAGAAGTATATTCATCCCTGTGTTTTTTGCTTGTTTGTTCTGTGATAATGAAAGACTAGGAAACACCTGGGTCCATCAGCAAGAGGGCCGGTGACATAAAAACCACGGGGCATCCAGTCAGCTGAAACACTTAAGCAGATCTACGTACGCCAGTGTAGGTCATACTCCAGGATGTGCTGTGAGATGAAAAAAGCAAGGTTTGAGACTAGGGAGCTGTGAAGGAGCAGGGACATACACCCACACATACGCTCGGTGAGTGCTTCCTGAGCAGCCCCCCGGGAACTGCACTCGCTGACGCTGGGGAATCAGCGGTGAACAGGCCTGGCTTCCCGGAGCTGACGTTCCACTGCAGCCAGACAGGCAATAGGCGGCCACACAGATACATGACCTCAAACTAGGCGCTAGGCTGGCGCTAAGAGGGGAGACAGAGAGCAAAGGCAGTCCAGGAAGGCCTCTCCGAGGAGGTGATGTTTGAGCAGAGGCCTGCAGGAAAGAAGAGTATGAGCAGTGTGACGGCGGGGGGTGTTCAGGCAGAGCACAGCTGGCCCTGAGATGAGCCACGTTGTGTCCAAGGAGGTCGGGGAGACCAGAGCAGCTGCCAGGATGTTGAGTGAGGGAGAGTCGTGGGAATGAGGTCAGGGCAGTCAGCAAGGCCCAGAGTGTGTGGGACCTTGTGGCTGTGGTCAGGATGTCGGTCAGGATGACATCTGGGTTACAATGGGCAGAGGTGGGGTGTAACCTGTTTCACATTTCCAAAGGAGATCTCTGGATGCTGGGTGAGGAGTCGACTGGGGGAAGGGATGCCCACGGAACTGCTAGCAGTGGCATGTCTCTGGGAAAGGGAACTAAGGGCTGGAGTAGCAAGGAAACTTACCTTTCTCCATATAGTCTGTGTACTGTTAAAAAAAAAATCTTTCGAGTTTGTGTGTGTATAATCTTTACTCAAAAAAATAAATTAAAAGGAAAAAATATTCATAGCTAATATTTATTGGACATTTACTATGATCCATGCCGCTTATCACAGTGAACCCTTATGATTAATTGAGGTGAGACAGTCCGTGTAAGTGGAAGACAGTGCAGCCCACATCACCCAGCCACAGCCTTTTCTTGTGTTTAGCTGCCCCAGATGGGAGACATAAAAACAAGATGGGCAGAGCTACCAGCCTCACAGCGCTGGGATCTCTGAACCACTTTCCCTCCCAGACTTGGTATTATCCAGCTTCCGGGGTTTTGCCAGTTGGACGGATATCAGGCAATGTCTGTTTGCTGTTTTAACACAGTCCCATTTTTTGATTACTAATGGGTTGAGCATCTTTCAACAGCACTCAAGCTTTCTTAGCTCACAATCATTGTGTTGGACAGTGTCTCAGACGGCTCTTAATTGAAGCAAAAGAGGTCAACTCTGGCTCATTTAGGGATTATACGATACGATGTTGGATAGAGTGGAGACTTGCCAGGAAGGCTGGAAAACCAGGCTTGGAGAATAAATGAAGCTGTGCAGCCGGGACCACGTTAAAAGCTGTGCCACTGACCCAGTCCAGTGAGGAGACAGGAGCCCTTCCCCCAGACACACACACACTGAACGCGGGCCCCAGAGCCGCATTCTGTTCACCACCACTGCTTCTTTGTGCCACTTCATAGCCTCAGATTCAGAATTTGGGCAGTTGCACTTGATGGGCTGAACACAAGAGAACTGCTTAGAAAATAAGGGCCAAGAATTCTCCGCTTCTCCAGTGGGAGCTGGGCTCTGCTTCCCACCAAGATTCAAGATTCATACGTGGGCAGTTTTCTAAACGTGGAAAGGGTTTCAGATGCTAGGCAAACGAAGGATGACCAGAGGCCTATGTGGGGCCTCTCAGAGGTCAAGACAGTTTAGATCACCTTCCATATTTTGGTTCCCAGTATATGAAAAGCAAGTGATGAAACGCCCAAATGGCACTGAATAGTAGGGCAGCATTCTTAACAAGACATAAGAAACATAATTGTACCATTCACAAATAGTTTTAAGGTTTCATTTGTATTTTGATGGGCTTCATAACAGTGTAGAGCCAGAAATGGGCCACAGATTTAAAGTTGGGGCCGGTCAAGGTAGTCCTGCAACAGGATATTTTTAAGCTTATTAAGGGATCACATCAGAAGAGTAATTATGAGGCCTGGGCCAGATGACACCTCCAGGCACCTCCAGGCTGGCGCTTCGACAGGCCCTGGTGTGGGCAGACGGTCCAGAGCTACGATGCTTTGAGTACCCGATCCACTCTCGGGCAGCAGCCCCTCCCTCAGGCAGTCTGGTCCTACCAGCTTCAGCCAAGAGCTGCCCTAAATGTTGTAGATGTTGTACAGATGCCGTGTGCCAAAGAGGCACATTACTTCACCCTGAGGGCATCTAAAATTAAATGTAACCATGTTATTGAATGAGCTGGACTTAACTTTACTCTTCCCCTGCACTCCTTCTTCCTACAGCTTGCATGGCTCCTTGGGTACCACGGCTTCTTTGGACACTCTTAGACAACAGAAAGTCCAGTCCAGTTAAATAATCTCATGGCTTCAGGCCAGCTTAATATGACAATTCCGAATTCTGTTCTCAGTAGCGCTTCTCCCCACCAGGCTCTGCAGCGCCTCGGACTCATAGCTTGGAGGGGACGGTGGGGCACAGTCTCCATTTCTCTTCCTTTGCTCCCCGTGGTCTTATCACCTCTGCTACTGTTAGCTGCTGCTTTGGACCTGCCTAGGGTTCTGCCCTCTGGGCAGAGAGGAGGGCTGGCCCGGTATAGTTATGACCTGGAGCCGATGCCCTCCGGATGGGACATTCATTCTCCCATGGGGACCTCTCACCGGTTCTTGGACCTCCCTGGCTGGCACCTTTCCCTGCATTTCCCTTGGATGTGGGGTGCCTCCTCTCCTTGGCCACATTCAACCCCCTCTCAGCCCCTGGACATCCCCTCTGTAGGCTGCATTGCTCCTCTAGGCGGACGCTTGGATGAGATCGTTACAAAATGACTTCAGGCTGGCTCCTCAGCAAAGGATCCTCGTTTGGTCCAAGAGAGCCATGCGCCTTTGTCCCATTATTGGTGGAACAACAGCTCACTCCAGTGTAAGCTTCTCTCCTGGTTGGCTCTGCCAGGCCCAGCGAGCCTCTCATGTTTTGATTTCTCCCAGCAAGTGTCTGGCACGAGCTCTCGCATCCTCTAAACTTCAGGGGGCATAGCAAGCTCTGCCAGTGGCTGTCCTGAGGTCCCTTTATTGTGTATCTCTTTGGTGAGCAGGGGGTTCCCTCTCTAAAGTTTTTGATAGATATTTCCATATTACCTTCCTGAAAATGCTCAGTGATGTACAATCCCCAGCAGCTGTGTGTGAGAGTAACCTTTTCCGTGAACATTCTCTAGCGCTGGCTATTTTGAATCTTTTAACATTTTGCTAATAGGATGGGTAGGAATGATGATCTCTTGTTGTTTTAGCTTACATTTTGAGGATTCTTTCAACTTAAGTGATCCAAGTGTGTTTCATATCAATACGGGAAAAGATGGACTATTCAGTAAATAATGTTGGGGTAGTTGACTGTCTGTTTGGAAGGGTTACAATTAGATAACAAAAGGAAAACTCAGGTATTTTAAAGATCAAATGTGTTTTTCAAAAATATAGAAGTTGTATAGATATTATATAATTTTTTAAGTCTTGTAAATGATAAGCCTTTTTCAAAAAATGTGACATAAACATAGAAGTCATCAAATAAATGGCAAATATGAGCACATAAAATATAAAACTATGGAGAAAATTATCATTAACAAAATAAGACCACTACCTTCCTACAGATATAACTGATAAAGGGGTTTATATACTAATATTCAAAGAACCCCTGCAAATTAAATAAGAAAAAAGCCAGTATAGAAAGAAACATAAATTACTGTGTACAGTACACAGATATTTTCTATCTCAATTTTTATCCAAGAAATTAAAATTAAAATAGTGCTGAGTGTGATGGCTTTTTTTTTGTTTTTGATGAGGGGAGGTAATAAGGTTTATTTATTTATTTGGTTAATGGAGATACTGGGGATTGAACCCAGGACCTCGTGTATGCTAAGCATGCTCTCTACCACTGAACTATTCCCTTCCCCCTCTGAATGTGATGTTTTATTCTATGTTTTCAGCTTTTCTGGGCCACAGTGCCTATATATTTGATCACACATTATTCTCAACGTTTCTGTGAGGATATTCTTGGATGAGATTTACATTTAAATTGGTAGACTTTTGAGTAAGGCAGATTTCCCTCCATTGATGTAAGCGGGCCTCATCCGATCCGTTGAAGACTTGAATAGAAAAAAAAGCTGACCTCCCCTGAGCAACAGGGAGTTCTCCACCAGACTTTATCTTTAATATCATCTCCACCTGGTTTTCCTTTCGACCTGAACAGCAACTCCTTCCTGAGCCTCCAGCCTCCTGGCCTCCTCCGTCATATTCTATCCTCACCAAACCACCAAAATCAAGTAAGTCAATTCTTTAAATAACTCTCTTTCAATGTGTCTTTCAACATCCTATTGGCTCTGTGTCTCTGGAGGACCCTAACTAATACACTTATTCATTCAATTTTAAATGTTAATTTTTTAAAAAATTAAAATACGATATTTTTCCTTACTAGCAGGATAAGTTATGGGGTCTTTTATGGAATGTTAGGGGAGAGAGGGTTGATTTGCCGAGGAAAGGTAATTTGTCAATATTTCAAATGTATGCACCACTTAATACAGCACGATCACTTTTAGGAAATGTCCAAATGTACAGCATTTATGTAAAAGGATGTTCCTTGTAGCATTATTTATAATAGTGACCAGTCAGAGGTTCTTTTTTATTATTCATTCATTTATCAAATACCAAATACCTACTCCATGCTAGGTACTGTTTTTGGCACCTGGGTATATAATAACGAATAAAACAAACGGTGACTGCTGTCAAGGGCTTCTCGGTCTAGACGGAAGAATCACATTTTAAACAAATGAATAGGCAAACATGTAAATCAAACTGTCATAGCACAGCTTGAGATAATGGAGGGGAGGAGGGCTACTTGAGATGGGTGAACAGGGAAAGCCTCTCTAAAGAGAGACACTGGAGAGAAAACCTGAAAGAAGGGGACGAGCCAGCCAAGTAGAGTGCGGAGGAGACTGTGTGTGGAGATTAAGAGCTTGAGGTCAGGCCAGCAGAATGGTATCAGTGAAGGCCCCGGGGGAGCTTGGAGAGAGAGGCAGGGCCAGATGGGCACAGGGCTGGTAAGCCAGGAAGAGGGGATCAGAATGAGAAGCCAGGGAAAGGTTTTATTCAGAGCAATGACATGATGTAATTTACATTCTTCAAATGTCCCTCTGGCGTGGTACGACCTGATGGGAACAAAGACAAGAGGAAAGACCAGGTTGGAAGCTTTCACAGTAGGCCAGGTGAGAGGTAATGGCTGCCATGGAGTTGGAGAGAGGTAGATTCACACAAGGTATATTCTGGAAATAAACACAATAGGACTTGATGGTGAATTGCACGTGGCTAGTAAGAGAGAAGGCATCAAAAATGGTTCCCTGACCACTATACACCTATCAGAATGGCTAAAGTAAAAATACAAAATGCAGATGCAGAATGGCACAGCCAACTGTTTGCCTTCAGTTTGCCAAACAGACTGAAGGTATCTTGAAAAGTTAAACATACAATTACTGTATGACTTGGCCATCTGTCTCCTGGATAGCTGATCTAGAGAAATGGAAACTCATATCCACACAGAAACCTGTGCGTGAATGTTCAGAGCAACTCTGTCCATAGTTGCTCTAAACTGAAACAACCCAAATGTCCTTCGGTGGATATATGAATAAGCAGACGGTGGCAGGGTCATATAATGGACAAACTACTCAGCAATGAAAGGAAACAAACTATGACACAATAACTAGGGTGAAGTGCAAAGATATTATGCTGAGCGATGGAAGCCAGTCTCAGAAGGTTAAAGACTATATGAATCCTTGTATGTGACATTCTTGAAAAGGTACAGCTCTGATGGTAAGGACAGGTCTGTGGTCATCAGTGGTTAGGGCTGAGGGGAAGATGTCTGTAACTGCTTTTTATCTTGATCATGGTGGTGTTACAGGAATCTATGTGTGTTAAATTCACAGAACTGTGCACCCCTCCCTGAAAAAAGTTCTTTCTTATTCTATGATCATTTTAAAATCAATCAATCAATCATAAGGGGGTGGTGCTGCTCAGCAGTAGAGCACATGTTTAGCATGCAGGAGGTCCTGGGGTTCAATCCCCAATACCTCCATTTTTTAAAAAAATCATTAAAAAAAAATGATACCTGGGCTTCTGGCATGGGCAAACAAGGGAGACTCCACCATTTACAGAGGTGGACTAGGCTGAGCGGTGGGGCCAGATTTGGGCGGAGGAAATGAAGAGTTCGGCCTGGACTTGTGAAGTTGAGCTGTTCCCTGGACACAGCTGGATACACAAGAGTCTGAGGCTGGAGATAGAAATCTGGGAGTTATTAATAATTAAAGCCTAGTAATGAATTAGAATACCTGGAGAGAGGGTGTAGGGCGAGAGCAGAAGGGGAGAGCCTTTCAGAATAATGCCTTCCAGAGGGTGGGGGCAGGAGGAGGAGCCAGGGTTGAGATGGAGGGCTCTGCGGGTTGTTAGGAGCACCTCTCCTCTGCCTGGCTGTGTCCTCCAGAGACCTCCCTTGTGGGGAGGGCTGCAGGGAGTGGGGCAGGGACTTTGAAATAAGAATGAGGGCCTGGTAAGAATGATTTTAGAAAGTCAGCAGGTCTCTGCAACTATTTGCCATCAGATCTGGGCAAAATTATCTCTGAGCTGCGCTTTCGGCAAAATGATGCTTCCTCCTGCTTCCTTCGCTACCCACCCAAGCCCGCTCTGAGCCATCCCTACCCATCCGTCCCCGACAGCTCAACCCTCCTCAGCCTCCACTGCTGCAGGGCCCGCCAACTGGCTGCCGGTCCGCAGCCTTCAGGCCTGTTTTGTCCTCACCACACACAATCCTTTAATATTTTGAATTGGTTCTCTGAATATAAGATCTCAAAAACATCAACAGCAGCTGGATTTTCAACTTGAAAAACTGGAAGGTATGGCAGCATTGAGCCCACTGCCCTGCTGGGTAACAAGACAGGAGCTGAATTTAAATGAGCACGTGCCCTGCAGCAGTCACTACTGCTCCCTACGCGTCTCCAGCACCCAGAGAAGAGCTGGTTTATCACCTGTTTGTGCCCCGGTCTCTGCCCTTTTGTGTAACCTGAGTTGTCCCACAGCCATTTCAACTTCTGCAGAGCGGTACAGCAAAAGCAAAGACCCACTTGGCTTATTGAAACATGGGAGGATTTTTCTGACGGTATGTACACCTATATAACGTGGACACAGAGGTGAGGGGCCACAACATTTTTAATCAACTTTTTAAATTGAGGCTCAATCTACATTCAATAAATTGTACCCATTTTAAGTACAGAGGTCACTAACTTGACAAATGTAGACATCTGCGTAACTCCTACCTCCATCGAGTTAGAGACTGTCCATCACCCCAAAATGCCCCTCTGATATCCTGCCATCAACCCCTTCCCTGTCTCATTCTCAGCCCCTGGCAACCACTGATCTGCTTTCTACCAGTTAAAGGGATTCTGGTACCAATTCCAACCTGCCAGGGTGTTTTCCCCCTCACTGACAAGCAATTCTCCAGGTACCAGCTGTCTCAGATTCCACAGGGCACTGGCTCTGTGATATATGTATACAATGGAGTATTACTCAGCGATAAAAAGAATGAAATAATGCCATTTGCAGCAACATAGATGACCTTAGAGATGATCATACTAAGTGAAGTAAGTCAGACAGAAAAATAAATATACGATATCAATGATATGTAGAAACTAAAATATGACACAAATGAACTTATTTATGAGACAGAGACAGACTCACAGACATAGAAAACAAACTTATAGTTACCAAAGGGGAAAAGGAATGGGGGAGGGATAAATTAGTAGTTTGGGACTGGTATATGAAAACTGCTATACATAAAATAGATAACAAGATCCTGCTGTGTAGCACAGGGAACTATATTCAATATTCTATAATGAACCATGATGGAAAAGAATATGAAAAAGAATATGTATATATATGTGTGTAACTGAATCACTTTGCTGTACACCTGAAACTAACACAATATTGTAAATCAACTATACTTCAATTAAAAAAAAAAGATGAGGGTTGTGCTCGAAGCGTAGAGAACCACTAGAAAAACAATTATTAAAAAGGGGGTAGGAGACAAGGGAATCAGTGAGCCACAAGCCCCTAACTGCATAAATTACAAGTAGTAACTTAGGCATCCAGGAACACATATCCTCATCTTCACGATGTGTGTTGTAGTGACTCCATGAACAAGAAGACTGGGTAGCTCTCCTGTTCCCAAGAACACCAAGCAGGGCCACGTACCCTTCCACAGGGCAACATCCCTCATGATCCCCACCCCACTCATTCAACCCTCTCTTGTTTCCATGGCAACCAAGCTCTGATAATAAGGGTGGGACTTTTTAATCAATAAAAGGAGAAGAGCTTTTAGTCGAGACTTGTCATTTAAATGATACTTGACTTTAGAAAGGGTCCATCCAGTAGGTTTGTTCTTCATTTGGTAATGCTGTGTCCCTGCAGCCTCAGCCAGCCAGCTTTCAAAAGCCCCTTTCTGAATGAGCAGAGTCCAGATATCTTGGTGCCAGAGCTACTGACTGGAACCATAAGAAATCTCCCCTTAGTTGAGCCATAATAACTAAGGTAAACACTAAGATTTCATATCTCCTGCAAAGCAAATAGAGTTCAGAAATTCCAGGATCATAAAATAATTTAAAATAAGAGAAGATGTCATTGGGTAGATCCTAGTAGGGTATAGGACTCTTAGGTTAGGCTTATCTATTACAGTTAAGATGCATTTGGCTGCATTAGAGAATATCTGGCCAATGCCAGGTCAACCATAAGAATGTTTATTACTTTTGGAGGTGGTGATCCCAGCTCAACAAGATCATCAAAGGCCCCAGCACTTTCCATCCTTCTTCTCTGACACCCTTAGCTTGTTATCTTTCCTCTTCAAGTTTGCGGCCTTATGGCCCCCAAATGGCTGCTGCAGCTCCAGGTCCTTCTCACATAAAAGCTCCCAAACCAGGAAGGGAGAGGGCAGCTCCTCACACATCCATCTCTTTTAGCATGGAGGAAAATCTTTCCCAGAGACCCTTAGCAGACTTCTTACCTTTTGTTGGCTAGAATTGGGTCACATGTCCATCCTGAGACCAGTCCCCAGTAAAGGGGAACAAGATTATCATGATTGGTTCTAATTGTGATTCAACTCCTGGGGGCTCTACAGCAGAGGATGATGATTTGGTGGTCTTACTGTACCCTTCTGTTCTGAATCCAGTGAAATCACCTTCTTCCAGAAATATTTCTGTACCCCATTTCCTCTTCTGCAGCATTTTCTGTCCCCTAGTCCCACGTCTCCATTGTGAGGGAGGGGAGGAGGGTGTAAACTCCATGCACCTTCCTACTTCCACCAGGGTTTATCAGTTTCATTCCTTCTAGCCCATTCTTTTCTGGCATGTGATCCCAGCATCCTTTCCCCAGAACATGGACACCATCTTGATGCTTTGAGGTCCCTCCGTATAATTTTTCAGAGCTGGCCTTAACAGGAAGTCAGCAAGTTTCTCTCTTTTCTTTGCAAAGTTTTAGGGGCCACAACTACCTGTATTGCTTGGATGTTAAAAATTTTTTTTTAACCAGAGGGGTCATGTCAGAGAGAGGAAGGTAAAAATTTGAGCGCTTTCTCACACTTCTTCACCGTGTCCGTCCCCATCCCACTCCCCTCCACCAGACTCTGTCTTCCACCTCTGATTCTCCTCCCTTGGAGTCTATGCTCTGACTTTTCTTCCAAGTCTTATTCTACTTACATTGTTGCTCTGCTACTTCCTTTTGAGATGATTTCTTGTGACTAATTTTGCACACTCCCAGACTTCTTGTTCTTACCCCCCAATCTGTTCTTCACTGCCCTCCTCCCCCAGCCCTAACCTGGTCTAATGTTTGCCCCTTCCCAGGGTGCAGGTGAAGTCGACTTAACCTCTCCTGCTTTGCATCACAGCTTCCCTTGCCCCCCCCCCCGCTTCACCCAGCTTCCACCGCCAACCCCCTGCACTCCCCGCCCCCAACCCCAGCACATATACACACATTGGGAGGCAACTTGCTAAATTAGCCAAAGTCTCTGGTGACAGGTGATGTATTCAACTCGGGAAAAGGCATCAAGCCAGCCTAGTGTCCTCTCTGCTTCCTGCCTGCCCCTCTGCCCTCTTCTTCTGCCGCTGGTTCCTGACTAGCCTGTGCTGAGGGGGTTCACCACTCACTAACTTCAGTCAGGCTGCAGGGAATGTCTTTGCCCATTTCTTCATGACTTTTTTTTTTTTTTTTAGTGGAGATTGAACCTAGGACCTCGTGCATGCTAAGCATGTGCTCTACCACTAAGCTATACTTCCCACTCCCTCTTCATGACTTCTTGAGTTAGCTTCCCTAGGTTTCTGGTCACACTTGGTGATTTAAAACTTCTAGCCTCCTCCCCATTTCCCAATAAGCTGAGACTTGCCCTGTGGCCCAGGGAACCTCTGACAGGGATGAGTCAAGTCTCCCCTTCTTCCCATCTTTCTCGGCTGCACTGCCCTGGGTTTTGGTGAACGGAGACCCTTCCTTCTAGAAGGGAAAAACTCCTACTTCATGGCCATCAGTGACTTCCTTTCGTAAACATTAAAAAAACTTGTTGTGCTGGGGGAGGGTGTAGTTCAACTGGTAGAGAGCACGCCTAGCATGCACAAGGTCCTGGGTTCAATCCCCAGTATCTCTATTTAAAAAAAAAAATTAAGTAAATGAACCTGATTACCCCCCCCCCCCAAAAAATCCTTGTTGTGTTAATTAACAACATTATGCTGCTAAGAAACCTTGTTCTCTAAAATCACAAACTGTCAGAAACATGGCTGTTTGAAACCCTATTAGTGAGAATGGACACCTCACTGCAGCTTGGAGGATCTGGGCGGGACCCTGTGACCCAGAGAAGCAGCCTTCAGCCCCCAGAGCTTCAGATAAAGAGTTTTCAGACACAAAATTCTACGTTTATCTTTATTTTGTATTTTCCAAAGAAATAGGGCCCTGAGTCTGCTTTAGCCCAGGCCTAAAATTCACCTCTTTCCACCCAGGTGTGCTTTGCTTTGAGCCTATCAAACACTGTTTCAGTGGAATATCACTTAAACGTCACCCTGACCCCAAACCTATAATAATCCTGTTTCTTTTTTTGTGAGATGCTCCACGCTTCCTCTGGAGCGTGGTCTCCTTTGCTCCAGCAAGATAATGAACCTAACTCTGTTGGGCTGCTGTTGTGTGAGACAGGCTCTGTCACTCTGTGAGTGATGAGACCTGGTCTCTAGCTCATGCTTTCTCAGCAGGGGCAAAATTGCCCCCATAGAGGTGGAAATTAGTTCTGGGGGAGCCAAAAAATCTTACAGCGAATTGTGGCTTTCCAGAGGGCCACACACATGAACAGATATATAGTATGCCTGTTGTATTAAAATTTCATGGACAGGGAAGGGAAGATACTGAGTAGGAGGAAAAATCCAGAAAGGCTCCTTGAAGGAACAGTGATACGAAAAGTCTGAGAGGCACTGCTTTAGTTTATACTGAGTAGCTTTTGGTATCTGCTGTGAGTCAGGTACCCAATCGTCGGTTCTCTTTTGCAGCTAGACTGCGTTCTTCCAACCTCAGTCTTGGGAGATCCAACCTGGTTTGACTTCTTGCAGCACCCCCAGAGCTCCCACCTGCGCCTGGGATCCCCTCACCCATGGGAGACTCACACCTGCTTGCTCTGCCAAATGGGGAGAATGCGTGATGCCCGCATCACTCATACAGATGCTCCCATGCCGTCTCTGCCCATCTCCTTCCCCTGCCTAGATGGGCACAGGGCAGCACCCCCAGAGTACACCCTCCACCCCATGAGCACCTCTTTCCCCTTGGTTTCCGAGGGATACGGAAAACACTACAACTCTCTCCCATCACCACCACCCAGGCTCTGATGACTTTTCATCGTCCCCACCCCTCAGCCTCGGCTTATACAACTGGGGTGGGGGTGGGGCGGTGCTGGGTGATGCTTGCCTCTTCTTCCTCAGCATAAACCCTGGGGAAGGAGTCTGACTCTTGTTCTTCGTGGCTCTCTCTGGAATGCATGGCTTCCAACTCCTCTTTGTCCTCCGACTTGGGTCCTTGTTTCCACGCCTGGCGTTGCAGGACTCCACCACACCTTCATTCCCTTCTGAACCACTTTCAGACCCATGTTCACATCAAGGCCCCTGTGCCTCGGGACAGACAGATAAGCCATGGGACAGAAACACAGCTCACGCCTTCATCTCTGCACAGAGACAGTGTCTTTCTCCCATCACCTGAGACCCAGTCGCCCACCCATAGCCAGTCCTCATTCCCCAGCGACCTTAACCCCAGGAAGAAAACAGATGCTAAAGACATTAATATTGAAATCCCTGAAGTTCTGAGCCCAGCCATCTGCACACAGTAGCAATAAATGTTTGAGAACCAAAACTGACTGAGTGCAAACACGTGCCAGCTTTTCTCGGGTTGCCTTGCCGGGGGAGGAGGCCTTGACCAACTCTTTCTCATGTACCATCCCTCAGTGGAAAATGAAAAATTACTAAATGATCACGTTTTGATAAAAATAGCTCTGAAGAACATACATCTGTCTTTGTAGTAACCTGAACTGGGCTGACAAATTCTCTTAATTTATTTTTCCAAAGGGGTTTTGTTGTGGGACACAACGGTGGCTGGTTGGTGACATGGTGACATGATGGTTGGTAAAAGAATTTACCAGAGATGAAGGAGGAGAATAGTAAAGGAGTTTATTAGGGGGACGCTGTGAGAGACAACAGCGGGCCACACAGACGAGAGGTTGTTGGGGTCTTTTATAAGGTCGGGTCCCAAGGTGACTGATCGGCTTGTGCGCTAGTCTCTGATTGGCTGTAAGTGAGGTAAGAGGTTTAGGGTTCCTGAAGGGCGGTGGGGTTGATGACTGATAAGGTGGGCGCAACAAGCCAGCCTGAGCTACTGTGAGATTAGGCATTACCTAGGGCTATCAGTTTGTTAGGGCAAACTCGCCCAGTAAAGAAGGTACTTTTTCTATTGAGGGATCACAGGTAGACATCTGAGAGGGTGTCATTGGACTTGGAAGGCTGTCATTTGGCCTCACAGATTTCTTTACTGAGAATAGGATGTATCAACACAAATGGTCGATTGCTTTGCATCAGTTCAATTGCTCAGCATGGCCTGTTTTCAGTTGTACTGGTCAGATTGCCTCCACTGACTCTGGAAGTGTGACTGGGCCCAGTCCCTGCAGATGACACACAGCTGGAGGCAGACTGGCTTCAGAGTCAGCTAATCCAGTCCTTCTTCAATCACTTATTAGCTATAGGATCTCACTAAGAGGCTTCACCTCTCTGGGCCTATTCCCTCACCTGTAAATTGGGAGCCATGAGAGTACCTGCCACGTGGCTATTGAGAAGATTGAAGAAGACAGTGTCGGGCCAAGTCCTGAGGACAGTTTAGCTATTATTTTTATCCCTCCAGCCCAGATCTTTTCCCAACAGCTAGGCATCTTTCTGTTTAATCCTTCTCCTTCAGCATCTTCCATTCATTAATTCCACCTAAGATACACCCATATACAGCACCCACAAACACCATAAGAAAAAAACAGAATAAGAAAAAGCCACTTCCTTTTGCATGCTGCCAGATTTATTTACGTGATTTCTCTTCTATCATTTTTCATAAATGTTCTTGAAAATCTGAATTTACTGAACAGTGGGAATTTTCTGGACAGGCCCATGTGAGAGCAAGATGCTTTTTTGTGCCTGGAGCCCCGTGTCCCCACTCCTGATCTGCTGGGTCACTAGTTCTGTGGGGGTAGATTCTGCCTCTCTCCTGTCCCAGGTCACTGGGCAGCTCCTCTGGACACTGTTCTCACCTCCTCCTTTACCTTCAGAAAAGTGCAGGAACTGGCCTGCTGCCCCGGAGAGCTCAGTTTCCTCCAGAGCTCTCTCTCACCTTGACTACTTCCCAGGGCCGAATGTGGGGGGATGGGAAGGGAGGACAGTGTGGTGAGATGGAGAGCTGGATTTCGGTGAGCACATCCTGAGGAAAGCTGGGGGCCACCTCTGCCCTAGACCGTGTCAGTCCCCAGCCTGCCCCTCCAAGGTCCCACCTGACTTGAGTGAGGAACTGCCCCCAGGAATGATCTGCCTTTCAGCCCAGTCCACCCGGCCGCCCGCTCCAGCGCCCTCCTGGAGTCCACTACCTCGTCTCTATGTTGGACAGCTCCTGCGGCGGCCCCTCTCCTTCATTCTTCTTCAGTTTCACACAGCCTTGCTGCCTCCAAGGGCCCCAGGCCCCAGCCAACCTCCCCAGCAGCCCCTTGAAGTCAGCTTGGAACCCAGATGATGAGAAGTAGTAGACAAGGGGGTCGACGCAGGAATTCAGGGTGCTGAGGAGCAGCACGTAACCTCTCCACGCCGGGCTTTTGCCTTGGATGTAGCCAATGACATGGGACACGTTGTAGGGCCCAAAGCAGACGAGGAAGTTGAGCAGCGTGGCTGCCACGAGGCCCGCCACCCTCTTCCGCCGGCGATGGCTGGCTCTCCTGCCAAGGATACATACCAGGCGGCTGTAGCAGTAGCTGGTGATGAGCAGGGGCACCCCGAAAAGGACCACAGCCATCTCCAGCCGGACGGGCAGGAGAAGGGCCAGCTGATCCTCCCGGAATTCCAGGTAGCAGGTCCCGTTGATACCTGAGCTGTGGGAAGAGTTCCCCGAGAACTCAGTGACGTAGACCACACTGCAGTGAGCGGCGGCCAGGAGCCAGCAGGCCCCGCTGACCAGGCCAGCCTGCCTCGGCCTCGGCTGGGTCTTGTACCACACGGGGTGGGCCACACTCAGGAAGCGTTCAATGCTCACAGCTGCCAGGAAGAGGGACGTGAGATAGATGGTGGTGAAGAAGAGGAATCCGGACAAGGGGCAGAAGATGAAGGGCAGGGGCCAGTGCATGCCACTGGCAGCCTCCACCATGCGGAAGGGCAGGAAGAGCAGCAGGAGCAGGTCCGAGAGGGTCAGGTTCAGCAACAGCACGTCCACGGCCACCGGGCGGCGCCGGAGCTTGCTCACGAAGATCGCCAGGGCCACCAGGTTGAGGGGGAGCCCCAGGAGGAAGGTGAAGAGGTACACGGAGAAGTAGAGCCAGTGATTGCCAGGGAAGGAGGACCTGTCTGGGCTGGTGTCCATGGTCATGGCCACTGGCGAGAGAGAGACAGAGATGGGAGCAGTCTGGGTGGGGATCTTGCACCATCCGCCTCTTGACTATCAGCAGGGAGCATCCCCACGCCCCCCATGCCCTCACACCCCCCATGCTTTCCCCAGCAGAGTCAGCCTGCCTCTCTTCCTGGTGGTGCCCTGTCTACTGTTCCTGTTCCCCAAGCACCAAGGCACCCTCCACAGAGCTCCTCAGGGCCCCGTGCTCACCTGCCGGTTTGAGAGTGCTCTGCTGCTCGGCACCTTGCCGACTCCTCCACAACAAGTATGGTTAGCTATTATCTGGACGAACTGATAAAAACCTAGCAGTGCCCATGACGTCACTCACTGTTGAGCAACAGCACAAAAGATGCCTTTAGCTCCGTTAGCAGCGCTGCTGGGCCAGTACACAAAATGAGGAGCAAATTCCACGACTGTCTGCCTGCTTTTCTCCTCGGCAGCCTCAGAGGGGATGCCCTAACCAGGCCCTAGCAGACTTCATCATCTTCTCCCTGATCCTCCACTTGAATTTTATCTGCTCCTCTAGAATGGCACTCATCCAGTTTGCCTTGTAAGGGCAGGAAGTGCGATGCAGTGATGGAGAGCGTGGGCTCTGGACCCGGGGTTCAGGGCTGGCCCTGTCACTCACTAACTCCGCGATTTGTGGCAAGTGACCTAAACCCTCTGTATCTCTGCTTTCTCATCTGTAAAACAAGGATAATTGTAGCACCGATCTCATAGGGTTCTTGTGTAGATTAAAGCATTAATATATGTCAGAGGCTTAGAATGGAGCCTGGCATGTTGTGGTGAGCACCGAACAGATGTCAGCTGCCATCATCCCAGTCACTGGTGCGGGCTGGTCTCTGGGGTGATCGTAATAGTGATGATGATGGCAGTGATGGTGACAGCTGTGTTTTAGTGGGCGCGTAATCTACAGCAGACATACTGCTTCTCAGGGCATCACCATATGTCTTTTTTTTTTTTTTTGAGAAATTATTGTTTTACTGAAAGTTAAGTGTGGGGAAAAAGGGAAAGGGATTTCCATAAGATGTGAGATAACAAGACCCTTTAACATGTCTTTTTTTTTTTAATTTACAATGTTGTATTAAGTTTCTGGTGACCAATCTAGTGATTCAGTATATATATAACTTTATAAATATATACATTGTTTTTTTATTATGGTTTACTACAAGCCACTGAATATAGTTCCCTGTGCTATACAGTAGGATCTTGCTGTTCATCTATTCTTTACACAGTAGTTTGTATCTGCCAATCTCAAATTCCCAATTTATCCCTCCCTCCCCTCTTTCCCCACCTAGTTCGTTTGTTTTCTATGTCTGTGAGTCTCTTGCTGTTCTGTAAATGAGTTCATTTTTGTCATTTTTTTATATTCCACGTATATCATATATCATATATGATATCATATGATATTTGTCTCATCACCATATGTCTCGAAATCCTCACGGTGGGGAAGTGACTCGTTACAGGTAATATAGTTTGTTAAGTATCACCAGCAGGGTTCAAACCCAACTTCTGTCCAGCTTCAGAGATTATGTCCTCATTCATTCAAATATTTACGGAGTGCAGTGAGATACCATTTCACACCCAGCAGAATGGCTATACACACAAAAAAAATATCAGATAATACCAAGTGTTGGTGAGGATGCGGAGAAATGGGAATCCTCATACATTGCTGGTGAGGACGTAAAATTGTGGAGTCACTTTGGAAAGCAGTTTCTTAAAAAGGTAAACACAAATCTACCATGCAACCCAGTTCTGCTGTAGGTATCTACTTAAGAGAAGTTCAAACATTTGTCCACACAGAGACTTGCTCATAATAGCATTTGTCAGGGTAGCCAAAAAGTGGAAACATCGCCTGGTGGTCCATCAGTTAGTGAATGGATAAACCATGTGGCATAGCTATGTGGTGGAATACTATTTGGCAAAGAAAAGGAATGAAATACCCACGCATATTGTCACATGGATGGACCTCAAAAATATTACTCTAAGTGACACCAGCCAAACACAGAAGACTATGAATGTTTCCATTTTTACCAAATGTCCAGAACAGGCAAATTTATAAAAACAGAAAGTAGGTTCCTGGTTGCCTGGGGACTGAGAGTGGAAGTGGGATTAACTATAACTAAGCCTTACTGGGGTGATGAAAATGATCTAAACTGGATTACAGTGATAATTGCACTCTTCAAAAAATTCACTAAAAATGGTGGAATTGTACACTGAAAATGGGTGACTTTTATCATAGGTAACTTTTATCTCAAATACGTTGTTAGAAGTATGGCTGTGAACAAAGCCAAGTTTCTGCTGTCATGGTGCTGACACTTGGTGGCGGGGGGTGTCCTTGTGGGGACTGAGTTGTGGGAGGATAATAAGACATCGGTAATACAGAGGCAGAGAATCCCCGCAGGCAACAGTGCACTGGCCTGAGGTTCAGGGCCCGAGGGGTGATGGTCATGAGAGGATGCTGGGGGGGCCCCAGGAGGAGCTGAACTCTCCCCCAAGTGGAGGAGGCACAAGTAACTGGAAGAAGTGGCCTGGCAGCAGCAGGCGCTCTGGCTCAGTGGGAGAGAGAGTGGTTTCGGTGTTACAGGAGGGGCAGGGGGCCACCTGGGCTGGAGTTCGGGCTGTGATTGACAGTCCCTGGTGTCACCAGTGCGCAGAGAACAAAGCTGTTTCTGCCTTCGGTGGCGCCTCAGGCAAGTTATTTAACTTGTAGGGCATATTTCCACATTTCTTAACCGAGGTAATAAAACATTCTTTGGAGGGCTGTTATGAACCTTCATTCATTCAGCAAATATTTACTGAGAGCCTACTATGTGCTTGGCTGTCTTTTAGATGCTGGGGATACGTCGACAAGGAAAACAAAAATCCTTGCCCTTGTAGACGGTTAAGCATGCAAAGAGATGACTTGTATAAACCAGTTCGTGCACGCCAGGCATGTAGCTACCACTTTTTCGCTTTTGTGTGTTCATGTCATTGTCATTAGAGGAACAAGTCGGCTTGCTCCACCTCGCCTCATCCGAGCCAGTGCCTGACGTTAATCTCTCGTGGCCACTCTCCTCTGCCCACTCTCTCGCTCGGGTTCAGGGCACTACCATTCACCTTCGCAAAAGGGACCACAAGGACAGGTATTAATCCTGATACCTCAAGTTTTCCAACTGTCCCCCCATCCTTGGGGGTCCTACCTTGAAGGATCACATCCTACACTCGCCTCTTCACTGCTGTAGGACCTCGGGCAAATTTCTTAACCCCACAAAATAAAGACAATTTTAACTCCTGGTTCTGGGACTGTGGCTACCTCATGCAGCACCTGAGTGCAAATTAGGAAAAGGTACCCCCTCAGGTGAGCACAGCCCCCTACCAAGGTGCACTGCTTAAGGAGTGGGTGGCGTCTTTGTTCAAAGTAGAATACGTAGCTCCTTCCCTTGGATGGAAGCAGCCCCATGCCAAGCACATGGCTTGGTGAGCAAAGCATAGGCTGGAATTCACTCAGTGTTTATGCCTCTGCAGGTCACCCTTGTGCAGTGAGCAACCTGCTCAACTGTACAGCAGTCGTGGGGCTAAATCAAAGGATTGTGGGAGGATGAAATAAGACAACACTTGTGAAGCACTTGGCATGGTACTTGTCCTGTATTAGAGACTCTGTATTTGTTTGCGACTGTCTCTGGTGTTGCGAGTGTATTCTCTCGCCCTGCTGCTGAATCTTTTCCTACCAACTTCCTGTTCCCAGTTCCAATGCTGCCCCCTTGTGAGTTCTAAATGGTATAGCAGTGTCATTATCTTGCATCCTGGCTCTTATTCAGAAATTTAAAATGTTCTTTCCTAGGAAATGATTTTGGAGTAACATCTCCCAAAGTGTAACATCAGAGTGGCATTTCCTCTAGCTTAGAGGCAAACTTCCCACCTCCTTCCCCATGTGGTGCACAGGCAGACAGGCCAGTCAGGACTGGAGAAGAGAGACAGACAGAGGTGGGAAGTCACGCTGATTTGTGCAGAGGCCAGCTTACCTTCCTCCTGAGTCCCAGCTCCAGACCTCCATTCTCTGTGACTGGGATGCCGTCTTCTGCCAGGCTCCGTTCTTCCCGTACGTGGCTCCAGGGATGCCCCCAGGCAAGGCCACCCTGCAGTTCCTTTGGAGCAGGGCCTAGCCAGGAGCCTAGAGAAGCAGTCAGGCTCTTCTGCACCCTGCCCCTTCCCCCTCACAGTGGCTATTACTTCTGGGATGGCCCTCCTTTTGTTCTTGCCACACATGCTGTCCCCCGGCCAGTACGCGCTCCCAAATAGCCGGTCACCAGCGGGTTGAGCACCACACTCCAAGCACCTGTGATGAGCCCCAGCTTCCGCCAGCGGCTTCCCAGGTTGGGGTGCAGGAAGCCAGCCACATTGGAGGCATTGTAGGGTCCTAAGCAGAGCAGCAGCGTGAGCAGAGCCCCGCCGGCCACCCAGGCCGCCCTGAGCTTCCGTCTGTGGCTCAGGCCTGAGCCGGCCAGTGCCCGGAGGCAGCCCACATAGCAGAAGGCTGTGATGGTCAGGGGCAGAAAGAAGAGCAGGAGAGAGAGGCTGAGGCGAGCAGGGCCCGCAGAGGCCGGGTCCCAGGCCTCCAGGCAGACCGGAGAGCCGTTGACTGGTGTGTTGATGCCCAGGGGCCTGGTGGTATTGTCCATCCAGCCTCCTGGAGCCTCCAACCCAAAGACCAGCCCCAAGTGACAGAGGACGAGGGCCCATATAGCCACGCACACGCCCCAGGAGTAGCGCGGCCTCCGGGCAGCTTGGTAGCCCAAGGGGAAGGCGGCACCCAGGTAGCGGCCCACACTCAGAGCTGCCAGGAAGCCCCCGCCCGCATAGAGGGGAGCGAAGTGGACCAGGGCGAAGGCAGGACAGAGAGGGGCCGGCAGAGGCCAGGCTCCCCCGGCCAGCGCCTCCACCGCCTTCAGGGGCAGGGAGGTCGCCAGCAGGAGGTCAGAGCAGCCCAGGTGGAGGGCGTAGACGAGGCTGGGGGTGAGGCGGAGCCGGGCGTGGGACACGGCGCCTGCGATGGCCAGCGTGTTGAGCGGGAAGCCCAGCGCAAAGGCGGCCATGTAGAGGGCGAAGGAGAGCTGCGGGGGCAGGTCCATGGGGCCACCCCTGCGCTCCGCGTGCTGCCTGCCCTCGGATCTCGGGGCCGGGGAAGGGGAGCTCCTGGGGTCACAGGCTGGTTTCAGCGCTGCTGCTCGGGGTGGGAGACCTGAGCGGACAGGCGTCCATAGAGGGAGGGAGCAGCCTGTTAGCCGTGGAGCTGGTTTAGAAGCAAGGACCTCTAGCTCTCAGACTTCTGCTTTCCTTCCACCACATCCCCTCCCTTAAAATGGAGAGAGCGACCTCAGTGTACCAGGAGGAGATGGAACACAGCATGCAGGTCCCATAAGAGGGACGTCCTCTTGATTTCTGAGACTCTGGGGAGACAAGGGGTAGAGAGAATTTCAGGACAGAGTTGAGCCTGACAGTATGTTTTTCTTAGGAGTGGAAGTTAGACTCCCGTGTTCACACCCTTCCCTCAAATCCCTGGAAAGATGAGCTGCCCCCCCACCCCCCGACCCCCCACTGCAAGTAGGCAGGTCAGGGTGATGGCAACTCCAAGCTGAGGCAGGGAGAAGTTGGGTTTGGCTATGGTAGAGGTTGTGGCAAAGGGCCGGAGCAGAGGGCGCCAGGGGAGGGTCCAGGGATAAGCCATCAGTGTCATGGGGAATAACACCAGCAGACTTTGGGGGAATCCCCAAGTGGGGATATCTGGGGGTCTGCGGAATAACTGCTGTGGGGAGAGAAGCCACAGAAAGAGGGACTCACCTCTTGGCGCTGCCAGATGTCTCTGAGGCTCAGGAGTCCCCCGAGGGAGGGTGGCCAGGATAGGCAGTGAACTGGAAAAGAGAGGAGGGCGGGGTGGCAGGGCCATTAGCCTGAGGCCCTCGCAGCCTGGATGAGCAGCTAATGGGGCATCTCAGGCTGGAACTGAGGCCAGACTGAAGGAGGTGAGGGTCCAAGGTGATGCGAACACAGGAAGGGGAGAGGTTAGCAATGTCGGGTTTTTCTGGCCAAGTGAGGAACATAGCACTTTTAAAGAGCAGGGTTGGTGGGGTACAAACTGCCAGAGCACCCCCACCCCAACCGCCTGTGCAAACCTGCTCTGGGGGCTAAGTCTTTTCTCCTGAGCTCGTGAGCTGGCCCTGGGCTCACTCCATTCCCTTCACTCACCCATCCATCTCCTCGTGGCAGTTAGCATGTGGGACAATGAGATCTGCGTTCCCAGTTGGAGCTTCCGCTCTCCCCCGACCTGCGAAGGCCTTGGGCTCCTCCATCTCCCTCTCCTTTCCCCTCTGGTTTGATGACAGTGGTTTCTGACCCTCGCGGTGCGGGTGGGAGCAGGGAGGAGGAGAGATGGGAAACAAGTACAGTCTTGCTTGGTGGTGCTGAGGTGCCTGGGCTGTGGTCGCCACTCTGGGCTGCACGAAGGTCAAAGGGGATGCCTCTCTGGGGCACCTGTAGGGACGCTGGCTGACGCTCACTAAGACACAGATGGCTCATGCCTCCAGCTGACTGCCTAACTTTCCTCTCAGCCTGGAAAGTTCAGTGGGTTACCTCCCTGGGGGTCACCTGGCCCTTCTAGGAAGACCTCCTAAGTGAGATTTAGAGATTACAGGCCATCTCTGTAATTCTGTCTCTCTGCCTCTCTCCCTCTGTCTCTTCCCTGCCTCTGACTGACAATACAGTTTTCTTGGGTGTATGTCAGTCACCAGGTCGCTGTGCCCCCTCCTCCCCAAATTCCAAGTCACCCAGAATAAGCCTGTCTGAGTGGTTTTTCTGGAAGTGTTTCTCACTCCGGCTTCAAGTGCAGGCAGCAGGAGATTCTCAGCTTATCTACAACTCCCTTCAAAGAAATGATCTAATTTCCTTCAGCGACTAAATTGACTCTCGGTCACCTCCCTCCTAAGTCCTGTATCTGTCGTCCAGCACATCCCTTGCAGTGCAGAAGAATGGGACACCTGTTGTGTAGTATTCTGTCTTTGGGGAGCACTGAGGAGCTGACAGCCCAGGGAAAAATCAGCAGGAGTGCCATTTCGCCTCTTGTGACAAGCCTTTGGGAGAAGAGCGAGGCCAGGTGCACAGGGAGGGAGACCGCACGTCTTCGAGCTCTTCTTGCCTTGGCCCTCTCACCTGGCAATTCAGGTGTCTGCCCAGTATCACCTGCTCAGAGGGTCTTCCTTGACCCCAGCATCCCAAATGGCTCCCCTCGTCCAGTCCCTCTGTTTTCATCTCATGTTGTGTTTATCCCAAGCAGCCACGCCTCTGTGACATCAGCTTTGCTAGCTCCTCTGCTAGAACGTTGGCCAGTGAAGCCAGAGACTTGTCTGCTGTGTCCACTGCTTGCTGCATACATAGTAGGGACTCAGTGAGTTGGATGAATGGTCAATTGCCTGGGCCCTGGAAGGACAGTGAGATCTGGGGCTGGGTCGGGGGCCACCTGTATCCTGGAGTCCCTGTCCTCAGCGCTGCCCAGCCACCTGCTGTGCACGCCTCGGCAGGGCCTGTCGACAGGCAGATCTCTCGGTCAATTGGTCATGAAGTAGGTTTATATCAGCAGCCGGGCTTGGGGACAGGATGGGAAGACACGGCTGGGTGCCAGGGAGCCTGTGCCACGCCTCATCAGGATGGCGGCTGCCTTCAGCTCCTAAAACACTTTGGGCACCCTAGACTAGAGATCCCCAAGATTAAGACCAGGTCACGTCTCTGTGAACGTCTCTGAACCCCCAACGACTGGCTCTGTGCTGGATGAAGTGTAAGTGTTTAGTAGATGTTTGCTGGGTAAAGGGTTGAATAATACTGGCCCCCAGCTCCTAAAACACTTTGGGCACCCTAGACTAGAGATCCCCAAGATTAAGACCAGGTCACGTCTCTGTGAACGTCTCTGAACCCCCAACGACTGGCTCTGTGCTGGATGAAGTGTAAGTGTTTAGTAGATGTTTGCTGGGTAAAGGGTTGAATAATACTGGCCCCCAAACCCTCCCTATCTCATTTCAGCAGTTCTCAATGCCTTCCCTTTCTCCAGAAATGCAAATGGTGCTCACGAGAAATTAAACTAGGGACAAAGTGGGTGGGTGGGGAAATCAGTGCTCCACTCTGCCACGGTATACCGAGTGAGACAGGAGGGAAGGGGGCAGGGCACAGCCAATCAAGGAATGACAGCAATTTAACACCAAAATGGTGGAAGATTCACCTCCTAGTTGGCCTTGAGGATTAATAGGTTTAACTTCTAGTAGACCTTGAGCTTCATTATATGTTCATTTTAACAGCGCGATCAAATAACATACCCTCAGGCACCATTGCAGCCCCAAGGCTAACGCAAAAGGCCAAAGGATGGGCGGTGGCCCAATGCCTGGGAATCCCAGCCCCTTCCCCAGGGCAATTGGATTGATCCCACCTGTAGACGTGTGAAGCTGCTGAGACCATAAAAAGTGACACCACCACGCCTAGTGGCCCTTGGCGCTCTCTCTCCCCTTTGGAGACAGCCCGCACTCTGTCTATGGAGTGTGAACCTACTTTTACCTAAACCTGAGCACCCAATTCCCACACCTCTTTCCTTGCCTTTCTCTTGCCTTATACTCTATGCAGTGTGTTTCTCTCTAAATAAATCTACCTTTACTCAACGGTGGCTCGTGCTTGAATTCTTTCCTTTGTGAAGCCAAGGACCCACACTTGGCGGGGCACGTCCCAGAGGCTCAACCAAGACCTGGGCCTCGGCCTTCCTCATGCCCCACATCTGTTTTCCTGCATCACAAGGACGACCTGAACGTCTCCTCTCCGAGAGCATCTGGTGTGGGGCAGATGGGAAAGGAAGGCGCACCTTTGGAGCACCCACCACAGGTCAGGAGTTTTACGGCCATCTTGCTGATTGATTTACCACGAGCTCCCACCTCGAAGGATGGGCCTTGGCAGAAGCAGGAGGCTGGGTGGAGAGAGAACAGACCGAGAAGCGGAAGGGAAGCCCAAAGGACCTCCCTGGCAAGTGGGAGTTAGTGCACACAACAGAGAACCAGTGAGGGTGACGGGGGAAGACAGAAAAGCCGTGAGGTTTCTCACTGCAGCTGGCCATCGAGAAGTCAGGCAACTGTGGGTTGTGAAAGAACTTAGCTGGGTCACTTTTAAGAATAGCTGTGAGTAGTGAATTGGCTTCCCCTTTTCACAGTCTTCAAGAGATGCAAATCAGATGGGAATTTGGTATTTAGGGACTTTTGGCTATTGTGTTAGCCTTCTTATATATAATATGATATAAGATTATATCTCACTTCCTATCTTGAACCACTGCTTTACAATAGATGAAAATGAGGCTCAGAGAAGCTGGCGAACTTTGCCCAAGATCACTGGCTGGTTAAGTAGAAGAATGTGCTTGCCTGTGGAGCCAACGCCCTCTTTACAACAAGACAATGAACTCTCTGATCTGCTGATTGGATCGTGAAATCACCTTTCCCCTCTCCCCAAACCACGTGATGCCTCCCCCTTCGCCCTGTCCCCACTCAGACTCTGCAGACTGGAAGTTGTTCACTGGCTCTTTGATGTGGTACCTGAGCCATTTTTATTGTGCAGCTCTGTGTCTGTTACGCGTGTGTCCACATCAGTGGATGTCTTAGACCACGAGACCCCTGAGGGTAGGGGCTGCAGCAGCATAGTCCTCTCCGTGGAATGCCTCACTTGCACAGAGGAGAAACCAGCCCAGGGCAGTGCCTCTTTCTACCTCACTTCTGTCACTCTTCCCCTGGGCTTTGCCCCCAAGGCAAAAATTAGGCTTAAGATTAGTGAGTGGGGCTATCAGAGCAGGGGTGGGCTGTCAAAGGCATAGGGAGAGAAAGAAAGAAAAGTAATGACCAGCTGATCTAAGCAGGGACATGGCCACCTGGGGATGGGGTTTGGGAGGGGGTAGGTGGTGGTAGATGGCTGGGGTGGGGTAGGGGGGTTTGTACAACTCAGGGTAGGTATTTAGAAGAATTTCTGGGTGGGAAGGCAAGTGGGAAAGGGCCAGAGACAGACTCTTTGGAGGGTCAGGGCTATCAGTGCTGAGAAGGAGGACTGTCTCTGGACCATGCACAAAGTTCTCTGCACCAACTGGCGTTGCAGTAACCACGTGCGTGCGTGCATGCGTGCGTATGTATGTATAGAGGGAGGGTGTGTAACTGCGGCTGAGCAGCAGGGGCTGAGAAAGCCCCAGGACCACCCTGGCCTCTGAGCCCATGGGCAACTCCACCTCCGCCAGTTTGGCCTTTCAGTGCTTGAGAATGACGTATTCCACTCCTTCCTGGGCCAGAGGCCGCTCCCCAGCCCCAAAATGAACCAGCTCCGAATAATGTATCCCCTCATCTTCCAGGACACTTGGAGTCACGTTCTCATAGTCGCCCTGAGAAAGCCACATTGTGGGAAGGTTGGCCTCACGGTCACCAGCCTCCCACAGTCTGCTTTCCTTGCCCATTATCTCCAAGAGCCCCAAGCAGGAGTCCTCTTGTCCAGAAACTGGCTGCAGCCAGCATCTCAGACTGGGAGGGTCCTGCCCTGGCTCTGCCCACACCTGGGCCTGAGCAGCCCTCCCCACTGCCCAGCCTGTGCCACCACTGAGTCCAGCCAAGTCCTTCCTGTCTGGGACTCACAGCCAAGGCCAGGTCCCCCACCCACCACCTTCCATAGCCCCGCCCTCTTACCAGCTGACTCTTCTGCACCACGGAGTAAGTGACTGTGTCGTCCCTGTTTGGGGAAAGTCCCTGCATCTCTGAGGTCCCTGCATCTCTGAGAGGGAAGGCAGATGGATGACCACAATGAAACCTTTTGCATGAACTCTGCTCCTTCTTCCAACTTCCCTAAACCCTAAGAGCACCCCCAGCCTCTCAGCCCCTTAAGTATTATGCCCAGTGCTCACAGTAGGAGCTAATATGTCAAATGAGTGAATGCATGTATGTAATGTGTGTATCACAAAATCTCAACCTTGGTGATGGAGCATGCATGTAGTTCCCTAGACCATCACCCAGGGTGGTGCTACGGAGCTGGACTGAGGAGATGAGTCACAGGCCTGGCCCCGAGGGGGCAGGCAACCCTCGGCCTTCCTCCCGCAGCCCTCCTGGGTGCAGGTGTCACCTCCCGGTACCCTCAGTACCCAAGTCTTGGTGAGTCAGTCTCGCCACGGGGAAAGCGCAAAGCAGCATAGGAGACTGCATCTTCCATCACCGGGTTGTAGCACCCCAGGGAGTGGGGACCTTCGGCTTGGGGGGTCCTTCTAGCCTGGGAGAGAGACAAGGTTTCAGCTCTTACCACTCACCCCCGACCCTAGCTCCCTTCTCTGGTCTCTGATACCCCAGGCACCACCCCCAAAGTACCCTTCATCACCCCTCTCCACTATTTCTTTCTTGACTTCAGGGTCTGCCCTCCATTTCATTTTTCTCCCATCCTACCTTTATATTCCTCACAAAGAAGCTCTGTCCACTGGAATTTTCCTGAAGCCTCTGCTGGCTCTGAATCCGCTTCCAGCTGAGAAGTAAAAATCTGCTCAGTGAGGATGAAGAGACGGGGAAGAGGACCCGGTGGATGGGCATGCTGGGGCCATCTACAGGATGGAGTAGCTGGGGTCACTCCCTGGAAGGGGCGGAGGGAGAGCGAAGGAGGTGGGCGTGGGAAGAGCTCACCTCCGCTGAAGCTTGACTCCCCAGATTGCCAGGAGGAAGACGGCCAGGCAGAACCCCACTCCCAGGGCTGCTCGCCTGCTGATGGTCGCTGCGCTGTCTGATGGAGAAAAGGGGTACATCAGTTGATGCCACTGCCTCAGTCGAGTACTGGCCAGCTCTGCCCCGCTGTGCTCCTGGCCTGTGTGACTCCTCCGCCATGCACGGGGGACGTGATGCAGAGCGAGAGAGAGAGGCCAGCCCTGTCCTCTGGACACCTCACCAGGAGGGAAGGGCAGCTCTTTTTCATGAGGAGCTCCTGCTTTGTGGCAGACTAGGTCACACACAGAGCACGTCACCCTCATAATGGGCACCGCCTCTTCAGAGGACCGTTCAGCCATACCTACAATTGTTTGTCCTCTGACCCAGCAAGTGCATGTAAGAACCTATCCTGCAACTCTCCTTGCAGGTGTGCCCAGAGCAATAGCCTGCACACAGCCTTGAGGAGGGCACTGGCTAGAGAACCACGCACCATCCGTGCATGAGGCCGCAGCACACCCTTAGGAAAAGAGGCGGGTCTCCAGGGTGGAGGCCCAGGGAATGTGTTTTCATACAATATGTTACTTTTTCAAATAACACACTCAGGCTGGCTCCCTTGAGTGTCCAGTTTGCAGGTGATGACCTTCGACATTTAAAGCCAAGGTGCCAATCATTAATCTGAAAAAAGTACAGAAAATAAATACTTGCCCTTAGTTTCCAGACTCTTCAGACACCCCATATAATGTGAAGATACAGAACAGTCTCCACGTGGGGTTATCACATGGAAGAAAGGAAAGTTCAAGGCCAAGTGTGAGCTCTCCCACCGTCTGCGCCTGGACACAGATCTATATAGGCCTACTGCGCATGTGCGGACTATCTCTGTGAGAGGCCGCACCCCGCTGCCAACAGGGAAAGCCTCGAGGGAGGGGGTAGAGTTCTCAAGGAGCAACGAGGGAGAGGTGTCTTCCCTTCCACTGTTTACACTTTCATGCTGTTTTAATTTTTTTATCATGTACTTGTATTGTCTTTAAAAACAAAACACTAAGCATCTCAAATGATACAAACAAGTGGCCCATCAAGGTGAGACCGAGAGGCAGTGGGGGTTGGGAGCCAGTAGCAGCTCAGGATGTCTGGAAGGTACAGGCAGCTTGACCCGAGAGTCAGGAGAGACTGAGCGAGAAGGAGAGAAGGCGGGGGAGCTGTGTATGGAGCTGGGGGTGTGCCTTTGAGCACTGGGGCTGGGCCGCCCAGCAGGACAGGGGAAGGAGGGGCAGGGAAGGATGGGGAGGTGGTCTGGAATGCACAGCCTTGGGAGCAAGCCGCAGGAGTGGCCAGCACCATTGAAGAGGATAGATAGGGGCCTTACAATAGACAGTGAGGGTGCTGGGGGGCGACTGGCTCCTGCCCAGCCTGTTGGTCCCCTGGCACCAGTAGGCGCCTGACTGCTGGACCTTCACAGGATTCAATCTCAGCATCTGATTGTAATGATGGAGGTCTTGGTTATTCCAGTCAAACCAGGCGTAATGGGAGATGGGAGGGTTGGCATCGCTCTCACACGTCAGGACTGCCTCCCCACCCTCGATCACTCCGTCTTTCGGGCTCACAGACACATGCAGCCTCCTGGGTGCATCTGGAAGGAGAAGCAAAGTCAGGATCCCAGCAGCCCATCACCTGCCCATCTCTGCTCCAGGCCTCCAGCTCCAGCCACTCACACAGCACTTGGACGGCCCAGGCCTTAGACTCAGTCTGTCCAATGGAGTTGTTGACCAAGCAGTTGTAACTTCCAGCATCTTCTGGAGAGATGGAGTCAAAGCTCAGGTCCTTTCCTTCCTCCAGAAAGACTCCATTTTTCTTCCAGAAGAAGTGGATGTCCGCGGGGCGGCTACTGGAGAAGTCACATTGGAGGAGGACCCGGTGCCCAGAGTAAATCTCAGTACGAGGGCTGATCAGGACTCTGACATCTTTGGGGGCATCTGGAGAGCAAGGACCTCAGGCTGACCTCTTGGGTTCCTTTCCCTCTTCCTGTCCCCAAGACTTCCTCTCCCCTTGGCCCTGAGGCCTGACTTTCATCCCTCGGTTCTCTGTGCAGACTCTGGTCCAGGCTTCAATCTCTTCACCCTCAGAGCCCCATACCCCGATTGGGTCCCCTCCCAGCTCCCCCTGCCCAGGACACTCACACTGGACATCCAGGTTGACGGGGGGAGACCAAAAACACCACTGGTTACAAGCTGCGCATTTGACTGGCCCTGTGTCCCAGGCAACATTTTGAATGGTCAGCCCCGCAGGTAATACTCGGGAGCCTACGGTGTCCCATTCATAGCGGGTAACTCTGGGGTTACTGGAATTGTAGGTACAGAGCAGGGTCACACTGTCTCCTTCTCGAATCGGCACGGGGTTTTGAATTACCGTGGTTACCTCCTTGGGGGGATCTGGGAGAAAAACCAGAGAGACGGGTGAAGAAAAGTCAGCTGTCCATAATACCTTTTCCTTCCTGCTTCCTCTGCCCCCTCCCCAGCCCCTGCATTCACACTGTTCCTTAATTAACTAAGGGAAGACTTGTGCTTCCCCCTTGCATCTGAAGACAGAAACCCTGCCCTGGCCATTTGGCCTGGTTGTGGCTTGAGGCAGGATGGTGCAGGGGTTAAGAGCCCGGCTCTGGGCAGGGTACGCGTGGCACTGTGCACAGCAGGGGCTGCTGTTTGTAGGTCTCTGCGTGGGTCTAGGGCATGGAGCCAGGTTGCTACAGCGAGGGCAGTAATTTAAAAGAAGGAAAGAAAAGCATGGCTCTGGAGCCAGACTGCCGGATCCTGCCACTTAGAGCTCTGTGACCTGGGGCTGCAGGCCTCAGTTTACTCATCTGTTAAATGGGGTCCTCCGAGTACCTAACCTTGTGGAATCGCTGTGAGGATGAAGTGACACGATGCCGTTAGAACAACATGACGTGTGCTAAACACTCAGTGCACCTTGCTGCTGCTGCTGTATCCCCATGTCCGGTGTCTAGATATTCAGGATTTGGGCATCCTTATCAGTGTGTGCGGCCCGGACTATGACATCCCAGGGTGCAAGGATCAAACCTATGGATTCTCTTTGTCCTGGGCTCGCTCGCCTCAGTGATCAGACTCATCGTGTTAGACAGAGTCTGACTACGGAGAGGTAATGAGGCATTTTGCCCTGGTTCTCCTTGAAAACTTCAGGACCCCTTCAGGGGCTCAGCCACTGCCTAGTGACGCCATGTCTTGGTGTCCCTCATGGGACCCTGGCATCTTGCAGTTCATTCATTCAACAAACAGCTTCTGGGCACCTCCCACGAGCCAGGCCCTGTACTGCTAAGCTAAGGACACAACTGAGAACAACAGCAGAACACTCGCTCCGAGAAGCTTATCTGTCTGGAGACCCTGGCCTCTGCTTGCTGTCCACTCTAGGACTCCCCGGCCTTCCTCCTGCTCCTACCTCCATCTTCTCCCTCCAGAACCCAGAATCTGCACCCACTCACATTGGACGTCCAGCTCAGCTTCCTGACCAACTTGTCCAAGACCAAGACTGTTTTCCGCCAAGCAGGAGTACCTCCCAGCATGCCTGAGGAGGGCCTCTGGGATCTGGAAGTTCTGGTTTGTCCTTCCAGGCATTTCTATCCCATTATAATACCAGGTGTAATTTGTTGGAGGAGGATTGGCCCGTGAGACACAAGTCAGCTTCACTTGATTTCCTTCCTGAACTGTCGAGGGTGAGAGCTGAACCCTGGAAGGTTCCGGAGCATCTGGAAGAAGAGGCAGAGGCAGCGGGGAGGTGAGCAGAGGCCTCCATCACTCCCGTCCCAGGGGCCTTGGTTGCGCCCCTGCCAGCTCCCTGCCCGCCCCTCCCCCCAGCACCCAGGGGCTCACGGAGCACTTGGAGGTCCACTCCTTCCGACTTTCCTGTGCCTAGGACATTGAGGGCCTCACACTGGTACTTCCCACTCATGTCCCTGGTCACTTCGGGCAGCGATAGCACGTTCTTTGTCCCCGGCAGCAGGTTCCCATTCTTGAGCCAGGATATCCGCCAGTACTGTGGGTTGCTGCTGATGACCTGGCACTCCATGGTCACGGATGCTCCCTCCATTACTGTGGCTTCTTGGGGAAGGACCTGGATCTTCAACTTGGGCAAGTCTGGAGGAGCAGAGGGACAGTGGAGGTGGGGACAGGGAATTCCCAGAGGGTATAAAGCGGTGAGAAGTTGCAGGGTTTTTATTCTGATAAAGCAGGGACCCGTACAGAGCGGGCGAAGGTGTGCAGCTCCTCACTGTCACCCTTGTCAACAAGCGTGGGCCTGTCCAAGTGCCAGGCAACTGTCACAGCCGCCTCCCTCGTCTCTCTGCTCCCCCCACCCCGGTCCCCGAAGATCTGGTCTCCACCAGCGGCCAGGGCAGTCCAACAGACCTCGCCACTCCCCGGCTTGAAACCCGATCAGTGGATTCCACACTTAGAGTTAAACCCCAAACCTTCAGTGCAGCCCATGAGATCCAGTGTCCCCGTCCCTCTCGGCCTTTCTCTCCTACCACTCGGCCCCCTGGGCGCAGTGCCGAGGCTCTCTGGCCCCTTGCACTGAGGCAGACACTCCAGGTTCCTCCCTCAAGGCCTCATACTGGCTCTCGCCTCCCCATGGAACATTCTCTCAAGCATTTGCCTGGTCAGTCCCTCTCTTCACTCAAGTCTCAGCTCAAGTTCACCTTCCTCAGAGAAGCCTGCGTCCCTCACTCCCTCTGTCCTAGCCCTGCTCTATTTTATCTTCATACCCTTAGCACCGCCTACAATGGTGTTCTCTCTTTCTTCGTTAATCTATTTACTGTTCGTCTCCCCCACTGCAGTGCTGGCTCCACGTGGGTGAGAACTTTGCTCACTGCTCTATGATAAGGCATCTAGTAGGTTCACGGTAAATATTTACTGAATGAATGAATGAGGCACAAACAAGGATGTGACAAAAATTCCTCACGTGCCTCCCAGGGGAACCAAAAAACCTTAAGCAGGTGATCCCCCAATCATGTCATGGTTTGAGGATAGACTAAATTATTTTCTTCCGTTGGACTAAAGCAGATGCTAATAGGAATCTGTTGCCTGAAACACCAGTGCGGACCACAGCTCTGCCTGGACCACAGCTCTGCCTGGACCACAGCTCTGCCTGGACCACTCCCAGCTGCGGGTGCCCACAGACCCATTGCACTTCCTTCCTTCTGTATGGGCCCCTGTTACCCTCTGTGCCCACCAAGGAGGGCGGAGAGATGACATGACCCTCGTCCCTCCCATGGGAGCACTGGGGAGACTCACGCTTCACATCCAGCTGCACCGTTTTCTCAGAGAGTATGTGCTGTTTCGTGGGGTCCCAGAGCTGGCAGGTCAGATTCTTGCCATGGTGAGTCCACTGCGGCTGGAACATGAGGTTGCTCTGGCTGGAGATGGTCTTGGTGGTCAGGGTGATGTGGGTGGTCGGGGGGGTCTTGGGGGCCAGGGTGGTCGCGTTGACAGCAGGCTCCTCCAGGGACCACTGCAAATGGATCTGGTACCCAAAGCAGGCGAAATTCAGCGAGCAGGTTACGGTGACTTCCTGGAGCTCCTGGATTTCCGGAGGGAGCTGAATGTGGGGTGGAGGAGCCTTCTCTGCAAAGGAGCAGGGACCATGCTGGAGGCCTGGGAGACTGAGGGCTGGCGTGCGCTAGCTTCTCACGCCTGCCTTTAGATGCCCTGCTCCAAATAACCCGTCAGGAATCCCTGGCCAGTCCAGCGCATCTCTCTCCGGGCCTGCCTTTCTCTGCTCGGCCGGAACCCCCTCTGAAAGGTCTTGGGCTGATCCTCCCTAGGAACTGTGTTTTATGTCTTCTGCTTCGTCCACACTCCCTGACGTTTGTTTTCAAACGTTTCCATCACCCCACTCTTCTCGGTGGATTTCACCACTTTCGTTCAACATGCATTTTTTTTTCTTAGCTTGGGTGACAAACCTGCATTCATCCAAAGGCTTCAATACTGGAGACGTCCCACACAGCACTCCTGTTGGGGGTTCCTTTAGTGGGAGAGGCCTGTGTGCAGCCAGGCCTCACTCTGCCCAGGACTGGGCCGCCCTCCGATTGCAGCATCTGAAGCTCCATCTCTCACCCCAAACATAGTGCTGCTTAGACCCACCCACTGAATAAACGGGCTGCGGAAATGGAGTGAACACACTCCCCGGGGTGAAGGCCCCAGACTTGTGTGTGGTTAACCCCCATCCGTGTGTCATGGCGCTACAAAGGGCTAGTTAGAATTAATCAGCTCGCCATGAACACATTGGGAGATTTCACTTGAAAATTCAGGTTTCCATCTTCTCTGGGAAAAATAGGCAACCCTGGGGCCCAGGTTCTAGAATGGGCAGGAGCCAAGTGGCAGGTGGGATGCTTGAGGGGGACAAGTGCTCAGGCTCCAGCTTGCCCTAGTCCCACTGTCTTGTGCTGCCCCCATCGCTCGCTGGCACCCCCATCTGGCCTCCACAGGCAACCCGGTTTGTGATCTGCTCCAGGAGTCAGGTGTTTTCCCACCTCCCTGGTTGCCCAAGACAGAGGAACCCGCCCCGGGGGCCTTACCAGAGACATTGAGGCCTATGGACTCCATCCACTTCTCAGGCCCCACCGTCATCATCCTCAGCCCCAGTTGGCCACTGTCGCTGACTTTCACAGGGTTGATGTAGAGGGTGCAGTTGCCTTTCTCGTTTCCCAGGAATTGTACCCTTTCCTGATAAGGAGGAAACTCCTCGGCTTTCTGGTTGCTATAGAGGATGGCCCCCTCAAAGTCCTTGGTGGTGGTGTTGTAATAAGGATTGTGGTACAGGGTCAGGTGGTTTAAGATGTTTTCTTTCCCTGGGATCCTGTAGTTGCAGGGAATCCAGGCACAGGCCCCGTCCCAGGCGTAGATGGTCTTGGGATGATAAAATGTCCATAAAGCTGAATCAGAGAGAGCCAAGTACTCTGGAACCCACCAGAGTGAAGAGAAAGCATTACTAAAGGACACTGAGAGCTTTCAAAGGAGTAAACAATTTTCTCTGAAGAGAGAGTGAGGGAGAGGGAGATACACAAAGAGAGAAGTATCTATACACAGGTATACACTCCCTGTCCCTACTCTGCCCCACACTGACTCTTCTCCGCCCCCGATCTTTCCCCCTCCTCCATCTCCCACAGTCATCCCAGAACCCAAGTACCAGCCTCGGCTCTGTCCTTACCGAGAAGCAGGAGCGAGGGGCCAAGGAGATGCATGATGCTGTGTCTAGGCAGGAGCCTGGGCTGGGAAGAGTTTGTCTTTGAGCCATCTGGTCGCTTATATCTTGCAGACTGTTTTTCTCGCTTACCCACTGAGCTCCGACCCCTCTTCCCTGATCCCGGGAGGACCATGTCTGGTTGCATGGTGGGATACGGAATTCTGGAAGCTCACGAGGTTTTTCTGGGTACGCCGTGCCTCTCTCATCAGCCTGAGAACCATGCAGGGCTAGCCTCTCTCTCCCAGCACTCTTTCCTTCCATCCATCCATCCATCCATCCATCCAGAATTGTATAAACTTGCTGCCCCACTCTCAAGCATTGAGTGGCACCAGACCACTGAGCACCTCGAATGCCAGATCCTGGGTCACTTGGAACTTACCTTGGGGCAACTAGCGAAGGGCTTCACATAGGGGAGGGATATGATCAAACCTTGATTTTAAAGACCA
This sequence comes from Camelus dromedarius, assembly GCF_036321535.1. NCBI lineage: Eukaryota > Metazoa > Chordata > Mammalia > Artiodactyla > Camelidae > Camelus > Camelus dromedarius. The sequence continues at coordinate 64,902,907 of NC_087444.1, read as the reverse complement.
GGGGAAAAAACAACTCTAAAACCAATAAATAAGTATGATGCCAGGAGAGCATTTAGATGGGTCTGAAAGGACATAAGAGAATGTGGTCCGAGGATCCCACTCAAATGCCCCCAAGGGCTGGGGAGGAAACATAAACCAACCAGGTGGGGACAAGGTCATGACTATCTCAGTTCCAATTGTTGCCAAGTGGGAACGTCGGCTCAGCACTGCCTGATCTTCTACTGTTTTAAAAGAAATAAGAAGCCAAAGTTTCACGTGAAATGTCCTGCTTTGAATAAAACAAACACAGGGCTGGGCAAACAAAACCTATCTGTGGGCTAGAGGTGGTCCAAGGGCCACCAGTGTGCAACCACTGCCCATCTCTGTGTGGGTGGGTGCGGTGAGCTTGACTGCTACTCCATTAGACTTTTACATAGAATTCTATTTACATAGAGTTAATTTAAGTCCCAATTTGCATGGCTGTGCCCTTCAGGCCCGTCCCTGGGGAAGCCAGCAGGACGTGCCAGCAGAGTGTGTCTCCGGTCTCAGCACAGACCTGTCTCTCTCCCACCTGCCTGGCCAGCATTTCCCACACGTCGGCGCCCCTGCCCCCAGCCCCTCAGCCTGTTTATCTCCGCAGACTGCGTGGCTGATGCTAAGGGCTGCTGAGGAAAGCCAGGCTGCCTGCTGAAAGTAGGAAGGGGATCTGCCCCTAGGCGTAGCAGCCACGCTGGTCTGGCCCGGATACCACTCAGGGCTGGGAGGGGAATGTGGTCTGAACCCCTCAGGACTCTCCAGACAGAACTCATACAGCTCTGCAGGTGCTAATAGTGTTACACCCAAAAAAGTCTTCCAGGTCACAGCCATCTGAGAGAAGCTGGGTTAGAAAAAGTGAAATGAGATTCTTCAGTGCAGGTCTTTTCCAACCCTTTAACTAGCTGTGTGCATGGTATGTCTCCCAACATGGATGCTAGTGTACAGCGCGTAGCCCGGACTTCTTTAGCTGTGGGAACAGTTTTACAATTTCCATGAAAAACTTGCTAAGGTGGCAGGGTCTGTGTTCTGACGGATGCCCTTTGGGTTTCCACAAGGGCTCTGGCAAGGGCCAGATTCCTTTCCCCGTGGCGCCCCCTCTGGCAGCAGCCCCCAGTCACACCCTCCGCGGGGACCCGCTGGAGTACGCCACCGGGACTAGGGGGAGACGGGCGCTTCTCAGAGCAGGGCTGCCTGCTTACCCCAGGGAGCTCCAGGCAGTCTCTGGAGCATGAGGAGTGGGCCCAGGGCCTGGAATTGGAAAGCTGCTGAGCAGGGTAGGGCATGGAGTCAGCACTGGGTGCAAAGGCTCAGGACGAGGTCATGCTGTCCAGACCTGTGATCCTTGCAGGACCTCAGAGCTGGCCTCCTGGAGTCCAGTCTTCCCTCCTGGGCATCCGGTGACCCATCCTACTCTAGAAGACGTGCCAGGCCTGGCAAGGGAGGTGCTCAGAGACAGAGGTCACCCACCTGTTGTAACACAGGCAAGGGAAAGGCAGGGGAGTCCCCACAGTGCCCCCAGCCCCGGGAATTGTGTGCGGCACACAGCAGCTGCTCCATACGTGTTTGTTGAAAGCAAAAGAACAAAATAGTTTTTACCTGTTTCCTCGTGTCTTCGCTCTTCAGGGACCCTGGCGGCATCTAAGAGTGAAAGGGGAAGCACAGTAACATCGCCAGTGACTGATTTTCACTCTTCTTGGCCACACCCCCTGCCTCTCTGGGGCAACAGTTCCACTTCTGGGTATTTATCTGAAGAAAACTATAACACTAACTCGAAAAGCTATCTGCACCCCAGTGTTCCCTGCACAGCATTCGTTACAGTAGCCAAGACACGGCAGTGACCTAAGGACCCATTGATGAATGAGTAGATAAAGAAAATGTGTACAAAAGAATATTATTCAGCCATAAAAAGGACATCTAGCCATTGGTGACAACGTGGATGGGACTGGAGGCACTTACGCTAAGTGAAATAAGTCAGAGAAAGACAAACACCATGTGGTCTCGCTTAGATGTGGAATCTTAAAAAAAAGGAAAACAAACTCATAGATACAGAAAACAGATTGGTGGCTGCCACAGGCAGGGGGCGGGGATGGGAATGGGCAAAAGGGATGAAGGAGGGGAAAAGGTGCAAACTTCTGGTTATAAAATAAATCAGTCCTCGGGATGTCATGTACAGCCTGGTGACAATAGTTAATAATGCTCTACGGTACATTTGACAATTGCTTAGAGAGTAGACTGTAAAAGTTTCCATCACAAGAAAAAGAATTATAAATATGTGTGGTGATGGACATTAACTAGATTTATTGTGGTGATCGTTTTGCAATATATACAAATATCGAATCATTATTGTTATACACCTGAAACTAATATATTGTTATATGTTGATTATATCTCAATTAAACAAAGAAAGTAGGATGGACTATAATAATAACAAATAAAGTAGACTTCATAACAAAGAAAATGACCAAATCCAGAGAGGGGATATTACATAATGAGGAAAGGGTCAATCCACCAAGAAGACACAGCAATCTAAACGTGTAGGTACCAAACAGCAGAGCTACAAAAAGTTTGAAGCAAAATTCAACAGAAGTGAAAGGAGAAATAGACAGATCCACAATTATGGCTGGAAAATTCAACACCCACCCTCAACAACTGATAGAACAATTAGTTAGAAAATCAGCAAGGATGTATAAAAGCTTAACATCACCATCAACCACCAGTATCTAATGGATGTTTTTACAACACTCCACCCCAAAACAGCATGATACACATTCCTTTCAAGCACACATGGAACATATACCAAGATAAACCAAATTTAGGGCCATAAAACAAGCCTCAAAAAAATTGAAATAATTGAAATCATCTATTCTCTAACCCCAATCAGACTAGAAATCAATACCTGAAAAATCTTCAAACACTTGAAGACTAAATAGCAAGCTTCTAAATAATCCATGGGTCAAAGAGGAAATGTAATGGGAAATTTAAAAAATACATTGAACTGAAAGAAAATGAAAATAGAACTTATCAAATTTTGTGAGACACAGCCAAAGCACAAGAGGGAAATTTATGGCACTAAATGCTTACATTAAAAAAGTAAGTCTCAAATCATTAATATAGGGTTCCATCTCTGGAAACTAGAAAAATAAGAGCAAAACAAATGCAAAAAAAGCATAAGGAAGGAAATAATAAATAAAGGCAGAAATCAATGAAAGTGAAAACAGAAAAATAGAGGAAATAAAATAGTTCACTGAAAAGATCAATAAAATTGACAGATCTCTCGCAAGACTGACAAATTTAAAAAAGAGGGAGAAAAATTGCTAATAGCAAGGGCAAAACAGAGGATCTCACTACATATCCTGCTAACATCAAAAAAGGCAATAAGGAAATACTATAAATAACTCTTTTTTTGTATTTTTTATTGAAATATAATCAGTTTACAATGTTGTGTCAATTTCTGGTGTACAGCACAATGCTTCAGTCATACATGAACATACATATATTTGTTTTCACATTCTTTTTCACCATAAGTTACTACAAGACATCGAATATAGCTCCCCGCACTGTACAGCATAAACTTGTTGTTTATTCTCTATATATATCAGTCAGTATCTGCAAGTCTCCAACTCCCAATGAACAACTCTTGACACATAGGTTTGACCACTTAGATTAAATGGATCAATCCTCAAAAAGTACAAACTACCACAACTCACTCAATGTGACTTAGATCATTCAAATAGCCCTGTGTCTACTAAGGTAATATAAAATGTGAAGAAGAAATCTTCAGGCCAATATGGTTTTCCTGGAGAATTCTACCCAACATTTAAAGAAGAATTAGCTTCAATTCCACATCATCTCTTTCAGGAAACAGTAGAAGGAATGCTTCCTAGCTCATTCAATGAAGCCAGGATTACCCTGAAACCAAAACAAAACAAAACAAAAAGACAAAGATAATACAAAAAAGAAAACTGCAGATCAATCTTCCTCATGAATATAGATGCAAAAGTCTTTAACATAATATTAGCAGAGAGAATTCAGCAATATATAAAAATAATTATACACCTGTGACCAAGTGGGGATTATTCCAGGGATGCAAGTCTGGTTCAATATTCAAAATACAATCAACGGAATCTCATATTAATGGGACAAAGAAGAAAAATCACATGATCATATAAATTGTCACAGAAGAAGCATTTGACAAAATTCAACACCCTTTCATAATAAAAAAAAAAAAAAGACCTCTCTGAAAGCTAGGAATAGAGAGGAAATTTCTCAACTTGATTACTTACAACTAACCTACAAAAACTACAGCGAACATACGTAACACTGAAAGACTGAATGTTTTCTCCCCTAAGCTTGGAAACAAGGCAAGGATGTCCACTCTCATCACTCCTATTCAGTGTAATACTGGAAGTTCTAGGCAGCATAATAAGGCAAGGAAAAGCAATAAAAAGCATACAGATCTGAAAGGAAGAAATAAAACTGTTCCTACTTACGGACAACATAATGGTTTATGTATTCACATTTTTTTTTAGTGGAGATACTGGGGATTGAACCCAAGACCTCATGTGTGCTAAGCATGGGCTCTACCACTGAGCTATTTCCCTCCCACCTCATAATGGTCTATGTAGAAAATCCCAAGGAATCTACAAAAAAAATTCTAAAACTAGTAAGTCAATTCAGCAAGGCTGCAGAATATAAGCTCAACACAAAAATTAGTCACATTTCTCTATATTACTAATGAATATGTAGAAACTGAAATTTAAAATACAGTTCCATTTACAATGGCTTAAAAAAAAAAAGAAATGCCTATATGTAATAAATCTAACAAAATATATATAAGATGTCTATATTGAAAACTGCAAAACAAGGCTGAAAAAAATCAAAGAAGAAAATGAATAAAACCCTAAAAGGTCCACACAAAAACTACTAGAGCTGATTGAAGACTTCAGCAAGGTAGCAGGTTCAAAATTCAGTTGCATTTCAAATTCAACTGATTCAAAAATCAGTTGCATTTCTTTACACTAATGACGAATCAACAGAAAAAGAAAGTAAAGAAACAATCCCCTTTAAAATAGCACCCAAAGTAATAAAATATCTGGGAATAAATCTAACCAAGGAGGTGAAAGAATTATACATGGAAAACTATAAACCATTGATGAAGGAAATTAAAGAAAACTTTAAAAAATGGAAAGATATCCCATGCTCTTGGATTGGAAGAATCAATATTGTTAAAATGGTCACACTGCCCAAGGCAATCTACAGATTTAATGCAATCCCTATCAAATTACCCAGGACATACTTCACAGAACTAGAACAAATCATAATAAAGTTTATATGGAACCATCAAAGACCTAGAATTGCCAAAGCGTTACTGAAGAGAAAGAAAGAGGCTGGAGGAATAACTCTCCCAGACTTCAGACAATACTATAGAGCTACAGTCATCAAGACAGCATGGTATTGGTACAAAAACAGACATATAGACCAATGGAACAGAATAGAGAGCCCAGAAAAGAACCCACAAACTTTTGGTCAACTAATCTTCAACAAAGGAGGCAAGACTATACAATGGAATAAAGATAGTCTCTTCAGCAAATGGTGTTGGGAAAACTGGACAGCAGCATGTAAAACAATGAAGCTAGAACACTCCCTTACACCATATACAAAAATCAACTCAAAATGGATCAAAGACTTAAACATAAGACAAGATACAATAAACCTCCTAGAGGAAAACATAGGCAAAACATTATCTGACATACATTTCAAAAATTTTCTCCTAGAAGAAATGAAAGCAAGAATAAACAAATGGGACCTAATGAAACTTAATAGCTTCTGCACAGCAAAGGAAACCATAAGTAAAACAAGAAGACAACCTACGGAATGGGAGAAAATTTTTGCAAATGAAACCAACAAAGGCTTGATCTCCAGAATATATAAGCAGCTCATACGACTCAATAAGAAAAAAATAAACAACTCAATCCAAAAATGGGCAGAAGACCTAAACAAGCAATTCTCCAAGGAAGAAATACAAATGATCAAAAGGCACATGAAAAAATGCTCAATATCACTAATTATCAGAGAAATGCAAATCAAAACTACAGTGAGGTATCACCTCACACTGGTCAGAATGGCCGTCATTCAAAAATCCACAAATGACAAATGCTGGAGAGGCTGTGGAGAAAGGGGAACCCTCCTACACTGCTGGTGGGAATGCAATCTGGTGCAGCCACTATGGAAAACAGTGTGGAGATTCCTCAAAAGACTAGGAATAGACTTACCGTATGACCCAGGAATCCCACCTCTGGGCTTGTATCCAGAAGGAACCCTACTTCAGGATGACACCTGCACCCCAATGGTCATAGCAGCACTATTTACAATGGCCAAAACATGGAAATAGCCTAAATGTCCATCAACAGGTGACTGGATAAAGAAGATGTGGTATATTTATACAATGGAATACTACTCAGCCATAAAAACCAACAACATAACACCATTTGTAGCAACATGGATGCTCCTGGAGAATGTCATTCTAAGTGAAGTAAGCCAGAAAGAGAAAGAAAAATACCATATGAGATCACTCATATGTGGAATCTAAAAAAACAAAAACAAAACAAACAAACAAACAAAAACAAACCATAAATACAGGACAGAAATAGACTCATAGACAGAGACTACAGACTAGTGGTTGCCAGGGGGGCAGAGGGTGGGAAGGGATAGACTGGGATTTCAAAATTGTAGAATAGATAAACAAGATTATATTGTATAGGACAGGGAAATATACACAAAATGTTATGGTAGCTCACAGAGAAAAAAATGTGACAATGAGTGTGTATATGTCCATGTATGACTGAAAAATTGTGCTGAACACTGGAATTTGACAGAACATTGTAAAATGATTATAAATCAATAAAAAATGTTAAAAAAAAAAAGAGAGAAAATAAATACCACGTCCATGAATTGGAAGACTGAACATAGTAAATATGTCAATTCTCCCCAAGTTGACATAGAGATTTAATGCAATTGCTATGAAAATCTCAGCAATATTTTTTCTTGTAGATGTAGACAAGAGTATTCTAAAGTTTATACAGAAAGAAAAAAGAACTAGAATAAAAAACATTTCTGAGAATGGAGGATGAAGGAAGCAGAATCACGCTACCTGATTTCAAGGCTTATTATAAAGTAATTTTCAATAATCTAAACTGTGTGGTTTGGGTCGGGGGATAAACATATAGATCAATCGGGGACATTAGAGAACCCAAAAATCTACACAATCTACAGCCAACTAATATTTGATAAAAGAGCAAAAACAGTTCAATGGAGAAAAGATAGGCCTTCCAACAAATGGTGGTGGGGCAAACACATATCCATAGGCAAAGCATGAACTTCAACCTAAATCTCATATTTTATACAAAAATTAACTCAACGTGGATCATAGATTTACAGGTGAGACATTAAACTTTTAGAAGGTAACATAGTATAAGATCTTGGGGACGTAGAGGCTGACGAAGAGTTCTTAGACACAAGACCAAAAACATGACCCCTAAAACTCAATGAATTGGACTTCAAAATAATTTTTTTTCCTCTGGAAAAGACTTTGGTAACAGAATAAAAGGACAAACGATAGACTAGGAGAAAATATTTGCTAGCCACTACTCTGACAAAGAACCCATACCTAGAGTGAATATAAAAAGAACTCTCAAGACATTAAAAAAAAAAAATCAAACAATCCAATTAAAAGATGGGCAAAAGGCATGAAGAGACATTTGACTGAAGATGGTATATGAATAGAAAATACTTACATATTTCAAACATGTTCAACATTACTAACCTTTAGAGAAATGCAAATTAAGATCACAGTGAGATCTCACACACACCTATTAGACAGCCAAAAAAAAAAAAAAAAAAAAAAAGCAATAGCAAATGCTGGAAAGGATGTACAGTAATGGAATCTTTTTTACATTGCTAGTAGGAGTGTAAAATTGTCCAGCCACTTTGGAAAACACTCTCCAAACAGTTCCTCAGATGTTAAACACAGAATAACCACATAACTCTGTAATTTCACTCCTAGGGTGTACACCCAAAAGAAATGAAAACATGTCCACCCAGAAATTTGAAGACAAATGTTCACAGCAGCATTATTCATAAAAGCCAAAAAATGGGAGCAACCCAGATGTCTATCAAGTGATGAGTGGATAAAGAATACATGGTGTTTCCTATTGTGTAGCACAGGGAACTATATTCAATATCTTGTCATAACTTACAATGACAAAGAATATGAAAAAGAATGTATAGCGTGTTTGTAAAACTGAATCACAGTGCTGTACCCTGGAAACCAACACAACACTGTAAATCAACTATACTTCAATTTTAAAAAAGAATATATGATGTATCCATACCATGTAATATCATTTGGCAATAAAAAGAGATGGAGTACTTTATAGATCCTACAAAATGAATAAACTTGAAAACATTAAGTGAAAGAAGCCGATTATAAAAGGCCACATGTTGTTTGATTCCACTTCTATGAAATGTCCAGAAAAAGGGAATCTGTAGAGACAGAATGTAGATTTAATAGTTGCCTAGGGCTGGGGTGAGGGTTTTGAGAGGATATGGGGAGTGACCACTAACAGGCATGGGTTTCTTTTTGGGGTGATGAGATGTTCCAAAATTGACTGTGGTGATGGTTGCCAAACTCTGTGAATATACTTAAAACCATTGAAGTGTACACTTTAGGTGGATCGTCTGGGCGATTAGAAAACGGGCAAAAGACGTGAGATGTTTCATCAAAGAGGATATACAGATGGCAGATAAGCACATGAACAGATGTTCGGCACCACTAACCATCAGTGAAATGCAAATCAAGACCACGATAAGATATCACTGCATACCAGGAAAACGGCTAAAATAAAAAATAAGGACAATATCAAATGCTGGTAAGTTTCAACTGGATCATTCATGCGTGGCCGGCAGGAATGTAAAATGGTACGGCTACTCTGGAAAATCGTCTGTAAGCTTCTAAAAACACTAATGAGATGCTCCTACTGTGTAACTGAACAATTACACTTCTAGGCGTTTATCCCCAAGAAATGAACATTTCTGTCCACACAAAAACCTGTCCCCGGTTGTTCATGGCAGCTTTATTTCTAATAGCCCCAAACTGGAAAACCACCATGTCCCCCAACAGCTGAACGGTCAGCAACCTTGATGCCTCCGTGCCGCAGGGCGCTACGTAGCCCCGGAATGATGTACTGAACAGGTAGCAACTTGGGTGATTCTGAAGGGCATTATACTGGGTGGAAAAATAAAAAAACAACAGTCCTAAAGGGTCACATACCATTGCTTTTATGTTAAGTTCTTGAAATGACAAAATGGTGAGATGGAGAAGAGATTATCAGTTAGTTGCCAGAGGTTACAGACAGCAGAGGAAAGGGAAGTGGATGTGACTACAGGGAAGATCTTTGAAGCAGCGGAATAATTCTGTATCTTGACTGCAGTGGTTACATACATCTAGACATGTGATAAAAAGACTTAGAACTTGGACCAGTGTCAAATTCCTGGTTTTGCTACCATACTATACATAATTATGCAAGAAGTAACCATCGGACGCAACTCAACAAAGAGCGCACCAGATGTCTCTGTTCTATCTTTGTTACTTCCTGTGACTCTGTAGTTATTTCAAAATAAAAATTAAAAAAAAAAACAGCTCAGTGATCTCCATGGGGGACTCCCTGGCCGGGGGACAGGGTCCCAGAGGTCTTCTGCAAGGGGTCCCCTGGGAATGGATATTCCTGCTTATCACATAGAAGGAGTGTCTGGCATTGCTGAGGGCCCCGTCTCAGGAGGAAATTGGGCTTGAGAGCTTAAGAGCATGTCTGGATTGCTGGAAGGCCAAGGGCTGCAGCAAGAAGGGGCACGGGAGTGATGGGGAGGCAGGACTCCGGACAACCGTGCTGTGGGGCCTTCATTCTTCCTTCCATCTTTCCCTCCAAAGAGGTAGATGATCTCTGTTTTGGGTGACTTGACTTGACTGTACCCACCCTGCCCTGGGAAACAGGGGAGCCAGGCAACTAGGTGAGGCCTGGGCTGCCTTCCCCACCTGGCCGTGTGCCCCCTCTGAGCCCCCTGTCCGGAGCTATAAGACAGGGATGACACTGCCTTTCTTGTGAGGCCACACACTGGCTGCACACAGCTGCATGTGCAGTATATGCCAAGCACGTGCTAAACAGACCTGGGTTCGTATTCCAGTGCTGCCATCTGTCAGCTGTGACCTCCCTCAGTTTCCCCTCAAAGGGCGACGCTGATATCGGCAGTTCTGACTTCCCGAGTGTGCCATAAGAAATCACGAGCACATAAAACACTTTGCACGGTGGCGTCATGGAATGAGTGCTCTGTAAAAGTGAGCTGTCATTATCAGGGACATCGTCCCTCTCTCTGCTTGGTGCAACACTCCATGGTGACATTGAGTCATATACCTCTGGCTACTCAGCTCTAGCCTGAGTTTGACAGAGAGGCCCTTTGAGACCAAACTGTGGTTCCCCTCTCACTCCCCAGGGAAGATGTATTCCAGGCAGACCAAGCTCTCGGGGTGGGGAGGGGTTTTCTGCTAGGCTGCTGCCCAGCCTGTGAGCTGAGGTGGTCACCTCCCGTCCAGGCAGCTGACTGGAGCAGAGAGTGAGGAAGGTGGGGAAAGAAGGAGGCTTGGCTGCTCTTGAGCCGAGCTGGGAGTGCTCCCCTAGCAGGGGAGCCTTTGAAGTAGCCAGTGCCCCCCTGGAGCCTTTTCATTGATGGGGATAATGGAGGTGCTCGCCCCAGGCACAGTGCTCAGGACAACCTTGGGGGAGGCGAGGGGTAGGTGACTAGGGATGGCTCATCTCAGCCAGGATTGACCCAAGAGGTTGGCGGGAGGAGAGGGACAAAGTGGCCCATGTTGTCATGCCCCTGGCCTGGTGCCTGCATGTCCTCTCTCCTGCACAGGGTGACCCATCTGTCCTGACAGCTAGAACCATGAGACCTGTTCGCCTCTATCCTGGCCCGGCCAGACCTCTTCTGCAGGTGTCCTCGTCTCCCTGAGTCACCATGTTGTGGTTTCTGACTCTCCTTCAGCTTGAAATTTCCCAAGGGGCCTTCCTTGAACATGCTGAGCAGGGCACACTTGTGTTCTCCACCAAACTAGTTCCTTTTGGCCTCTCTGGCATCTACGAAAGGAGGTCAGCCACCTCAGACTCCTCTCTTCCTTCCTCTCCAGCATCAGGAAGCCCCAGCAGTTCCTCCTCCAAAATGAGTCCTGATGCTGTTCCCTCTCACCATCTCTACTTCCCCTCTGTCGGACAAGCTCTATGGCCTCCAGAGCCCCTTGCCCACGTCTGCTGATCCCCGGCGCTCACTGTCCCCACAGCGGCCGGCAGGGTCTCTGAAACCTCCAGCCCCTCCATCACATTTCTCTGTGTATAATTCTCCAGCAACTCCCCAGTTCCCTCAGGGCAAAAGCCTGAGTCCTGACTGTGACCTAAAGTCCCTCTGTGATCAGGCAGCCACTCCGGCTTCTTGTTCCATGAACACGACAAGTACATCCCCACAGTGGGCATTTGCACCTGATCTTGGCTTTCCCTGGACCCACATTCCCCAGGAATCAACAGAGCTCCTCCCCTCTTTCCTTCCGGTCTCTACTCAAATGACTGCTTTCTAAATCAGCAGCCTTGCAATCACGCCCTGTCCTATCTCTCTTAGTTTCCGTCTAGCACACTCCCTCTCCGAGCACCCCTGCTTATCTGGCCGTTGTCTGGCTCTTCCACAGGATGTCAGCTCCACCAGGTCAGAGTGCAGTTTTCTCGGTCTCTGTGGCATCGCTAGAGCCCAGCGCAGGCCTGGCACACAGCAGGTGCTCAGTAACCATGAACTCCGTTGGGAGTGTGACAACTCAATTGTGTGTCATCGCTGAATGTTAGTCCCTCCTAAGAGATGATACGGCCTTTGTGTCAGATCACTTCATTGTTTCCCAAACTTTAAAGGTTTGCCTGTGACCATCAGGACAGTTGTCCTGCCTGTGAACCACCTGAAATATTTTTATTTCATCCATTTCTTTAAATCAATTCACTTGATTTTTTTTTTAACTTAGTCTCATCCTAAGTTTGTATCAAAAAAAAAACACCAAAAAACACATTTGGTCTGCTGGTTTCTTTTGGTTCTGCTACAGACTAAGTGACTATTAACGTAAAAGTGGCTCCACACCCCTCCTGGGGGCCCCGGCTCACCGCCTGGTGCTCAAGCCAAAGGCCCTTGTTATTGACATGCTCTGCGTCTCAGGGCGAAGTCCTTCAGGGCTTTCCTCCCAGGCCAGACCTGCTGGAGCCAGGGTCCGTCGTCAGAGGACAGACGTTGTGAGGGCGGGGCTCCTGCCTGTGTGCAGGAAACCTGGTCAAAACTTCCAGTGTGGCTGCCGTGAAGCCCCTGCTCTCCTCGGCCACCCTCTCCAGGCTTTTTTCAGCTCCTGGAGTCACTTGGGGCCCTCACACAGGGCATTCTTGAGTGACTTTCTTTCCACATGGACACCTCCCTGACCCCGAGACCCTAAGTCACACTTCCATTCTCAGCTGTAACAGCTGTCCCTGTTACAGGGACCACACGTTGCAGCCAGGCTTGTGTGTGAGGTATTTTATTCACTGTCCTCCCTGCATGACTCCCTACATCAGGAGAGGGCCTCAGGGTAGGGTCCCAACCCCGCCGCCCACATCCCCACTGACACCCGCATCTCTTCCCATCTCCTGCATGTGGATTTCCCATCCCAGCCGAAGCGGCCTTGTCCCCTTCCCTCCCAGCCTAGTGTGGTTATTCCTGCCTCTGGATGTTGATTTTGGCCTCCGTTGTGTCCTCTGCCTTCCTTGAAAACCGGGGAAAACCACCTTTCTCGGGAACCACACCTGAGTCACCCGCAGCCCCGCAGCTCTGTCACCTGCAGAACGCGTGAGCTCCTGTGGCTCCTCACTGACACGCCAGTGCTGCCCGGTGGTCAGTGCGCGGGCCCCAGGGGCCAGGGCCCTGGGCTCAGGTTGGGACTGCACAGTCGCAGCAGGGGGGCTGGAGGAAGTGGTTTCACCTCTGCGCCTCGGCTCCTCCAGTTTCTCAACACCCGTGCATTAGACTCTCCTGGAGGACTCGTCAAAACCCAGACTGCTGGGCACCCCCTCAGAGGTTTTGATTTCTGCTGTCTGGGGTGGGGCCTGAGGCTCTGCCTTTCTGACAGGAGCGCAGGTGAGGCTCATGCTCTTGGTGCAGGGACCCCACTCTGAGAACCGCTGTCCTGGTCATTAGGGAAGGCAAAGGGAGATAGAGAAATTCCTAAAAATCAGGCAGAATCATGTGGCTCATAGTAAGCCCTTGACACAAATGTCATGCCAGAGCACTCATGCCAGAGCATCCGGCCGTCTTTAAATTCCTGACAGGGGTTATGGAAAAAGCAAAACAGAGTCTAGCACCTGGCCATGCCAATTTCCTGGCTCTGAGACCCTGGGAAAAATCACCTAGCGTCTCTGGGCCCCAGTGTTCTCATCTTCACGGGTTTGTCTTGGGGCAGGGGTCCCTTCCCAGGACAGCCTGAGCTCCTTGAAGGGGCATAAATCACAGCTGATGCCTGATGGGTGTTCTTGAACCAAATCAAGTTGGAAAGACTGAAGCTGCAGAGTACAGCACGAATGTGAGGGAGTCAAGCCAACACAGGCTCCAGAAACATTGAAAGCGTGGGGGGTGGGGAGGGTGCTGCAGGGCATAAGATCTGGAACATCAGTGAGTGAAGCCAGCCAGGTGTAGGACAAAAGGGGAAGGTGGGGACTGTGGCCAGTCAGGAGCCAGGCTCCTTCAGAAGGGGCAGCCACCATCTCTTTCAGTGAGACGTGGCAATGTGTAAGCGCGAGCCTGGTGTTGTCAGTCACTCTGACTGGCAGAAACTGGAATGAGAGTCATTATGTGAAATCACTCAGAAGTCAAGCATGACACCCTGTGGACCAGACCCAGCCCACAGCTGTCAGCTCGGAGTCAGAGCAACTTAAGGGCGGCTGGCCTGGGCTCAGGGCTAGAATTCTGAGGACTTGGTGAAGGAAATGCGGTGGATGGCAGGCTCCCCAGGGCTGGATCAGAATCATTAGGATTTAGATGGGTGTTTGGCTTCAGGGCATTTATTTCATGTCCCTCTGTACAGGCCCTGGGGCCAGGTGGGGGAGGGGCGGGAGACCAGGCAGGGGGTAGCAATAAATAACACGGACAGACGGAGCTCCCCTCCAGACAGATGAGGTTAAAGAGGGTTAGAGGGGAGCCACAATGCAGAGGTGGGGGGTCTGGCAGGGCAGGGGCAGCTGGGAAGGAGGGGGAGGCCAGGCCCCCCCGGGACCTCACGGTCATCTGCCCCATCCCTTTCCTGCCCCAGCCCCCACTACTTTTGGGAGAAAGGGAGCCCACAGCCAGTGGGGGCCAGCGAGGGTCCTGAGGGGGGGGTGGCCACACGGGCTGCCCCCAGCTCCCTCACTTGACACGGATTTCAGCATACTCGGCTAGCTCCTCCGTCAGGGTGTAGCTGTCCTTGGTGGGTCGTTTTCCCAGGTCTGAGTGAGAATAGCTCAGGTCCAGCTCTGGGGGTTCCCCCCGAAGACCCAGCAGCCTCCTCTCAGATCCCAGGCGCCTCTCACTCTGTGAATGGAACCAACCCATTAGGAGGTCGTGTTCTACCTTTTCCAGAGGCAAAGGCTAGACCTGCTGGCACCCCCACGGCTCCAGAGTTGAGTCCCAACACCCTGGGTGAGCCTCCTTCCTCAAGGACCACCAGCCCAGCCGGCCCCATAGTGTCTGGGGCCCCCTCTGGAGCCCCTGCTAAAGCTGATCCCTACACACAACAGCCCCCTCACTGCTAAGCCTGAAAGTCACCTACAAGTCAATGTCACCAAGAAGCCATCTTCAACATAGGAATTTGAGGGCATCCAATTCAGTCCGTAACACTTCACCAAATTAAAGCCACCTGGTCGGGAGTCCGCTTTCCTCAATTTTTGTAAATGTCTGGCTCAGTACGTTTGGGTCTGGTGTGGTCCCCTCCTCAACCTGGGAGATGCTGCAGGTAACTTCGGCATCCCTGGCAAGCTTTCCATCCTCCTCACCCCGACACAGGCCTTCAGACACACACACGCAGGACAGTGGCCACAGACAGACAGAGGGGAGCAGCAGCGGGACAGAAGAGACAAGGCCAGAAGTGCTGGGTAGGGCCAGATTGAACCGGGGACCATTGTGGACGCCTGACAGGGACGCAGACACATGCACGCCAACCCCACGGCCCAACGAGGGCCCGGAGGTGAGCACACTGAGGCCCCCGGAACCTACCTCCTGGGGTGCTCATTCCAGGGTAGAGACCTCTCTGGACTATTAGAGAAGGAAATGCAGTCATAGACCCAGGTGGGGAGGATGAGGGCTTCCCTCAGCCCCGAGCTCCACAGCCCCCTTCATGGCCTCAGTCTGGACGCCGCCTCCCAGCCCAGGTCCAAGCCAGCCCTCCACACTTCCTCTCCTTCCCTTCTGAGGGACCAGCTCCCCCTGCCCCCAGGCCATTCCCAGACCCTTGGTGTCTCTGGCATCCGAGGTCTCCAGCTAGCTTGGAGCTACGGGGCTCCAGTCTCACCTCATACTTCTCTGGTGCCCCGGAGATGCGGAAATCGCTGCTGAACAGGACCGGGGGGTTGTCCCCCGCCGAGAAGCTGGGGCTCTCTGTCACGTTCTTTCTGTGGGGCAGAACATAGCCCCAGTGGGACCCCAAGCCCTCCCTTCCCCCTCCCTTTCTGCAACCCCATCGACCTTAGGAGTTTGGCCCAAAAGACCCCAGAGTTGCTCCCCATCTCCCTAAGATGGGGCCGGCAGCCCCTTCAGAGTGACAGCTTCTTCCTGTCCACCAGCGCCCGTCTCTCCCCTGCCTCATGGCTGAGGAGGAGCCACCTGGCCCCTGGTCTCTGCCGCTTTCAGGACCCCAGCCTTGCTTCTCTGGGTTCTCCTCATATGCCCTGGGGCTGTCTGCCCCTCTCGCTGCCAGGATGTGGAGCAGGGAGTTTCACTGATTGTCGGAGGAGCTGACGTGTGTGGGCTCTCACAGCAGCGGTCCCAGAAAGGAATTAAGGAAAACAGCAGCAACGCACTTGTGGCAGGCAGGTGTGGTTTGGGGTGGGGAATGTTTTTGTTCCCACAGATGTGTGTAATCACGGGGGCTTCTGGGACCAACTGTGACTGATGCTGTGGCTGCAAGCCAGGGGTACCGGCTCTCCCCATCACACCGGAGTGTGTATGGGAGAGTTCCGGGATGGCAGGAGCCCGTAGCATAGAATGTGGGGAACAGGGAATGACTGGTGGGGAGTACTGGGCCTGGGCACTGGCAGGCGTGACCCGACCGCAGTGGCTCATGTCAATGGGAGCCCTCTCCCCTCCATCCAGCTGAACATTCTCAGAGCAGAATTCGCCTTTCTACACCCATACCTAGCCCACCACCTGCCCAGCTTCCGCCCAGCCTCCTCTCTGCCCTTGAAGGCTCCCCACCCCTAGCTCAGCCCCGGCAGCCCACTCACTTTCTGCGTGTCTGGGTGATGTAGCAGACGATGGCAATTAGGATGGCAAAGGCGACCACGGCCCCCACGGGCCCGATCTTGGCCCACATCAAGCGGTCTGAGGAGAGAGAAGACCCAGGCGCCCTCAGATCTGTTGGTGGGAGTGAGGACACCCACGCTCTTAGGAGACAGGCTAGGGCAGAGTGAAAACATTTGCACAGCTGGCACATCCTCGCACCGACTGACTGGCCTGGAGGCCTTAGTTGCTCAAGGGCCCCAAGAGGGGCCGGTACAGTACAAGCAAACTCAGAGCAGCCTCTCCTAACCGACTGCAAAGGGCATCTTTACCACCTGATCCACTGCGGAGCCTGACCCGTGTTCAGGGGCCGATGGTCAGCCTGGCGGAGGGGAGCTTGGATCCGAGAGGAGCGCCACCCCCCTTCCCCGGTGGCTCCCCATCCCTGGCCACACCACTCACGGGCTCCCTGGAAGGGCAGCTCCAGACTCTTGGTGCCGTAGAGGTTGCTGGAGGTGCAGATGACCCGGGGTGGGGCCTGGGCCTGCCCCCGCAGCGTGAGGATGCTGGTGAGCAGGAGGCCACTGCGCTCAGAGTACACGAACTCCCGCTCTGTCTCGTTCACGGTCACGTTGCGCGAGGGCAGCTCGAAGGCCACGGTCGGCTCCGGGTTGGATTTGACCACACACAGGCACTGCACCGTGTCTCGGGCCGCCGCACAGTGGGACTCCAGGAGGATCACGGGGGCAACTGTGGGGGAGAGACCGAGACCCGGTGGGCTGGTGACAACACGAGGCCAGGCCGCAGGGACTCCCGGGCTGAGGACCAAGGGTGGGGGTGGCAGCCGGCTCGGAGATGGGCTGCCTGTTCCCCTTTGCACTATCTCTTATACCCTCTCTAGCTTTGTTCACCTTGTAGAACGTAAACAGATTGTGGTACTCCCTGCTCAAAACCACCTTCCAACTGCACATCCCCACCCCAACCCCATGTCACTTGGAATAAACCAACTTCTCCTTGGTCTGCAAGGCCCCGCAGGCCCTAGCCACGCTCTGGTCTCCTCTCACCCTGGCTTATTCCCTCCCAGTCACATCAGCCTCCTTGCTGTTTCTCATCTCTTGAAACTTCTTCCCACCTTGGGGCCTTTGGTTTCTCGCTCAGCCTGGAACACTCCCCTGACACCTGCCAAACTCACGCCCTCACTCCATGCAGCTTCTGGGCACCAACCATGTCTCTTCCTGTGGCCACCCCGTGTGCGCTGTGCCTCTGTTCGCTAACCATCCACTGGGGTTTTCTCCCCAGCACTTACCCCTCCCCATGTTATATACTGATGTGCCTGGTCTCTTATTTCCACCAAGACAGGCTCTTGCAGGGGGGAGGGTATAGCTCAAGTAGTAGAGCGCGTGCTTAGCATGCACAAGGTCCTGGGTTCAATCTCCAGTACCTCCTTAAAAAAATGAGCAAATAAATAAACCTAATTACTGCTGCCCCCACCCCCCCCCCAAGAAAAACCCAACAAAACAAAAACACATTCTCTTGCTCTGTCCCACTCTGTCCCCGCTACTTAGAACCTGCCCTTCACCTTGCAGGAGCTCTGGGAAGACTTGTGCACTGAATTCAGCCAGCCTCTCTTTCAGGCCATCCAGGAGCTGCCTCTTCTTATCCCCAGAGCTCCCTGCATCCTGACCCTCCCTCCCACATGGGATTCCCTGGGCCTCATACACCACCCTCCACCCAAGATCACGATGTTGAGCTTTGCTTTGCTCCCATTTGAATTACAATAATGGTACAGGTATGTGTTTTTTCCTTTCATTTTCCAAAATACGAAATTCCAATTCACTGAATTCAGTGAACACTGAATGTTGCTTTTTTTCAACTATGTTCTTTTTCCCTCCTGGAGAGTCCGGCACTCCCTTCTGCTCACTCTAGTCTGAGCTCGGTCTGGTTCTCAGTTCTGACCAAAACTCACACAGCGGCAAAAGACCCTGGGCCCATCTACCCTACTTATTTTCCATTTCCAGCAAAAAAAAAAAAAATATGCAGGTAACAGTGATGGGCTGTTAGGTGAGTTATATGACCAGTGTATTTGCAAGAGATGATTCCAATTGGAACCTCAATGTATATACACGTTTCTAAGTCTAGTAAATTAAAAGTTAAATATTCCACAATTCTGGTAGGCACACATGCACTATGCTTGTAGTATTAACACATCACATAATAAATTACTGACAAACTTGAACTGACAGTGATTAAATTGTGTAAACCCTTTCATTCAAGACTGCACTGCTTAAAAAAAAAAAAAAAAAAAAAAGACCGCACCACTGGTGCTGCTGTGACAGTGTCCGTCCCCAGTGCTGTGGGAACGCTGACACCCTTGCTGCATGTGCTCAGCATCTCTGAGGCGTTGCCAGCAGCCTCAATACCTACGAAACCCTGACTGATGCTAGACAAACCCCAAGTCCCACAAAGAATGGGAAGTTTATAGCAGCACTATTTACAATAGCCAAGACATGGAAACAACCTAAATGTCTATCGACAGATGACTGGGGATAGAAGATGTGGTGTATATTTATACAATGGAATACTACTCAGCCATAAAAAAGAATAAAACAATGCCAGTTGCAGCAACATGAAGGGACCCAGAGATCATAACACTAAGTGAAGTAAGCCAGAAAGAGACAGAAAAACACTGCATGATATCACTTATATGTGGAATCCTAAAAAATGACACAAATGAACTTATTTACAAAACAGAAACAGACTCACAAATATAGAACAGACTTATGGTCACCAGGTGGAAAAGGGGTGGGAAGGCATAAATTGGGAGTTTGAGATTTGTAGACATTAACTGCATCTAATATACATTAGATAAACAAGTTTCTACTGTAAAGTACAGGAAACTACGTTCAATATCTTATAGTAACCTATAATGAAAAAATATGAAAAAGAATATTTGTATATATATATGTATGACTGAAACATTATGCTGTACACCAGAAAATGACACATCATTGTAAACTGACTATATGTCAATTTAAAAAAAAATGAGGAGTTTAGGGTGAGACAGCTTTGGCTTGAATCCCAGCTCTGCTACCTACTGGCTAGTGGCCACCATCAGGCCACTCAGCTTCCTGGACCTCCAAGATGGACTTCTCATCTGTACCAACAGGAGTAATGGTCCTTTACTTGTGAAGGGCCATGAGGACCCTGCTCCGAAGTGGGCCGGTGAGTATGTTGGAAAGGCTTAACATTCCAGCCAGGGATTCAGGATTAGATAAATGGAGCCATTCCAGCAGAGGGTGCACGTGAGCAAAGCCTTGGCAGAAGGAGGGTGGGGCTGACTCCAGCCTGGAGTCCAAAGGAGAGATGAGTGGGAAACTGAGGATGCCTAAGACTTACAGGGCACGTGGGACTTGTCAGGCGCTGTAGCCACTCCCCATAACATCCTTAGTCTTCATCACCATCTTTAGGGTAAGATACTGTTATACCCATTTTTCAGAGAAGAAAATTAGGGCTTAGCAAAGGTGAAGTCACTTGTCCGGGATCACGCAGAAGGATGGAGACAGAGCTGGGATTCGGACCCAGGTCGGGGTGCCGGACATCAGTAACACTTCAGTTTCCTCCCATTAAACTGGGGTAAAGGGCAGTCCCTGCCCCCAATCACATTGTTGCGAGAACAAAGTAAGTCAACATGTGCAAAGGGCTCGGTCTCCTGCCTGTCATGAGCTCTCAGTAAGTGCGAGCGCCCTGCATGTCCCACACGTGCTGGGAACCCCACTCCAGGAACACCCACTTCAGCGTCAGCGAGCACTGAAGGCCCAGCTCCAGGGAACACAGACTTAGGGGACAGAGAGGGGCCTCAGGGGTGGCTCTGCCCAGCAGGCTGAGGCCAGACTCCTAGATGGCAACACAGGCCTTGGTGCCCAGTGAGGGGCTCAGTGGGGGACGGGGCGGCACAGCTGCTCCTCCGCTCCAGCAGATCAAAGGCCTTATTCTCCAAATCTGTTGTTTGTTTTCAAAAGAGGCCAGATTAAGGGAGTCCTTCGGTATCAAGGACTGTAGTGGGGGGTGAAGCAGCCAGGCGTTTAGAAGTGGGCAGACAGGAGTCCAAAAGAATCCTGGCTCCGGCCAGCCTTCCAGCTACATGGCCTTGGGGAATTCTGACCTTCAGTTTCTCCTCAGTCAAGGGGGACAGTGAGAACAATGCTGCTTCAAGGGGTGACCACAAGGGCCCAGCAAAATAACACGTGCCGGCGATGTAATCCTCAGCCCTTGATAACCGTTTGCTGCAGCCACTCTTCCTATAGGGGAGGGTCTGTGACCGAAAATGTACGTGAGATGGAGGTGTATGTATGTTCAGGGGCGTCCAGCAGATTCTCAGAGGGGTCTCTGACTCTTACACCAAAGAACCCCTGGCTTGGGAAGCAGATGTAACAGGGAAAAGCATGTGGCAGAGGGGAAGCTGGCCCAGGAGGGCAGGTTTGGAGAAGGCAGGGGATCGCACAACCCGCACGCGTGATCGCATCGGATGCTGTGAGTGAGCAAAGACCGGGAGGGAAGGTGCCCCAGGATGAAAGGTTAGCGGAGCAGTGACAGCGATTGCCATGTGGTGGGAGATGGCCCTCCAGGAATGACTCGTATCTACCACTATCGCCACACGCAGAGTATTGAGTATGCACTGTACTCGATGCCTTCTGGCAACTTTGTGTGGTGGGGACCATCGTAGGTGGAATAGTTGAGGCTGGAGTGGTGACGTTTGGAGATAAGTGGCAGAGGCCAGGCTGGAGGTGAGGAGGAAGCAGAGGGGAATGGAAATATGGAGGTGATGTTCCAGAGGGAGTTACTGGAGGAGGGGGAGTGGACGCTGTGACTTGGGAGCTATGACCTAGAATGGTGGCTGGGGTGGGGGTGGGGCACTGGCTGTGCTGTCTGCACAGAGGAGGGCAGGAAGGGCCCGGGCTGGCAGTGGAACAATGAGCTTCATTCCTAAGACAGTCAGCTTTTCATATGCATCCATCTCATCTCTCTGGTTATACTATATCTGCTGATAAGCTCGGTGTCCTCTTGGTCCTATCCCCCACCTCCCACCAAGCCACACAGCCCATGCACATAACAATAGCTCGATCAATGTATTCTGATGTCATAACATAGGATGAGGTCAACTTTGGGGAGTACAGAAGAGTGGAACCAGACCTCTGGATTTGAATCTCAGTTCTGCCGTTTTTCTGGCTGTGTGATCTTGTGCAAGTGGCGTAACCTCTCAGGGCCTCAGTTTCCTTCTCTGGAAACTGGTAACAGTAACAGAACCTCCCTTGTTGGGCTGTTGTAAGAATGAAAGTCTGGGTCCCTGTACAGAGCTTCTAACAAGTGCCTGGTACCTAGTGATGCTCCAAAAGGGTTAGATGTTGTGGTTATGATTTTAGTTAATGCAAAGGTACAGGGTTCAGAAATCTCCTTAGTCAAAAGCCAACTGAGGACGCAGCACTCTCAGCACTCTCAGGTGGAACTTTTATTTTCTTGCTGTGGAGTCCCTGCTTCCCTGATCCTCCTCTGCTGGAGCAAAGCTGACCCTTGGTTGGGGTGCGTGGGTGTCTCCCAGGAACCCAGGTGTCCCCCACCGCAGGGCCCGGGGGTAGGGGTGGGCAGGAATCTTGTCCAGCCGCTCGCAGGAGGGGCAGGGGAGCAGAGGGGGTACTCACACTCCACAGACAGGTTGAAGGCGGTGGCCCTCTGGCCATACTGGTTCTCGGCCACGCACCAGTACTCCCCGTCATCCTCAGGCGTGACGGCGGGCAATTCCAGCTGCAGCTCGTTCTCATAGATGACCGTGGCCAGAATCTGCTTCTCCTTGAAGATGGTGAGAATAGGATCCGGGTTGCTCTGTGTGGAGCACAAGATGGAGACTGTCTCCCCCTCCACGGCCACCACTGTCCCGTTCACCGTCGGCTTCCAGGGTGCATCTGGGGGGCAGGACAGGGGGCTGATGGTCAGAAGCCAGGGGTGCCTCTTCTGCCAGTCAACTCCCACCCCCAAATGTGACCCCCCGACCCCCCTAATCTGAGCACACCAGCTCAGATGGCTCAGGCAAGCCCAGGCCTGGCTGTCTCATTTACAAAAACAGGGGTTCTGCAGCCAGTTCTTGTGTTTGAATCTCGGCTCTACCACTTCCCAGCTGTGTGTGGACCCATGTCGTCACCCTTCTGGATCCTATTTATCTTATCCAGAAAATGGGTTTAACAATATTCCCAACCTCATAGGGGTCACTGAGAATCTGCTAAGTGACAGGCACTGTTTTATCCTGAACGAGGTAGATGAAGACCCCTGCCCATGTGACAGATGTTATGTAAGTAAATCAAATATAAAGCTGGCAAGATGGGGATACATGCTTTGGAGAAAAACAAAGGTGGGATGGGAAATCGAGGTAGGAACAGCTTTAACTAGGATGTTGAGGGAAGGCTCCTGTGAGACTAGAAGGAGGCGGGTAGGAGCCAGCTGTGGGGATGCCTGGGGGAAGAGTATTTGTGTAAGGCAGTCAGAAGCTGCTGAGTAAACGTTGGCTAGAGCTGTCATTATTATTATCCCCAGCCCTGGGCATTTTGCCTCAATAAATATTTGTGAATGAATGAATGAACGAATGACCTTTCCTTGGCTCCTAGCTAAGAATCCTGTCTGTCCAGACCCCTCCCCTTGGGTCCCCATAATGTTTGGGGTGCCCATGAAGTCTGGGTGAGTCCTGGGTTTCCCTTAACCCTCATTTTATAATGCAGACTTCCGGGACCAAGCCCAGATCTGGCCCCAGGAAACTGAATTTAACAAGCTTTCCTGGGCTGCAGGGACCACATCTGTCTCTTCCCATCTTGCCCTAGTGATGAGAGGGGTACAGAGTAGGTGTTCACCAGACACCCATAGAAAGAATGAAGGAACGCTTTAACCTGCAGCCTCCTCTCCATCTTCACCTCAGCCACAGATGGGGTGTGGCCCTGACCGCCCTGACCCCCGACTCGGCCCTGAGTGAGGCCATGTCCCCAGCGCCAGGCGCCTGCGCCCCCAGGGCGGCGACTCACACATGACGCTGAGCCCCACGGTGCGGTTGTCCTGGCCGTAGGCGTTCTCGGCCAGGCAGGCGTAGACGCCGTCCTCTGCGGGGGTCACCTCCTCCAGCTCCAGGGACAGGCTCTCGGCCACGGCTTCCCGGAGCACCGTGCCGTCCCGCATCCAGGTCAGCAGCGGCGGCGGGTTGCTGTCAGCCCCACAGAGCAGGCTGACGTGGGAGCCCTCGATGGCCTCCACCGAGGAGTTCACGTCCACAATCACCGGGGGATCTGTGGCAGCGGGGACACAGCCGAGGTCAGAGGGCCTGAGCCGCAGACCCCGCCCCCGGCCCCGCCCCCGGCCCGCCCCCGGCCCGCACCCAGGCTCACACTTGACGTCCAGGCTGGCGTAGCCCTCGAACTGCAGGGTGGTGTTGGGGAAGGAGGCCTGGCAGCCCAGCCGGTGGCCGTTGGCCTCCCTGGTGGGCACGAAGTGCAGCAGCGACACCTGCACCCATGTACCCTCGTCCTCGCGCAGTCGCCCCAGCACAGTGGGCTCCCCCAGCCCGTCGTGGCCCAGCCAGCTCAGCTCTGGGTGCAGCTCTGGGCAGTTGTCGGGCACCATGCAGCTGACCTCCACTTCTGTGCCTGCCACCACTTCCGGGGGGACCACAATGTTCGGGGTGTCTAGGTGAGAGGGGGAGAAGGAGCGTGAGGAAGCAGCATCGGACTCGAGGACACCCCCACCTTGTCTGACTCCATTCCTGGTACCTGGTCCCCTCCCTGTTCATGGATGTAGAATTCCTCCCACCTTCTCTCCTGGGTACTCTGCACCCAGAAGCCCTCTGCAGATACAACACCGGATGTAATAATGGAAACAACAATAGCGTGGTCTGAGTATGTTTTAGCGTCTAACTTGCCAGTCCTTCCAGCCATACTAAAACTAGAATGTGGGTAATATTATTTTGCTCATTTTGCAGATGAGGAAACTAAGACCTCAGCTAGTTCAGGGTAAACTGACCATGATTAGCATGCACGGGGGCCTGGGTTCAATCCCCAGTACCTCCATTAAAAATAAATAAATAAACCTAATTACCTCCCCCCCAAAATCAAACTAAAAAAAGAAAAGAAAGAAAGAAACCTCTCTCCTTCCCACATTTGCTTTGGTTTACCTTCCTGTGTGTGTGGTGTGGTGTGTGTAGTATGTCCTGGAGACGTGTCTATGTCTGGCTGTGAGTTGGGGGAGTCTGTTTCTGCATCAAGGCTGTAACCTGGCTCCTCAGATAGACTCAGAGTTGATGGGGAGCCAGAATCTAAGGACTCCGTGTCTCTCAGAAATGAGCCAGTGGGCCCTACTCTGATTGCCAAAACTCACCGAGCGCTGCATTTCCTTTGGCCTAAATTTAGGATGTTCTCTCTTAATATCTGAATCAGCAGCACATGTTGAAAATACACAGAAGAATACACAGTTCTGGTTTCCCTTGAAAATTCAGACTATCTGACAGCCATGGCCCTGCATTCTCAGCCAGCACCAGTCGGCCAGAGCTGGGCGCCGGGTACCGGGCACTCCTCTGAGCGCTTGACAGCTGTTCCCTCCTTGAGTTTTAAGTGCTATTCTTATTCCCATTTTACAGAAGAGGAAAACAAGGCCCAGAGAATTTAAATAACTTGCCCACAGTAGGCCAGCTCATGCAGGGATCCCGGGTCCTTACCGCAACCCCCAGGCCCCACTGCCCTCCTCCAGGTGTTTCTAGAAGAGTAAGAGCACTGTTTTCCTCTGACTACTTGGGACCCCTGCTTTGCCCATGTCTGTCATCTGCCCCGTCCGTGTGGGTATGGGCGTTTGTACTACTGTCCGCCTACCCCCTAGCCAAACCGACAAGTCCCTGGTCCTGCCAGCCAGACGTCCCTGGAAAGTTTCTGGGAGGACTTCCTGACACGCCCCCGCCCCCTGCACTGCTCTGCCCCCTGTACGCGCCCGCGCAGCAGCCTCTGGGGACTCACTGATGATGTCCAGGACACTGTGCTCGGAGAAGGTGTACTGGTTGTAGCCGCCGAGGTCCCCGCGAAAGTAGTACTTGCCGCCCAGCTCGGGGCTGAGGTTGCTGAGCAGGAGGGTGCAGTTGCGCAGGCCCAGGTCCCCCAGGAGGCGGCTGCGGCCCTGGAAGCTCTCGTGGACCACTTGGGTGCGTGACTTGAAGACCACCGGCGGGTAGTTTTTCGGGTAGGGGCTATTGAAGTACCAGACGCCATGCACGACCGCCGGCCGCAGCTCATCCGGGAAGTCGAAGCGGCAGGGGATGGAGACGCACGTGCCCTCGAAGGCTGAGATGGACGAGGGCATCCAGGCCCCCCAGTGACCCCCGCGAGAGGCTGTGGGCCAGCAGGACCGCTGAGATGGAGGGTCATGTCCTTCCCGGATGCCCCCAGCCCCTGCTCCCATCACCTTCCACTGCCCAAGTGGGCTCCAGGGACCCACAGAAACAACCCCAGCCTGCTCAGGGGCCAAGACCCCCGAATCCCTAGACCCCCAGCCATTACCTGAAATCATGATCCAAAACAGAGGCAGCGCCGTGAGGAATATCATTTTGTACAGCGAGTGAGCAACAGCTGGAGAGGGGAAAGGAAAGTAGAGGCCACGGGAGTGGAAATAGCGCCCCTCCTAAGACCAGGAAGCAGACCTGTTTGGATGTTCACCGCTGCTGCTATGATTATTTATTGTTACGAACACTTCTGTGGCATCAGCCATGTACCACCCCCAGTGCTTTACTCTATTATATGAATTAATTTGATCTCTTTGAGGTAGATGCAATTCTTAGTCCCATTTTATAGCTGAGGTTCAGCGAGGTTGAGTAACTTACCACAGTTGGTAAGTGGCAGAACTCAGATTCAAGCATTTGCAGGTCTGCAGACCCCGTTCAGGTCTGCAAACTTAACCACCTAACTGTCCTGTCTCTATGTGGTATGGATGCGCTAATAATTATCTTTACTACCATCATGCCCCTGGAGATCTCCAAAAAGTAAAGCCAGAGTCCAGGGTGGACCAGCCACAGGAAGCAGGAGAAGCTGGGAGAAAGGGGAAGTTGGAACCCCACCCCTCACCTCCGTCTCCCTGAGTTGGGAATGTCTTCTGGTCCCACTTGAAGCTGTCGGTCAGCCAACCTGGAACAAGAGATAGAAAAGTGCAAGGAGACAGGGGCCTGAGCCTCAGCCACCCAATTTCAGGACCTACTATGAGTTGTGGCTGTCGTAAGGCTGCCCGCATGGTCTCTGTTGCTCAGGGATGCTTGGGACCCTCCCACACAGCCTCAGAGCTACTCAGATCACCCCCCTCCACTCTCCTCCACAAGCTGTGATGGAAGAGAACTCTGGGGAAGGAAAGGAAAGCAGCAGAGCTTTGGGGTGGGGGGAGGCGGGCGGTGAATGGGGGGAGGGAGCAGATGTCCCACGGCTGAGGCCTGGGGGTGGCAGGCGGGGACCCGGCCCCATCAATGACTGGGTTTCACAGCATCAGCATTCCCAACATGCCGTGTGAATTCCTGCCGCCCTCTCCCACCCCACAGACGGCCCCTGGTGTCCTTACCCTCCTGAGGACCAAGCCCAGTACAAAAGAGCCCTGTTCCCTCAGGGGGAGGGGGTCTCATCCTGGGGGGCTTCTGGAGTAGGTGGAGGTGAGAGAAGAGCTGGGCACTACTGGCGGGGTTCGGAGAGGGGCCAGGAAGGACCAGGGTTTGGGGTGAGTAAGCTCCTGGCACCCGGCTGCTCTGTGGGTCGCCTCAGGGTTGGAGCCAAGGTTTCCAAGTGGCTGACTTTCAACACTCTCTTCCCACGGACAGACACATGCACGGTCAGACACATGCAAATGCTGGTATGAAATGTGACAGATCTAGACCCAGCCAGAAGGAGCAGGCGCACACCATAGGGACCCGCATGGACAGAAGCCAGGGCCCTGCAAGCATGGATGGGCACTGAGACACACACAGTCACAGAGGCACACCTGCGCCACCCTCCATCCTGCCCAAAACACACCTGGACTGACACGGGCCCAGCCTTCAGGCACACACACCCGGATCTGCCTGTGTGACATGCTCACAAAGGCAATCGGTTGGACATACACACAGAGGTCCATGGACAGACACACCCAGACACGTGATGACGGACAAGAGGCAGATGCTATCTTTGTACCTGCGACAGGAAGGTACAGGACTGACAAAGGTGAGGGCCACAGGGCCTGGGCAGACCTGCAAAATGCAGGTGTAGACCGGGCATTCTGAATGGGGGTGAAAAATGGTTCTTGGGGTGGGGTCCGGAAACGTCTTAGCTACTACAGTGGTTTGTGGCTCTCTAAAGGGCCACAGCACCTAAACATATACAGTAAATCCGTAGTTTTAACATTTCAAGGGGGAAGAAGGATTAGGAAAAACAGGTCATAAAATTTCCTTAGTGGGGTGTCAAAAAAGGCAGAGAAATACTGATATGGATTAAGACTCACGCGGAGAGGTGCCTGCGCGTGCGCACACACGCCCCTTCATGCACTCAGGTGCTGGAACTCGTTCACTCAGAGCTCACTGCCCCCACCCCCTCCCAGATGGCAGGATGCAGGTGTCTGATCAGCTGGGCATCCTTCTGCTCTTCACCTGGCCCAGGACCACTTCCACCCCATCTGCCCCAAACATAGGAGCCTCCCTGCAGCTGTTGCTGCAGAACCTCCACCAGAGGGGTTCTGAGGAGCGTGCTTCATTCTTTCTCTCTGTGTTTTCTTCCCAAACCCCTGGGGTTCCTGCCCATGGCCAAAGGAGTCCTAAGCAACACTGTCCCCCCTCCTAAATTAGTGGCAGTTCAGAGTGACCCGCCGTGGCCCAGGCCACAATGCCTTGCGCAGGCCCTGGGCGACCCTGCCCCTGGCTCTCAGCCCTGGTCCTCCGCTGTCTTCCCGGCCCCGGCCCTCTCGGCTGTAGTACTCACCTGATGCTCCTGCTTCTGTACCCTCTGCTCCGCCGGCCCGCCCGCTCGCAGTCCCCTGGCCTCCCAGGGTCTAGGCCCCCACTTGCCGGCCCCTCCCCTCCCCCTGGGTGCCAGGGGCCGCCTGCCTCCAGGGCCCAGCTCCTCCCTGCCCCCGGGGGAGGGGGGCACAAAGGGCCCTTGTCACCACCGCTCGAACTGGGCAGCCTGACGCCTGGGTTCCACGAGCTCCTTCCCGGAGGGGATGGGGGTGGCTGCCTCACTCGTTCCCCCTCCATCACTGCGCACCCTGGTTCTGGGTCCCTGGGAGGGTGCTCTGATATCTCTGGAAGTCTCAGACTGAGAGGCAGAAGGCATTGTCCTCAAGCTTCTAGGGAATTTTGGTGGTAATTTAGAGATAACCCCAGGCCCAGGAGGCCACAGAGGCCAGTGTGGCTAGAAGAGGAGGCAGGATGCCCACTCTGGGTCCCAGTAACCCCCACCCCCTCTAGAATTACTTCCCTGAATCATGTTTGGTGCCCACATCCTGCTCTATTCTCTTGTAGGCTCTTCTGGCCATCACAAACGACTTTGTATATTGACTGTCTCCTCCGTGAGAACATGACATCCAGGAGGACAGGGCTTTGCCTGTTTACTCCCAGGCTACCCTGCCGGTAGAATGGCTCCTGGCAGTTAAGATGCATAAATGCAGTTTGGGTGCACAAATGTGTGCCTCAAATACCCTGTGGCACCTTCTGAACAGAGGCTTTTGCGTTTGTTCCTTCCTCCCGGAAAGCTCCTCCAACCCCATCCCACTCCCCACTCTGCCGCCCGCAGTGGCCTCATTTCAGTTCCCATCTTGGATGCCACATCCTCTGGAAGCCTGCCCAGCCCCTCTCACCAAGCCAAGCCCCTCGATTTCAATGCTACCCTGTCCTTCCATGGTCTTCAGCATGGTATTGCCCACCTGCACCCTTGGTGAGCTGCTTCCCCCCGCCCCCGGCACCTGAGCTCAGAATCCTGCCTGTCTGTCTGTCTTGTTCACTTCTGTAGCTCCTAGGACAGTGCCTGTGCAAAGAAGGTGCTCAGCAAGGACTGTGCCAACTCTTGGAGCCAGGTGGGGATTGTCCGTGAGCAGATATCACAGTGATCCTCCTGCTGCCCCAGCCCTTCCCACTGGTCATGACCTTTCTGTGGTGGTAGTGTGACAAGTGTAGTAGTGATTTGACCATGAGCAGTCCAGTCACACTGGGGCATCCTCTGTCTTCCTTCGGGCCAGAGAAGAGGGAAAGGAGGGAGGGTCCTTTCTCCCGAGGGAGAACCCGGCCCTGGGCTGGGGAGTGGGGGCGGGGAAATCCCGCAGCCTCGGGCGGGGCGTGAGGAGTCAGAGCGGGCTGGATGGAGGGGGAGGGGGAGTCCTACCCCCACCTCAGGCTTCATGATGTCAGACTCTGCCCGTGCCTTTCCCAGTCAGGGACAAAGGCCCATTGAGAATGGGGTGGGGCTTGAACGCCTAGGTCCCAGAGGAGAGAGGGGCCTGGTGCCTGGGCTTTGGGGAGGACGCAGAGATCCCGGGGGGACTCATATGTCACAGCCTTCAGCGTCAACACCAGCCCCCTCGGGGTTGGGTGCTTGTGCAGTTTGAGGGTCTGTCATCCCTCTGGGTGTGAACTGAAGCCAGTCCCTGGGGGCAGGACACACAGGCAAGTGTGTCCCATAGAGGGCGCTATCACCAAGCTCTGAATTCTCGCGTCTCCAGCCTTCAGAGGATGGAGGACTGCAGAGTCCCTGCCAGCCGGAGGGCGAGATGTCACTCAGATCCAGCTACCAGTGCTGCCCGATCACCTGATTCTTCCAGACAAGGCAGGTGCGTTAGTTTGCTAGGGTTACTGTGACAAGGTATCATAAACTCAGTGACTCAAAAAACAGTTTATTGTCTCAAGGTCCTGGAGGCTGGAAGTCTGAAGTCAAGAGGGCCACATTGCCCCTCTTTATAAGTACAGAGGTCCTATTGGATTAGGACCCACCCTAATGACCTCATCTTAACTTGATTATCTCTGTGCAGACTCTATTGCCAAATAAGATCACAGAATCTGAGGTCCAGGGGTTGACTTCGACATTTAAATTTTAGAGGACTCAGTTCAACCCATTACAGCAGGAGTTCAGATTTTATGTGAAATATTTTGATCTTTAGGTATTAGCACAATTTTTCTCTAAAACACTGTGCAGACCAAGCAAAACTCATCTCAGGGCAGACTCAAGCCCTCAGGCCCACCTACTCCGTGTTCTCTGGAGTGGGAGCTGGTGCTTGGTCCAACCAGGAGGCAATCTCTCACCTCAGCCAGAGTTGGCAGCTTCACAGCAGGAGTCTTCAAAATGTGACCTGGGACCTTGTTAGAAATGCACCTTCTGGGCCCCACCCAGACCTGCTGCATCTGCATTTTACCAGGCCCTCGGGGAGATTCTGGTGCCCGCTAACTGCCTCACATCACTGGGACCACCCGGAGGACTGGCTAAGCTGAGAGAAAAGCACTGATGTCATTAAATGCAGTTAGCAATTTTGGGTCTCCCACCTCCTGGGCACTTATCAGGGGTCTTCAAGGCCTCCCCCTCCCTCTCCCCTGTCAATATAAATCCCTTACATTGACAAAGCATTTGACAATTTCCAAAACCCCTTCAAGACCCTCCCTCGCTCCTCCACAGCCCAGGGAGCCGAGTGCTGTAAACGCTTCTCTCCTCTTACAGAGGAGGAGGTGGGGTTTCAGAGCAGGGAGAGGATGCCAGCGAGATCCCGCAGCAGAGAGGAGGCCAAGTTCCCCACTTCGCCTTCCTTACCCGTCCTTTGGTCTCCATTCAGGAAAACCTCTCCCAGAGGACCAGCCTCTCGTGGCTTCCAAGGCAGGAGCTGACGATGCACAGGGCTGAGCTGGCTCCCAGCTGGGTTTAGTTTGGCTCCCAGCGTGTTGATTTTTTTTTTTAAATCAGATTCCTTTCATCATCTGCCAAACTGATTATTTTAAAAATCAGGAAATTGCCGATAAACATAAGGATTGCCACCTTCTCTGGAAAAGAAGCTCCAGCTATGTTTGGCCTGCCTTTGGGCATGGCACCCATGCCTGGCAGCCTCTTTCTGTGGGGTCCCAAGCCTCCCCCCTGCCTATCATTATGAAACATTGAGGCCAAGTGGCTTTATCATCATTCTAGTCCTGATGTGTTTTCTTGGGCTAAGGAGATAGTGAAATGTGTCTTGCATCTCTTTTTCTATCAAAGTGGGGAAATTAGATCAATTGAGAGGGATACAATTTTTCTTTTTTTTTAAATTTTATTTATTAAAGTGTAGTTGATTTATAATGTCAGTTTCAGGTGTACAGCAAAGCGATTCAGTTATATATATGTATGTATTTCAGATTCTTTTCCACTATAGCTTATTACAAGAAATTGAATATAGTTCCCTGTGCTATACATTAGGTCCTTGCTGTTTATCTATATTATATATACTAGTGTGTTTCTGTTAAACCCAAAGTCCTAATTTGAGAAGGATACAGTTTTCAAGAGGAAAGGGAGGGAATTCAACCCCTTGTGGAGGGGAATAAACAGTTCCCATGTGTCTCCCATGCAATGTGTGTCCTTATTGAGAGAATGCAAGTTTAGAGGCTCCTGTGGAACAAATTCATCACACCTCACTTGTTTACTGCACCTGTCTGGTCCCTGAAGGCCAGTGATTCTCAAACTTTTTGGTCTCAGGACCCCTTTATACTCTGAAAAATTATTGCAAACTCCAAAAACCTTTAGTTTTACTGAGTTATATCTATTGTTGCTTAATGTATTAGAGATTGAAAGTGGGAAATGTTTAAAGCACAGGATACACAAGCACACAATCCACTGGCCGGGAGAGTGATGACGACATCACATGTCCTGGGGCCTCTGGGAAGCTCCGCTGTACGCTCACGAGAGAACAAGAGTGAAAAAGTGGTAACATCTTAGTAGTTTCCACCTTGTGGAGCCCTGGAGGAGTCCCCAGACCTTACTTTGGGAACTCTGGCTAGGCATTTGAATTTGTACCCTTGTTTTAAGATTTCAAGGAGGAAACTTCAACTTTCATTCCCTGCTGCTATGACATAAATTCGAGGTGTTTTGAGGTCGGGGAAGAAGAGAAAACAAATTCCCTCCACCAAGCCTCCAAGCTTCCTTGCAACCCTTTGCAACACACCAACCCCGCACACCTCACCAAGCTCTGGCCCCTCACAAGACAGGGGCCGCAGCGAGTCTCCGGTACAGGCTTTTGTCAAGGAGAAAAGAGAACACAGACTTCGGTTTGGAAAATAAAAGCGTGAACCAGCCATTTTATTCCAAGACCATTCACCGAATGTTGGAAGGCAGCGGGAATAAATAAGTGGTTGGGGGACAGGGCGGCTCTATGTCTTGCAGCACATCCCACACTTTGATTTGTGACAGCAGCCGCAGCAGAACACGCAGATGGGGAAGTGGGTGTCTCGCCTCCTTAGCCTCTGGACCACGGGCTGTGGGCAGGAGGGGCGCGTGAGCGAGGCCTGGGCGTAGGGAAGGCAGGGGGTGGGGTGGGGTGGGCTCAGAAGAGGGTGTCACGTGTTCTCACCGTTAAGCCAGCTGCAACTCCAGCTGCGTCCTGGGTCTGGAGGTCTGCAAGCTGTCTTGTCTGTGAAAGCCAAAGAGGTACTGAGGATGGCAGGGCCCGGGCGGAGCCTCAGACTTGCTCCCACCAGCCAGCTCGTCCCCAGGTGGTTAGCATCCCCTGGCTCAGCTGCAATCTTTGGAGTGAACTTGCTTTCTGGCCTCTTCTCATCATCCCACAGGTGGGTCTCCTGCCTCCAACATCCCAGATCTGTCTCCTCCTCTCTCCACAGCTGTTAACCCTTCCAGAGCATTCTCCCTGGCCTGGATGCTTGCCCCTTGCCAGCATCTCATCCCTTACAATCCATTCCCCAACACATTATCAGTCAGTTCTCAGCTTTCCCCATTTCAAAAGCCTGCAGGGCTTCCCCTGCATTTGGAGGAAAATCAGTGTTTGCACAGTTGCCCACAAGACCTGGCATGACCACGGTTTGGTCTCCAAGTACCATCTCCTTCACTCACCAAGCCCTCCGATCCTCAAGTCCACCACACCTGCCCCCACCTCCGTCTTGGCTTGCGGCCCCCTTCTCTTACTCTCCAAGTCATAGGTCAAGTAACATTTCCTCACAAAACAGCCCTTGATTCCATCTAAAGCAGCCCCCCCCCCGCAAACTCATCATTACTCTACCACCATCTTTTAGTTATTCATGAAGAGCACTCAATAAACACAAGAGTTTACTTTTTTTAAGTTCACCGACTGATTCCCTGACCATGACGTAAGCTCTATGAGAATATCTCCTCTCATCTCCTTTGTTCACTGCTTGATCTCCACTGTCTAGAATAGGACCTAACACAGAGCGGGCACTCAGTAAATCACTGTGGAATTAGACTGGGGTCCCCTGGTTGCTGCCACTCAGTACCCCATCTCTGCCCTTGAAGCAGCTGCCCGTCCCCCTTGCCCTGCCCAGTCCTGAGCTTGGCCCTGTGCTGGGGTCTCCAGCTGCCCTCAGCAGCCCCCTCCCAGGGGCCTGGCTCTCCCTTCCGATTCCAGCTGCCCAGCCGGTCCCCGGCCCAGGGGGTTCTCACCTGGTGCGGGAGAACGGAGCCACTGGTCAGGCTGGCCAGGAGGAGCAGCAGGAGGCAGGCAGCCCGGATCTGCATGTTCAGTGCCATTTTGCCGTCTGTCTGGCTGTCCAGTTGTCAGGTGGAGGACTGGCTCTGCCGTCTGGGGACCCAGTTACAGTTGCTTTTATGGGACCTCCTGGCGGGGCGGGGATGCTAAGCCCCCTCCCCTTTGGCCCCACTCATTTCCAAGAAGGTGGTGGCGCCGAAAAGGCGGGAGAGATAAGCGGGAACCGAGTAGCAGGGAACAGGGTTGTGTCACCAGCAGATGTGTGTCCAGGAGGTGGGGCAGCCGCGGCCACAGACACATGCCTCTGGCCAGCCACCTGGGAAACACTTTCCCCAACGTGACATCACCCTGTTGATCTCAGAAAAAAATTCCCTTTTGACCCAGGAGCTGAACTGGTCACTAAGCAGGAGCAAGGTGTCCTCCTCCCCTAAACTTCCCGGAGGATGGCTGTCGCCTGCCAGGTCCCTGGGGGGTTCACTTCTGGGAGGGGTCACTGTGACGGCCACGTGCAGGAGAGTGTGTCTGCAGGAGCCCCCAGCATGCATGTGGGGTTTTTCCAAGTGTCAGAACCTTAAGTTGTGGTCCTGGTGTCTGGGAAATGTTCTTGTGAACTTTTGGCCAAAAAGATGGCAATGACAGTGACAGCTACCATCTGACAACTGCACCTTAGAGGCAAGCAGATGTAGTGACTCCTGTGTTAACTCAGCCCATGGGACCCTCCTCTGAGCAGCTCCTGCCTGCCCCAGTCCTGGCTCTGCTCTGTATTCAGGGGCCCTAGATGCCTTCTCAGCTGCTGACCCCTGGCTGGCCAGCTTCCCAGACCCTGCCCCTGAGACAGAAGCCCACTCTGCCCACCTGAGACTGATTCCCTTCACTTTACAGGAGAGGAACTTAAGGCAAAGATGAGGGCTCTGCCCAATCTTGCCTGGTCAGAGGCAGAGCTGGGCTTCCAGCCTGACCGGGGCCTGTGCCCTTCTCACCAGGCTCTCCTGCCTCCCTGAAAACATAGGAGGGCACAGGGGTCTGCTGGATCTGGCTCATAATGGCTCCACAAGTAGACTGTGCGTGTCTCATGCCAGTTCCAGTCAGGGGCACTGTGCAGGTACCTGGAACCAGCAGCGATGGGGGTACAGGAGTACTTACACTGCAGACATCAGTGAACACTACAAACCAGGCTTTTCTTCAGAGAGCCAGTCCCCTACACTCCACTGGAAGGGGAACTGACTGTGGCAGCCTTACCCCTACCTATGACCAAACCACCTTACGGTGCACATGGCCCGGAACAGCAAACCTTGACTCCGGAGACAAGCCCTTGGCCATTTTCCCTCTCCCACTCACTCCAGGGCCATCTGGTGTCAACCCTACCACCAGAGCCTGGGTACGGGGCTGCCAAGGGATGAACATTCTTCCCAGCCCTGAATTCCTGCCAGGGCCCGCTGGAGCAGCACAGAAACAGGGGGCCTCCAGAAAGTAACGCTGCTCCCTGCCACCTGCCTCCCCATTTACTCCACCTTAGGGTCCCCCTGCTGCACACACCCTCACTCTCAGCAAGACAGGCTCAGAGGAACAGCCAGGAAAAGGAGACAGGGCTCTGGGAGAGAAGGAAGGGACCAGCGGGGGGCATCTGGGGTGGGCGCAGCGGGGCGAGCCCAGCAAGGTGATCAGACTCGGCAGGCCTAGGTTCTTGGAGTGGCTGGAGTTGCACACAGGTTGAGGTTGAGTCTGGTGAGGGGCCGCACACTCACCCCCAGGGGCCACAGCAGCATCCCCCAGCACCGCTAGGCATCACTGCATCTCGGCTCAGGCCAGGTTTCATCATCAGCCAGGGGCAGGGGTCACAGCACAGGCGCCAGAGCTACAGCGCAAGGCGACAGGCTGACGGGCCAAGCCTGGCTTCCTGGCCATCTGCCCTCCCTGGGGGTGGGGGGCTCAAGGCCAGGCCCCACCATTGGCTGGTGAGGAGGGGAGGGCGTCGGCCTGGAGGGGCAAGGCCAAGAGCCAGTCTTGTTTTTTTATGAACTGGTGACATGGGAGACCCCAGTCTCTCCTCCAAAAACATGGGACGTGTCCTTGACCCCAGCTCCCCCTGCCCCCACGCCATACATGCACACCTGGGGCCTCAAAGAGGCTCCTCATTCCTTAATTTCACCATCCATATCATCAACAGATTGGGTAACAGGCAGTACAGGATGGCAGGGACTGGAACACCAACACAGCAGCTGAGGCCCTATCCTCAGGAGCTCTGCACCGGCCCCAGACCCCCTCCCCATACCCCAGATGGACAGATACACAGACAGACAAGGCGGGGCCACATGGGGCCAGTTTATTGCAGTTAAATACCTCTCTCTCTCTATTTTTTTTTTTTGTCCATTTCTCCATAAAGAAAATTAAAACACACTCACACACCCAAAGGGGAGCAGGGTTCCAGAAACAAGAGGTGGGGTGGGACATGGCCTCCCTGCTTAGGTCCAGGCCCCGGGGACCCCCATAGGCTCCCCTCCTTCCCGTAAGCACCCTGTCTCAGTACCTCTAGAGACCAAGGAGGCAGAGGCATATGGCAGGGCCTCTGTCCTCCTCCCTTTTGCCTCCGGGCGAGACCAGTAGAAGTGCCGGGGCTTCGTGGGGGCCGCCAGAAGGGAGACAGACAGTCGGGGGAGGGGGGGTCATCCTTTCCAAGTTGAGGAGAGCGGTGGGCGCTTATCCACAGAAATGCATGATTTCTCTCCGTTTTTTGTTAAAAATCTACTATAAAAAAACGCAGCTGGGGGAGGGGCGTCTGTCCCTCTCTGTGCTAAGGGCTGGGGAAGGGGACAGCGGAGGCCAGAGCCCCCGCCGCACGGTGGGGTGGGCGTCACTGCCGCGCGCTCTCGCCCACCATCTCCAGGTTGTGCTGCTGCAGCTGGGCGCGGAGCACGGCGTTCTCGTTCTTCAGCTCCTCGATCTGCGACACGACAGGGGACAAGCAGCCCGGGGCTGGCTCCCCGCGTCCTGGGGTTCCTGCCCCCCGACAGCCCGCGGCCTGGGCCTCACCTGCTGCCTCAGGAGCTCGTTGTCCATCTGCAGCCGCTCGGCCTCCTTGAAGGTCTCCTGCATGCGCTGGTTGGTCTGGCGCAGCTCCCGGATGTAGTCGCAGGCCTTGGACAGGATCCCGCCTTTACTCTGCGGGGTGGGCACCCGTCAGCCGGCGCCGCCCGGCCTCAGCCCACCGGCACAGCCCAGGACGGGCCGCCCGGGGCTCTGCGGGCCAGCCGCAGCCCCGAGGGCAGAGGGGCCGGAGGACACTTACCGCTCCCGTCTTGCTATTATCCGCATTACAATCTGGAATGATTTTTGAAAGCTGGACGATCCAGTTGTTGATCTTGTCTCTTCGCCTCCGCTCCACTGCGGGAATGACAGCAAGAACAAGGCTGTGGTCACAGGGCTTCCTCTGCGCCGAGGCCATTTACCCCCAAGGCACATGCCAGGAGACCCAAGGCCACCGAGGCCCAGCGCGGGCCCAAGGTCACCATAAGCCAGCACAGGGCCGGGATCTGAACCCAGGCAGCCTCCCGGGAGGAACAAAGAAACTCTCGCCATCAAGGGCCACAGGCACCTGAAGGGCAGAACCAATGGCTGGGGGCTGTGGGGATCGTTCTGTTTCCCTGCCCCGTAGGTTTTAAAAAATTTGAGCCAACATTTAGAATTCCACATAACAACTGGCCTCTTCTGAGAAATGGAGGTGTGACTACGGTGGGCACATATTCTTGGGAGGCAAGACCAGGCCAGAGCCCCTGTACACAGGACCCAGCGCCCCTCTCCAGTCCCCATGGCCCCTGCGTCTGATTCTCCACAATCCTCGGGTCTCCCCTGTGTTCTGGGGCCCATGATCTTGTCTTCCTCTTCACCCTGAAAATGACAGTCTGAACAAGCCTCACATCTACTTAAAATCCTTCTCCAGGGCCCCAGTAGCAATCTCAGCAACCCAGGCTGGCACTGGACCACCCAGGAACAACATGAACCCTATCCTGAAGGCCAGGTTTGCAAACTAGTGGTAGGTTTTACTTAAACGGTCCAGATTTGTGGTTTTATTTCATAAAACACCACCATCTCACTATGTCTGCTGAGTCAAGTGGCAGCTGCCCCCTTCAGACAGGGCTCACGTGTCTTCACTCTGGCTCCTTACCAGGCCCATGTCACGACCTGTGACAGCAGCCTGCCGTCTGCCCACATTGCAGGCCAAGACCCCTGTTTGGCTTCCTGAGCAAAGCCCTTCCTTACCCACTCTGCCCAGCAACAGGTCCTGCTGAGGACACACAAGTCCCCACCCCACCAATCCCCAACTCCCCTGCCAGGACGGCCCACGAACAAATGAAGGCAGTGTTTGTGGAGGAGGGGGGACAGGGCTGTTAAGTGGGATCTGGAAAGGAGAGCGAGAGGGCATTTTCTTGGGGTTGGGTGAGGGTCTAGGGGAGGAAGACAAAGGTGGGGTGGGCCAGAAGCACGTCCCTTACTCCTCATCTCTTCTGAGGCCAGCACTGCCACACAACCCAGCTGTTCCCTCAAAGAACGTGCCTGGCCACTCACAGGCAAACCCAACTGTCTTGTCCTCTCCTGCTGCTCGGTCCTGTCCATTCGGTGCTGGCCAGTCTTTCCCCACCTCCAAGTGTCACTCACTTTGGCCTAGGTGACAACACTCTTCCACACAGACCCTCCTTCTCCCTCTCTTCTTTCCACCGAAACTTCCCCCAGACCACGGTCAGAACGGTGCCCAGGCTGGAGCTTCACCTGATCCTGGCTCTAGGGTCAGCCAGTGCACAGAACCTGGGCCCCATTATTCGTGCTGAGTGAACCTCCCTGGCAGGGACAGCCATGCCCTACAGTCTCCGGGAACTCCGTGGCCCAAAGCAGCAGCAGAGCTGAGTCTAGCCGGGGCCTGGCAGCACCGCCACCACATAGCCGGCAGCATGTTTGGGTCTAAGGTTCCAACGGAGGATCTCGACGGCAGACGGTGTCTCAGCCTGTCTCTACCCTTATGCAGTCCGGCATCCCCGGGCCCGGGCACCAGGCTGCAGCTCTACCCCACGCACTCACTTCAGGCCACTGGGGCGGGGTTGGGGGGGAGGCGTGGCACACCTTCCTCAGTTCCCATTTACTTCTTTAAAATGGACTGCCCACCCTGCTGTGCGCAGGGCACTCCACGAGGCCGGAGTCCATGGTGGACTCAACCTCTGTCCTGCTGGCACTCACAGCACCACCAGGAAATGCACGTGAACAGGAGACACTGACACCACAGGATTACGTGTTATAACCAAAGGCTGTACTGAGTGCCCGGGCAATGCCAGGGTGGAGCAATGCCAAGAGTGAGAGTGAGAGTGGGGTGGGGTGTTTCTGCAAAGAAAGGCTTAGAAAGGAAACATTTGGGCTGGTTTCTGAGAGGAGGGACATAAGGTAGACAGGTGTCAAAAAGCCGAGAAATGAGGGGTAAGGGTATAGCTCAGTGGAGGTCCTGGGTTCAATCCCCAGGGCCTCCATTAAAAACAAACAAACAAACAAACAAAAAACAAAACCAGAAACAGTGACACGGGAATACTTTGGTCGGTAGGGGAGAGGGGCAGGGTGGCAGGAAAAGGTTGTAAAAACCAGTTGTGAAGGACCTGAATGTCCCACCAGCAGGTCTGGACCTCATCTTCTCTTCCCCAGGGGTCTAGGCCCTCGAGTCTAGGGCCTTTTCATCCCTCTGTGGTGATGTAGTCAGGCCTGCAGCTTGGGCAGACTGAAATGGAGGAGGATCAGTTAAAACCCAGGCCATGTCCGTTCCACAGAGTGCTTCAGTCTTATTCACAGAATATTCAAAACATAACTTAGAAGGAAAATCTGCAGACTGATGGGAGAAACAGACAGATTCACAAACAGAGCTGGAAACATCAACTCCCCTTCTCAGTAATGGGCAGGACAAGGAGACAAAAAAATCAGGACTGAAACCTGAACACTGTCAAGCAACTTGACCCAGTTATCGCTGAGGGAACACTCCACACACAAGAGCAGATAGCCACGCTTCTCAAGTGCACACAAAAACTTTTACTAAAATAGACCACGTCTGGGGCCATAAAATAAATCTCGATAAATTTCAAAGAACTGAAATTATATCCATAGGGTATGTTCTCCAATCACAACGAAACGAGATTAAAGTCATTAACAAAAAGACACTCAGAAAATCCAGAAGTATTTATAAATTAAACACACTCCTAAATAACCCAAGTCAAAGAAGAAATTAGGAGAAAAGCTAGATGTTTTGAACTGAATGATAATGAAACACAACATATATCCAGACGGGACGTAGCTAAAGCCGTGTTAGATTGCAATCTGCAACAATAAAGGGATGTACTGAGAAAAGAGAAAAGCTTGAAGTCATCCTTAAAAGTGGGGAGCAGGGGGAACCCCAGCATATTTAACTCAAATTAAATAGAAGGAGTAAATTAGTAAGAGTGAAAACCAATTAAATAGAAAAAGTAATTCAAAAATCAGATTTCACATCAAGTTCTGGATCTCTGGCTTCTCAGAGGTTCTGGCAGCAGTGGCTGGTGCTGGGAGGCTGCCCGTCAGGTGGGACACACAGGTCCCAGTTCACCGTGGGCCATCCACCCACTTCCCACCACACCAAGTGTACTTAGTCCCTCAGGGCCCCGCAGGACTTCGCAGCCCAGAGATGGGCTCCTGTGGTACCAAGAAATGTGGGAAAGAGGGAATACAGGAGAAAGAGCAGATTTGAGGTCCATTCCACCTCAGCACAGCCTCTCAGGACTTGCGGACGTGAGGGAAGAGGGCAGAGCTGGAGGTGGCCGGGCTCTCAGGCCCGGCTGGGTAATCGTGACATGGGCAACTTCTGCTGCTCTGGAAGAACCAATGCTGCACAGGAGCCTCGGGGGAGGATGGGGGACAGGTTCTGTTTTGGACAAGTTGGGTTCAAGGTGTTTCAAGGACATTTAGAAATGGAGATTCTGAAAGGGCACTTCAACATGCGGGCCCGGAGCTCCAGAGAGATGGCGCAGAGACAGCTCTGTGCGCTGTCAATATGCAGGGGGCGGGGGAGGCCCTGGGAGGACACCGAGGAGCAGGTGTCCTTCTTGGAGGGCCTTTTTGGAGTCACATACTTTTCTGGAGAAAGCTCGCAGACCCTCTCCCGGGAGAATTGATGAACACTGACAACTGGGGACAGGGTCTTGGGGACAGTGACCAAACCTGGGCCTAATGTTTCACTCTCCCGAGGTCACTGAAAGGAGGTGCCGGGCCGTAAGAACCACCAACAGCCAAAGCAGTTTCTAAGCTCACCTGCTGTGAAGAGTCACCTGGGGAACTGGTTGAGACAGAGACTCCCAGGCTTCCTTCTGACCTGCCCATTCAGCGATTCGTAGGGACAGTCTGCAGATCATGATTGTTAACAAGTTTCCCAGAGTGACTGGGGACCCCTCCTCTGAGGAAGGAGAAGCAAGGAGTGTAGGAGAACCAGACAGGTAGAGCAGAAAGGAACATTCCCGAAAGGAGGGAACAGGCAGGGTCAGATGCTTGGAGCGCAGACAAGAAAGGAAGCCAGTGAACTTGGCAATGAGGTCGTCGTGGGTGACCTTAAATGGAGCCGTTTTGGTGGAGAAACCAGACTGCCCATGGTACATGGGGGATGGCGGGGGGGGTGGTTGTCAAACACTCCGCAGGTTTGGAGAGGGGGCAGGCTGCACATGGAGAGCAAGGGCAAGGTTATGAGCAAGACTGACTTATAGCACGAGAAAGATTCAAGACTGTTTGGAAGTGGATTAATCCTCTGAGAGGCTAAGAGTGAGAGTGGGGAGGTGGGTGGCTGGGTGGTACCCCCAGAGCTGTTTGCTACAGTCTTACCAGGAGGCACACACCCTGCTGGGGGGCTCAGTCGCAAAGCACTGCATCCTTGCTATGAGCCTCTGGGGTAGTTGCGCTAAGTCATTCTTACAGGAGACTATGAACAGGCAGAGAGAGTAAGAACCAGCCTAAGGTCACACAAGCAGTCAGCAGCAGAACCAAGACTGCCCGGGTAGCCAGTCAGAGGCCCCTCAAACCTGCCACACCCAAAACCAAGCTCCAACTCACCCCTTCCCTTTAAACAGACCTGACCCCGTCATGAAACCCTGATTCAGAAAACCTTGATTGTTCAGCCTTAGAATCTTCTCCCTACCCGCCCCCAAGTCCTTTTCCTGTCCTGTCTGAGGTTCACGTCTGCAGTCACCGCCCATTTTCCTAGACTCTGGTGTCGCATCACCCTTACCACCCAGCCTCCACACACAAATCTTCTGCTGGCTTCCCTTCAAACTAGAATAAAGATCCCAGAGGGGGGGTGACCTCAGGAAAGCCTCTGACAAGGCCCCATGTGGTCTGGCCCTGGCCAGTCCTCCCACAACCCCGCCAACTTCCTCTTTCCTTTCCCGAATTCTGCTTGTCTCCAAACACACCAACCAAGTGTGTGCCAGCTCAGGCCTGGGTGTTGACACTTGCTGCTCCCCTCTACCTGGGACTCCTCCTCGGGAACGTGGCTGGCCCACTCAGGCCTCAAGTGTCACTTCTAGAAAAGCCTAGAGATCACACTGCCGCCATAACCCTGCACCTCCTTTCCTGGCCTTACGTTCCTTTAAGTGATTTATGACTTTCACTACCTGATGTTACTTTGTAGCTTTGTGTAGTTTCTGTCTCTCCCACTGGAGTGAACGCCCTGGGAGGGCCAAGCTGTCATCTGTTCTGTTATCTGCTGTATCCGAGGCCTACCACAGGGGCTGGCACATAGTATGTAACATATCTGCTGGGTGAACGCTTAAGCTCACCGAGCAGCTGAACACAGCTGCATGAGTCCAGCCCCAATCAAACATCTTCTGGACTCTCAGGGCCTTGCCCTGACATTCAAGGCCCTCCTTGACCCTCCCAGCTCTCTCCCAAGCATTCCACATGGAACCTCTGCCATAAGCCAACCAGCACCCCCAAAGCAGCCTCACTCCACCCTGCCTTCCTGCGCTTCCCTCTGCCAGACAGGCACTCCCAAAGGCCACCTCCCTGGAGAAATGTCACCTGACCCCGAGTCATTGTTCTGTCAGACACCAGGCTGAACTACCCTGAGCTTTGGTGACACTCCAGACCCGGCCCCAGACCTGACACAGAACATGTACTGTCCAGCCTAGACTCCACCTTCAGGAAATATCTGCTGAGTGACATGTGTGGGTGGAAGTGTCCCCTGGACTGGTGAGTGGCTACGTCCACTGCAGTGGCTGCTGATGGGGTTGGGGACTGGGGTACCGCATGGAGGGCCAAAGTGACCTGAGGGTGGGATTTGGTAAACACCAACTGAGAAGGACAGGATGCTCCAGCCTCAGCCAGAGGCACAGCTTCCTGCAGTTTCATCTTCCGCCGTGCCCTCTCTTAGAGCAGAGCCATTTTCGGAAGCCAGGCTGGCAGGGCAATGAAGGACTTGAGCAAAAGAGCTGTCATGTGGGAAGGCAGGCCCAGGAGAGTCCGAGAAACCCAGCATTTCAAGAGGAGCAGAAAAGCCATACGTGAATGTGAAGCTTGCCATTTAAAACACTGGTGGTTAACTCAAAGTCACCAGCCACGATGACAAACCACTGCAGCTGGTACCTCCTGCCTACCTGCTCCTGACAATGAACTTCTCCTCCGTTTCTACCTTCCCAGCCTTCAACAAACACTCCTTGCAGCACACCCACTGAACTATGACTTCCAGCACCGGGCACGGCCGTGCCTGTGAGGCCCAGGTGCTCCATCCTGACCTTACCTTCATTGTGCTGAGCTCTCCTCCTCTCGTCCCGTGGCGTTCTCGTTCCATCGATTTTCCTAGAAGAGGATGGAAAAAATGGGCTCGAGTCATCTCAGGGCCGTTTGTCCCAATGTTTATTAAGGAGTCAGACTTAGAAATTATCTCTGCAAAATAAATCCACATGGAGAGAGAAAAAGGATATCTTATTTACTTTAACTAGGGAAGCAGAAACTGACCACAAAATACACCAACTGCCTGCTGTGTGCTCAACTGCCTAGCTCCCATTCCAGAAGACCTTCCCTTTCTGGGGCCCCCGCACCAGGCCCTCCCAGTGTCCTCTACTCCTGGGGCCAGGTCTCCTGCACATACGGGGAGTAGGGGTGCGTCCGGGGTGCAATTGTCCTCTGTGTTCCTGTCTGAAGCACGTCCTGGGGCGTCATCATGACATAAAACTGGCCTGCAAGAAAAGCGGGGGTTAGTGCTACAAATGGGGACAGAGTCAGAACTGGCTGGGGGCTTCCCTCCCTGCTAGGCCTGTTGCCTCCCCTGCCTTCCGCCCTGGCCCCTTCCTTCCTTTACCTCCGGCCTGCAAGCTCTGGTCTGTGGTCTGTACGGACACAGCCGTGGTATCTCCCACACTGGACGCTGGGAAATAGGCAAATC
This sequence comes from Camelus dromedarius, assembly GCF_036321535.1. Classification (NCBI taxonomy): domain Eukaryota; kingdom Metazoa; phylum Chordata; class Mammalia; order Artiodactyla; family Camelidae; genus Camelus; species Camelus dromedarius. Next base: position 64,858,203 of record NC_087444.1, on the reverse strand, counting down.
GTGCCTCCCCACTGACAGCCTCAGCTGCCGGGCTGCCACCATTGCTGAAGGGATTTTGGATTACAGCCTAAGGGGTAGGAGGACACAGAGGCCACCCTTAGCCATCTTTGTTCCCCAACCCATCTTCTAGTTGCTGTGTTTGATGTTTATCGTATTCTCTACAGAGAGTAGGTAACTCCTCTGTGTGTGCCACTCTTCCCTGTGTCTCACAGCCCTGATACTTGGCAGGTACTCAGCAATCACTTGGTGAACTGACCCACTTTTAACTCTAAAAGGCTTTCCTGTTACCATGATCCCCATTTTACAGAAAAAGAGAAAAAAATATGCTCCAAAAGTCTTGCCCAAAGTTTCACTGTGCAAAACAGGGATTTGACCAGAAGACCTGAAGGCAGCATCTGTGTCCCACCTGCCCTACCCTTGGGGCTCCCCCAAAACAGAGTCAGTGTCCCTTCTCCATCCCCCCAGGGGTTACTGGGCACCTACCAGTGGGAAGGGCGCTGCGGGACCTGGGGGCACAGAGGCAGCAGCGGGGCCGGGGCGCTGGGTGGCGCCATCCACACCCACCTGGGTCACAGCCTGCTGCCCCCCCGCGAAGGCAGCCGTAGACACGACGCTGACGGCGCCTGCTGTGTCGCCCTGGCCGTCCAGCTGACCATCAGTCACCTGGACTACGCGGTATGTCACCTGCAGGGGGCGGCAGAGCAGCGAGACCCGCGCTGGGGCCCGGGCAGGGGCCAGGTCCGAGCCCCTCCCAGCCCGCCCGCTCAGCCCTGGGCTCAATCCTCCACTTCCCCGCCGGGGCCCGGGCCCGCAGCCTCACCTGTCCTCCATTATTCTCTGTGCGGAATTGGTACTGGATGTTGTGGTCGCCGAACGCCGCCTGCTGGACGCTGGCGATGGCCACCGCCGTCTGCTCCTCCGCCCCAGGGCCGTCCCCGCCTGCGGTCGGAGGAGGGTAGGGGGGATGGTCAGAGGTGGCGCGGGCCGGGGCGCCCCCAGTGCCCACCTCGGGCGCAGGCCGCGGCCCCGGTGAACCCCGCGAGCACTCACCTTCCTGCAGCTCGACACCCTCCTCTGCCTCGGGTCCCTTATCGTGACTGCGGGGAGGAAGGGAAGAAGAGGGGGTCAGGGCCAACCGCTCCCCCGCCCCCCTGCCCAGGTGCAGGACTCCCATGCCGCCCGGCCCAGTCTGGGGCTGGGGCTCCGCCGGGACCGGGGGCCAGGGGTATTTCGCGCGGGTCCCCCCTCCCTCGCGGCCTCCATTTTGAGCTGGGCCCGGCGGCCGCTGGGGATCATGGCGGCCCGGCCGCTCGGCCAAAGGGCCGGGGCTGGGCGCGCGGGGGCACGGACCGGCCGGGCGTCCTTACCTGGAGGCTGCAGCAGCGGTGGCCGAGGCAGCGGGATCCAGACCCGGGTCCAGCATGTCCATGGGGGGGTGGGGGCGGGGGGGGCGCCGGGCCCGGGGGGGAGGGGAGGGGAGGGGAGGGAGGGAGGGGAGGGGGCGGGCGGCCGGGGGGGCCCCGAGCCCGGCGCTCACGCCGCGCGGCAGGAGGGGACGGAGGAGACACGGGAGCCGCTCGCGCTGATCACGGGGACAAACAGTGGGGTCATGTGAGGAGGAGATGCCGCCGCCGCCGCCGCCGCTGCTCCTGCAGCCGCCGCCGCCGCCTCCGCTCGCTCGCCCGCGGGCCGGCTCCGGGCAGCTCTAGGCTCCGGAACGCAGCGAGGCCGCCCCCCGCCCGCTGCACGCGGCCCTTGGGCCTCCTTCCCTGAGCAGCCGCCGCCGCCGCCGCGACTTTTTTCCAAGACCCGGCCCGCCCTGGATGGCCGTCGCCTCTCCCCTGGATCGCCGGCTCGCGCGTCCGCCGCCCGGCCTGGCCCAGTCCGGCGGCGGATCGCTGCTGCAGCGGCCGCCGCTTTCTATTTTTTCCCCCTTTTTTTTCCTCCTTTACTTGAGCTGCGCGCGCGCGGCGGCGGCGGCGGCGCGAGCCCGGGGCCGACGCGCGCTCGGGGGGAGGGCAGCCCCCGGGGAGCGCGCGCGCTGTCTGTCTCGGATGGAGGGCGGGCGCGCGGGCCGGGTCTCGGTGGGGCGGGAGGTCGCCGCCACCGCCTTCGCGGACGCCCGGCATCCGCCGGCAGGCCGCCTGGGTGGAACGCGGGCCCGGATGGAACGCCGGGGGACCCGGAGGAGGGGCTCTTGTCGCCGAGGACGAGGCAGGCGGCGGGGTTTGGAGACAGAAAAGTAGGTCGTGGGGGAGGGGAGAATGGGGTGGAAGGGAAGAGGAGCGCGCGCGCGCGCCCCCGGTGGTAGGGCTGAAATGCGCGATGGCGGGGCCGCGAAGCGCATGCGCACATCTGGGCGGGGCCGGGGCGCGCACGCAGGGCGGGGCGGGGCCAGCGTGGGGCACGTACTCCTGGCCTCGGAGACTGGGAGAAGGCAGAGCCGGTCCTTTCCTCCTGGCTCGGGATGCAAGTCTCATGAGAGAACTGGACATGCGGCCTTTGCAGACACAGACACAGCAGCTGTTGGGCTCCCCACCTCGCGCAGTAAAACAAACGATTCCCTCCAGACTTAGGACTTGTGATCATAAGTTTTATTAGTCTTAGGAGGGGAAGATCATCAATACTCCCTCAAATTAAAAAAAAGTACAAAAGCTACCTACAAAACGTTGAGATCAGACGACTAAACTTTCCCGACTCAGGGCCAAGTTCTGCAAGGGAGAAAGAAAGAAACAAGGCTGTGAGCTGAGGAGGACTGGAGAAGAGGGTCCAGAAAGGTTCTTAGAGCCAGGGAGGGCTATTCACTTACCTTCTTAAGCCTGCGCTCCCGTGAGGCCTGGGAATCAGTCTCAGAGTAAGGGGGAGGCGCTGGAGGGTAGTAGGCCTCCTCCTCTTCCTCTTCCTCCCTGTAAGGCCTCCTCTCTGCTGGCTTCTTTTTCCTCAAGGCCTCTTCTAGTAACCGCCCATCATATTCGGGGTCCCCAGACCTAGAGCCATCATCCCGGGGGTCCTTGGAGCGAGGGTAGCGGGCTCTAGAGTCAGCATGAGGGCGGTCTCTAGACCTGAAGTCATCGTAGTAGGGATCCCGGGAGTGTGGAAAGTGCCTTGAGTCGTCTTGGTTGTAGAGGTCATCACGGCTGCGGCTTCTGGGGGGTGAATAAGCCCGGCCCCTCCTCCCACTACTTGGGGGAGACCTCCTCCCTGATTCAGCAGAGGTGGGCCGGGTGAGGTCATCCAGAGCATCCACAGAATGAGCCCGGGGCCGCCCGGACCTCCAGCCACTCTCTGGCCGCTCCCTGGGGGACTCTTGCTCCCACCTCCTGGAACTCCGGGGTGAGTGGTGACCCCATTCCTCATCCCGGATTGGGGTGAGGGCAGGGCCCCGGTAAGGCCGGGATCTCCAGTCGTCCTCGTGGAGAGAGGTGACTTCACTCATGGCTGGAGGGAAGGAAGGTGTCACTTACTGGTGGGAGGAGATCAGGACCTAATGGCAGGAGCCCTGGGGTCCAGTCATGTCACCCACTTGGCTCATACACTCTCTAGGGGGCCCTAGGCTTCTCATCTATTGAGTGATGATGTGCAGGATCCTGTGCACTTCATTGTAATGTTGGTAGAGAATGAGGAATTGTGTCTAGGATTTGGAGCAAGCATCCCAAGGGCAGGTATCAGGAAGACATGCTTCCCCCAACCCCCTCAAGAATCCCTCAGACCCCAAGGCACCTGCTCACCTCGCTCTACACGGCCATTGGGGGGACCAGGTCGAGAAGGGTCAAAGTTGGCCAGCTCCTTCTCCATGTAGTACAGGACCCGCATGGAGTCGTCCTGCTGGTTGGCCTGAATCCTATAGCCACTACGGATTTCTAGGGACAAGAGATGGAGGTGATCAGTTTGGGAGAATGGACACTGACCCAGCCCCCTCCTCTACAGGCATGTCCAACCTCATAACGATTGGTTCTCACCAGAGGTCACATTGCTGTCTGTGTCACGAAGCAGGGGTACCTGGGAGCTGTGGCCGCCGACTGGGGGAGATTGGCTGTCAGTAACTGCCCATCTGGAGCAAAATCCTGAATTCCCAGCCTGCTCTCCCCTGCCCCTAATCCCTCTTCCAGCCCCAGACCCCTTAATGGCCAAATGCCCAGCCTACCCCCTGCCCTTGTTGCTCCTGGCTCCCCCAGGCCTCACCTGAGCTATTCCTGTCGAAGTCTCCAGAGTACCCGTTGTAGAGAGGGCCCATGGGAATCATGGCTGGCGGGGGCGGGGTCTTGGCAGGGGAGAGGTGGGCATAGGTGCTGGGGGAGTAGATGCTCGGGACGCCAGAGGTGGCTGCTTTGCCGGCAGCATACACTGGGGAGGACACAAAGCATGAGAAGGCCCAAGAGCTACAATGCCCTTCACTGATAGAGGAGGGTGTGGAGGGACATGTGCCTTCTCCCTACTCTTCCCCCCAAGGCCTCTGCCCCACCAGCTGAGCAGCTTCCCTAGGTGCTTGGGTGGTTTCTGCAGGGTCCCTGAGGCGAGGGGAAATCAGCTTCACTGAGTCCACACCTGTGTCATTCCTCACGGAAGTTTTAGGACGCGGGTGTACACTGGCAGCCCGTAGCCCGTCTGACAGGTCAGTATGGTTGGTTTGACTGTATAATGGTTTGCCAACATCTGACAAAGTTTTACATAAAATCCCAACTCTCCTGCCAACTTACCATGAAACGTGGCCACCCCAGGCCTGCGTTCTTACAGAGCAACAGGGGCAGGGATGCCCACGTGTTGGACCCACACACTAGAATCAAGCAGTCCCTTTGGCAGCTGAACCCCTGCTCTAGAAAAATGGATCATCTGGAGCAGGGGGATCCCATGCCCGCTCCCCTCTCGTGCCTGCTGGGTGCCCCCCACGGGGTCTTCCAAACCCAGACATGATGGGAATCAGTCTGAAGCAGGAGCCTGGGAGCCTCAACGCTCACTTGCCTCAGCCAGGCAGCAAAGCATCTCCTCTAGTGTTTCCAACTTGGGGCCAGGGCCACGCCCACCCCGCCCACCCCGCCCACCCCCCTCCACCGGTTCTAGGCTTGACAGCTCAAGAGCAAATCCTCCTCGCTGCCTCCCTCCCGGGCAAGAGGCTGGGTTCTGGTGCAGCCAAGTCTTGGGCCTGGGCAAGCCGCTTTCTTCCTGGGACAGGAAGGTGGAGTGGGGAGACGGGCTCAGAAAGCTCCTTTCGCCTCTGATTCAGTTGGGAAGCAGAAGGTTCAGAGTGCTCAGTTGATCTGCTGTTTTATAATGAGCTGTGGGAGCTGCTGCACCAGATCAGCCCAGCAGGGCTGTGGCTATGGCAGAAATAACAGGGCCTCCGGCAGGGAGTTAATAGGACCTCGGTTTGGGGTAACAGGGTCTCAGGATGGAGGAAACGGGGGCCTGGGACAGGCATTCACAGTCCTGGTCCCAGCCTTAATTAGTGGGGTAACTGCAAACCTGGTTGCAGCCCTTGGGGCTCCTACCCCACCCATGAAGTGGATTAACACCCGCTACCTGAGCAAGAAGCAAGAAGCTCTCAACTAATGGCGAGAGGGAGAGGGGAAGGCCAGCACGGGCCTCCGGAGAGCAGTGGGTTTCTTTTTTCAGGGCAATGGTACTTTAATGGTGATGAGCAGGTTGCCCACCGCTGAGTTCAGTGACCTCCACGCACCGAGCTGTGGCCCCATGCTGGGCCCTTGCACACAGTCTTCCTTTAACGCTCATGACACCCCCCCCCATGACTCCAGGACCTTGCAGAGAGGGAAAACAGGCTGCTCATCTGAGGTCACATGGTAGGAGGGACAGGGCTGTGATTTGCATCCTGGCCCTCGGTCATCACCGACGCTGACAGGGGCCAAGTCCAGTGGCCAGTGGGCATGGAGCCCTCTATGCAGGCCGAGCCCCACAATGAATGCCGGACACAGCAGTTCGCCAGATCCCAACTCACCTTGTACAGCAGGCTCTGCTATGGCCTCATTTTACAGAGGAAACTAGGGCTGAGAGGGGAGGTCACTCACTGGGCTTCCAGACAGGTAAGGTGTCCAGCCAGGCCTCACACCCCCACCTGTCCAAGCTTGCAACAAGTGCCTTGAGTTTACTTGACCTGTGTTACACTGGAGTTACGGCACGTGGACACCTTGAATATCAGTATGCCAGCGCACCTCAGTCTGGATACATGGGTAATTCTTTCCGCCACCTGTTCACTGCTGGCCTAGAAATGAGCAGGGGCTGTGAGAAGAGCCCCTCTCTTGTCTCTCACCTTCTAGGTGCTCCTAACATGTAAAGTTATTTGTTTCCAGCTGTTGATGTATCATCTGTTCATCCACCAAAGATATGGTGAACTTGACAATGACAAGGGAAAAGGCGAGGTGCCCTCACTAAGAACTAGTAGAGAAAGATGCTCTCAACGCAAGGGACAAGAGAACAGACATATCTGAATATAAAGAAGTGACCAGTGTAAACTTCCACCTCAGACTTGATGAAAACAGTCATGAAAACTTCCGGACAACTGAGTGCAGAGGCAATGGTTCACCCGGAAGCCCTCTGGAAGGCCACAGGGAACTGGCCGCACTGACGTCCTTGAGGAGGGGAAATGGGGCAGCGGGAGGAGGGAGACTCTCCCTTTCCCCACCCTGTTTTGTTGGCTTCTTCTCCTGCCATCTCTGGTCCCTCGTCCCATCCCAGCCCTGCGGGGACCCACTTGGACGTGCCAGGTATGTCCTTCAGCGGCATCCGTGGGAAAGCTGGAGTGCCTGTGTGGGTGTGAGTTGTTAAAAGCTGCAAAAATTTGGTGGGGCTGTAAACCTCGTTTGGTTTCTTACCTTTTTCCACTTCAGTTTGTTTTTAAAGGGAGCTTTACTTTCCAGTAAAGAATGTTTTGTACTATTTTTTTTTTTACCACATGCAGAGATTATCTTTTCAGAAGGAAAGACTCAAAATAGATCAAAAGTAAAAGTGAAAAGTTGAAGTATCTAAATGATAATCTAAAACAGCAGGACCTCCTTGGCCTATTTTCTCCCAAATTGTTCCCCTCATAACCTCCAGACTGGCGAGTGGCTCTGGACCCAGGGGGAGGCCAAGTGGGGTCAGACACGCGAGGGGCACTTACGAGCCTCTGGGCAGCAGCACTTGTCGGGGCAGCAGGGACACCTGACATAACAGCAGCAGGTGTGGGGGCAGCACTGACACCAGCAGATGCCCAGGAGGAGGAAAACGAGGAAGACGGCCAGGCAGACCACGACCACGAACAGCCAGTCTGCAGAGAGATGAGGACAGGCCCTGAGCTGGGAAGACTGGGAGGGCGCAGGGACACAGGCATGGGGGACGGTGCAGAGCTGGGGCAGGGGGTGGGGGGGGGGCGCGTTTTGCAAAGCTTGCTGGGGAAGCTGCAGCCCTTGCTGGATTCTCTACGTGGAGGCTGGGGCCGCAGAGGGACACCCACTCCTCTACAACCCAGGCCAATCCCAGAGTTAGGGAACTCGCCCTGGGCTCATCCAGACCAGGCGGTAAATGAGAGGCAACCCGTCCAGAGCAAGACAAGCTATAGCCTTGAGAGGGGACAGAGAGCCAGCTGCCCAGATCCCAACCCCCAGAAGAGCACTGCAGGCACCAGTCACATGAGCCCCCTGCCTACACCCCAGCTCCTCATCAGCTAGCCCAGCCCAGCCCAGCCCAGAGGACCAGCCCACAGCATCACTAGATGCTACAGAGTTGGAGTCAGGCGGGGTTAGTGGGGTCCGAGCAAGAGCTGTTTAGGGCAGGGGAGGATACTTAGACAGAAGCGGTCAGTGGTGTGTGGGGGACTCCACCCCCGTACCTTCCATGGGCCCCGCCTGAAAACCTGGTAAGAGCTCAGCCACCCCTGAGGTCCTGCCTGGAGGGACAAAAGAGAGACAGATTATGCTGGCAAGGGCCACCAAGGCCACCCCTCTCCTGAAGCCCAGCTCCAGGCTCGTCAGGGTGGAGGTGTGCCCTGCAGCAGAGATGGGGTTGGTGGCCTAGGAGGGTCCTAGCATGCGTTTCCTGCACCTTCCCCCACCCCATGTGATTGCTGTTTTCCAGAAGGTTTCTGGAAATTTAAGTGTCTCATCACGCCACAGGGGATTCTGTTGCCCCCAAAGCATTCTAGAACATACACGATGGGTTCTGAAGGTTCGACCTCAGCTTGGGCTCGCCATCTTTTCCACATACACGGGTCCCATCACCTCAGGGCCTGTCCCAGGTGACAGGGCCAGTCCTGTTCCATCAGGCGTAGCAGGCATAGTATGCCAGGGCCCATGAAAATGTTTTAATGTGTTTTAAATTCTGAAGGAAAAAAATGTAATAATACTGAATATATAATAATGACTTGTCTCTATAGCAGTGCAATCATAAAATACTTTTCTCTTAATCCAGAGGAAGTCCCATGAAGGCAAATGTGACCACAGCCCACAAACGTCACAGTATGGCCCTGGTTCTCTGCCCACCAGGATTCCCTACGCAAGTTTCATGGCCCAGCTAGTGCCTTCCCTTCTGGGCCACTGGCCCCTCTGTTCCCCACAAGCACCGTATCTCGGGGACACCTGCACAGCGGCTCTACACCAGCAAAGCTCTATCCGGAGCTCAGCGCCCCATGGAGGGGTTCCAGCACGTAAACCAGCGGTTCTCAAAGTGTAGTCCTGTCCACAAGGCCAAGCCACTCTCCGAATAGCACTAAGCCATTGTTTTCGCTTCTCGTACTCCTCCTCTGGTTAGAGGTGCAGGGGAGCTTTCCAGAGGCTCCGTGACACGTGTTGGTGTCACTCCTCTGGTGGTGATGGGTTGTGCGCTTGTGTCCCTCGTGCTTTAAAAATTTCCCGGTTTCCATTTGTGTCAGTGGGTCCTGAAACTCAATTTTGAGACATCCTGATGTAGATTGTGCCTTTTACCAAAGGACGCACAGAGCTCTCTGGGTCACTGCTGCATGGGTTCTGTCACCCAGGCATGAACTCTGTTGCATGATCCCTGTCATGTGTGCTCATTCACACATGCATCACCGTGCATCACGCCTGTGATGATGGCAACGTGCGGCCCGACAGCACCTCACATATAGCGCACACCGCTCGGGACTATATGTGTTGGCTGAGAACAGAGCATCCAGCAAATGGCAGCATCCCTTCCACACGTGGCAGGGGGTGCCTCACAACCAGGTGGGGGCTACTGGTGGGTCCCCCAGCCTGCCCCTCCCTGGGCATGTGGAGGCAGCCTTGCTTGAGGGGAGCCCTAACCATACAAGCCACACAGTGCCATCCCTGCAGGGCAGAAGCCTCCTCTCAGTCATACACACCATTTATCTTCCTCGCTCACTGCCGATCAACGCTGACTGTTGCTATGTTTTTAAAAACTGAGACTGGGATGAGGTGGAGTCCCCATTTCTCACTATTCCTATTTTGGCTCTGGCTTATTTGAAATGTTGCGGGGGGGGTGGGGTCCTTGCCAGGGGTGCAGGGTACAGATAAGCCCAAGTGACTGGTGGTGCTGTGCAGGGAGAGCAAAGCAGGCGACAGAGCCCAGAGCCGGAGGGCAGACGCACAGAAAAGGCAGAAGAGGCCCCGCCCCCACCCCTCAGGGCGCAGCCCACTCACCAAGGACAATGAGCTCTGCATAGGCCTCGTTGTTCCCCTGGAGGTCCTGGGCCGAGACCACCGAGCAGTAGTACACACCGCTGTCCCCCCAAGCCGTCTGGTCAAAGGTCAGGTCAGCATCTGCATCAGGAGGAGATGGGTGAGGGCACCACGGGGCAGGGGGCGCCTGACCCCAGGCCGGGCCGGAGTCCTCCCACCTCGAGCCCAGCAGGAAGGGGGCTGCAGATGGAGCGAGTGAGAATTCAATCACTCACACCGAGGGCGAGCTGCCTCCTGGACTCTGATCTCAAAACTTTATGGGTTATTTCAAGAAGCCTGTGAGGTGGGTACTGTTATCTTTCCTGTTTAGTGTAGAAGAGGTCTGGGGAGATGATTTAATCCACCTGGAATTGCACAGCTCATCGGCGTGAAGCTGGGACGGTCTCACTCTGGGGCCTTCCTGTGCCACCCCTCAGCTTCCTGGCACGACCCACCCCAGAGCCTAGTGAGGACCCAGGATAAGGAGGCAAAGATAAATAGGCCAGGTTCCAGGAATCAGGAGACGCCCAGGCGTGAGAAGGCGGGGGTGCGAGAGGGAAAGACAGACCAGCTCCCTAGTCCATCCAGCCCCCACATTCCAGGTCAGTCCTGGGGCTTGGGGACGCTCCCCTCTGAAGCAGCCCTTGGGCAAGGAGCCTGTCAATGATGCCAGTAATGAAAGTCTTTCAGCACATCCGGTTTCCTCTTGACTCCTCAAGCCCTAATTAGTTAAATCCCTTCGGGCATTCACCACGCAGGACGGGGTGAGACTCGCTGGGCAACTCCACCTCGGCCTGGTGGTGGACAGGACATAGGAACAGGCCAGAGCAGCCCCACAGCTCACGGCAGCTCAATTCCCGACCGTTCTGGCTCCTGCGGACCCGCCTCCCAGCTGCCCTCCCCCAGGCCAGCTCTGAGGGCAGCCTCCGTGCGTGTGCCCCAGTCCGCAGCCCCACCGGAGGATCGGCCAGTTGCTGAAGGAATGAAAGATACAGAGCTTTCTTCCTTCTTTGGAAAGAAGACCTCACATCCATAGAAAAACCTCCTTTCAGCATCTGTCGACCCCATTCCAAATGCCTCGCCCTGGCCCACAAGCTCCCTGGCTTAATCAGGCCACTGGTTGCTGCACCTGCCTCGGCCCTACCCCTCCCCTTGGCTCACCAGGCTCCAGCCCTACCCACCTCCTCACTGTCCCCCTCACTGGGCTTACCCAACCTGGGCTTCCGCTCGCGCTGTTCCCTCTGCTGCTCTGTGTTCTCAGCCCGACAGCTGAATTATACCAGCTGGCTTAGGGGCTGGCTGCCTGCAATTCCATCCCCAGGAGAATGTGGGCTCCAGGCAAACAGAACCTGGTGTGTCTCTGTCACTGCTGAGTCCCCAGGGCCTGGCCAGGAACTGGAAATGGACCCCTTCCCTCCTCTCCTGACCTTTAGCATTCTGGGCACTTGGCTATATTCAAATAGGTGCTTGCTATTGTCATTTGATACTGGACACATGACTACTGAATGCCTCCGATGTTCCTGGCAGTATCTGAGACACCTGGTATACTAGAGAGCAACAGTTCTCAAAGTGCGACCCGTGGAACCTGGGGTTCCCCAAGACCTTTTCAGAGGATCCTTGAGGTCAAAGTTATTTTCGTAATAATAGTGAGGTATTTGCCTTTCTCGCTTAATCTCTCATGAGTGTACGATGGGGTTTTCCAGAGGCTACGGGCACGTGCTATCATGACATACTGAATGCAGAAGCAGCTTTGAGAACCCAGCTCCTCCAATTTAGCCAGATGTTAAGGAGATGGGCAAAAATAGAAAAACAATGCTGTACTTTTCCATTAAATTTTTTGTTTTGGAAAATACGGTTATTTTCTCAAAAATGTTATTTGTATTACTTGATAGAGTTCATGATTGTCATTTTAAATATTTTTTAACCTTCTCTCTGTTTTCTAGCTATAAAAACAAAGCTCTTGGAGGACGTCCGTAATGGAGTGGAGAGGAGGCCTAAGACCCGCACGTTTGAGAACCACTGCTGCAGACAGCAGCTGGAAATCCCTGCCCTTGCAGAGCTCAGCTCCTACCTGGAAAAGACAGACAAATAAAAAATTTAAACATATCACGGATCAGGGGGCGATAAGCAGTATGAAGGTCAGACAGGAAGAGCCTCCAGGGTGGAGGTGGGGGTTGTGCGAGTGTAAGTAATCCAGGGAGGCCTCCAGGTAAGGTGACCTTCGGAGCAGACAGGGAGAAGTGGACACGACCTCTCCGCTACCCCCGCCATGGTCACACGTCCAGCCCCCAGTCACTGAGCTATGTGCTCAGTCCCTTTACCAGTATTCTTTCACAGAATCATCATAAAACTCTAAGCTACTTTCCCCAATCCTCTGGATTCTCCATTACCCACTCTCAGCCCATCCTCTTTTCCACTTATATCTTCAAATCAGACTCCTGCACATGCCAGAGCCCAGAGCTGAGGGTGGGCGAGGAGGCAGCCCCGTCACAGCACGGGCTCCTGTGGGCCGGATCCCGGCCTCAATGCGTTTTGTTTGGCCTGCGTGATGTTTTCAAAATCTGTGAAAACTATGGCTTTCCGGCTTCTTTTGATCAATTCTAAGGCCTGGGCCTACCTCCTTCCTGCAAGGCGCACCCTGTTCCCGGTCTACAGCTGGTCCTAACACCGCCTGGGCTGGGCACTGCTCTAATTGTTTGAGGTGCGGGGAGACGATGTTGGGTCTCTGGCTGGGAAGCTGGGCCTTCCTCCACCCCTCTGGGCCTCTGATTCCCCATCTGCACACAGCAGAGGCAGCCCTCGGGGTCTCAGGGGTCCTACGGGCTCTCAGGTCCAGCGCCACCGGGTGGGCAGCATGTGGGCCCCAAGCAGCCCAAAGAGGTAGAAATGGGGCCCCTATCCAGGTGCCCACGTCACCCAAAGCTGGGAAGGATGGAAAGGGGAGCAGGACCCAACCGAGGTGAGGGACACCACTCTGTTTTGCCCAAGATGACTTTCACTTTTAAAACCCAGGCAGTTGGTGACCCTAGGAACACGCAAGGGAGTTCCACTTTTCTCCATCCGCAAAGCTGAAACGAAGGAAGCACCCACGGCTGCTGGGCTTCCTGAGAGGCCACACGCACAATGGATGTTTACAAATCATGGCCTGTATCAAACATGGGCCCAGGTCAAGACAGCTTGAAAGACCTGGGCCTGAGTTCTCTGGAGCGGGGAAAAGTCTGCCCCAGATGGAGCTGGAGGGTCCCCCTGGAGTCCTGGGCTCAGCAGAGGAGGCGTGATTCCATTAGCATTGGAGCTGTCCTGACAGGGCTGCAGGGCCGCCCACTCATGCCTGGTCCAGGCTGGAGAGGTCCCTGGGTTGTGGGGTCAGGGCCTGTACAGGTTGAACCCCAAATCCCCCACCCACTGCGCCAGAAGCCTTTTATCCTCAAGAAGAGCAGAATGCTTTGGATTGAGCTGCCCATAGAAATTCAAGGCCAGCAGGGCTGGTCCCTCCCCAGAACAGGACTGACAGGCTGGGTCCCTGTCCATGGTCTACAACAGACGGAGGGGAGGAGCGCACTCCACAGCCTGGTTTCTTAGGGTCTGCAAGGGGATGCAGGCCCCTCTTTGTCCCTCTCTGTCCCCAGGCCCCTCTCTGTCCCCAGGCCCACGATGAAAACTCTAATCCTTGTTCAAGCAGATGAGCCTTCATCTCTCGCCCACTGCTGCCCAACACCTTCCTCTCTGCCCTCTAGATTTGTCAGCCCCGGTTCCTCTTCAGATCACATTTGCAGCGGTCTTAAGGTGGGTGCCTGAGTCATTCCACGTAGCACAACACCCAGGTCTGCTTTCTTTGTAGCGCTTAGTACCCTATGAAATCCTCTTACTCTATCTGCTTGTTTGCTGCCAGTCTCATCCCATGAGACTGTCGCCTCCTTGAGGGCAGGGATGTCAGCTGTCCTGATCAATGCTCTATCCTCAGTACCAGAGCATCTGGCACTTGGCAGATAAACATTGAATGAATGGATGAATGAACGAGTGACTTCCCCACCACCCCTCACTTAGTCCCAACTTCCTATCAGCAGGCAGCATTACAGTCAAGGACAAAGGCTCTGAGGGCAGCCTGGGTTCGAAACCCAAATCCAGCTCTTGCCTGGCTGCACGCCAACACACACAAGAGCTACTTGCCCTCTCTATGCCTCAGCTGTCCTGAGTGTCATATGTGGGTGTGAGGACTCAAAGGGAGAATGTATGTAAAGCACTTGGCAAGTCAGAAGCTTTCTCCACTGAAATTCCTCACCTCTTTGGTTCACCCTTGTTACCTCCTTGGTGAGTTCTTTGCTGACCTCCCTGGGCAAGCAAAGGGTTACGAGCTTGGAGACGAGGCCCCAAGTGGCTGACTTAGGATCCCACCAGCTGCGAGACCCAGTGCAAGTCACCTTCCCTCTCTGGGTCTCTGTAAGATGACAGTACTAGAATCCACTCACTCCATTACTGCGGTCTAAATGAGCTCACCCACGTCAGCCTGGATTAGAGGGTGGCGCATAGGAGTCCCTTAATAAGCTGTTACTTATATAAATTTTACTCATTATTGCTGGTATCATCAGTATGATTATAGAACCCCTGCCTCTCTCTCCATTACCACTTTTATTTTCAAGCACTTGATGGCAAGTGTGTTTATCTTGTCTGTCTCTCTCACCAGAATTCGAGGTCCAGGAGGGAAGGGATTTGATGATTTTGTTTACTGCTGTATTTCCAGGGCCTCAGACAGTGCCTGGTGTATATATTAGGTAGTCAATAAATCTTTGCTGTTAAATAAGTATAGGAATGGATGGATGGGTAAAGGAAGGCTCCCTCTCTGTCAATCCTTTCAGACCCTGGCACTGACAAGCTTCCAGGTGGGGACTTCAGGTTGGGCATGGGGGAGCCAGTGCCACCCCCTCCCCAAGCTAGCCCAGCCCAGCCCCTTGCCTTCTCCACTCCCCACCCAACATACTTCCTGTGATGGTGATCCTCCGGCCCTGGTAGTAGTCTCCCAGGGTCACAGCATTGCCCTGCTTGGTGGCCACAACCCTGACGGTGCGCACGCTGTCCTGGCACTCCACATAGGGGTTGTAGCCCGGGTTACCAGCCGCCAGCTGGGCGTTGAGCTGGTTGTCCACACTGGCTGGGGAGAAGGCATCTGCGATGCGGTCCCGGCAGAAAGACTTGTACTTCCAGATCACGATGGGTGCTGTGGGGGTCGTGGTCAACTGGTAGGTGCAGGGTAGGGTCACAGGTTGGAAGAGGATCACCACGTGGTAGGGGTCTGACACAGTCACCTGGATGGCGCTAGCAGGAGCTGAGGACAAGAAGAGAGTCAGCAGGGGCCGCTGGGCTCAAGGAAGTGCTTCAGCAGGAATGCACAACATCACAGTCACCACCTTGACATTTACAAGTGTACGGTTTTACAGAGCGCCTGACACACATTGTTCCTTAATCCCCAGGACCGGTGAGGCAGCTCTGGTAATCATGCCCATTTTATAGACCCAGGGGGCTGAAGTGGCCAGTGCGAGGTCCACAGCCAGATTCCTGGGACATCCTGTCTGTCCCTCCTTCAAGAGTGTGGCCTCTGAACCACCCCAGTCGCCTCTTCCCTTGGCCATTCTCTCATGGAAAGGGCCTTTCTGTGGCCTGTACAGGGAAGCCCAAATGGCCCCTCAACAAAGCCCACAGTGCTCAAGGCCCCCCTTCAAAAACAACCACCAAGTGTCCCAAGTTACTCTGGATTTTCTGAATTTGAGGTGGTGGGGAGGTGGGGTAGATTTTGGAGTTGTTTGAACAGCTTTGCCATAAAGTAGCTACAGCTCCCATAATGTCTCTACCAACCTCCCACCTCACCCCACCCAAAGCCTTCTCTAATGAACACGCCACAAGTTGTTTGCTGAAAGATAAAGGCCTCCTGACACCCCAACCCAAATAAACATCAAATCCAGGTGAAAGCTTGCCAGTTTCCAACAAAGTCCGTAAGTCCATCCCACCAGACCCTTACACACAGATACTTCAGAGCTCCCCACTACGAGATAGGTTGGATTGGAGGGGTAGGGAGTTCCTAATACCGCACCCACCCGAGACCTGGGCGCTGTTTCTTGATCTCTCCCTCCACGAGTCGTCTCAGCCAGCCCCGGAGTACTCTCTCACTGTTACCCCACGGTTTGGAAACCTCGGCGCCCTCCCAAGTCCCCATCCCGGCCTTTCTCAGTGCTCGGGTGGTCCCTCACCCCTATCCCACAAAGAGTCCCATTCTTCCCGCTCCAGGGTTCGCTGTCCCGGGAGTTTCACTTCCTGTTATCTCTGAACAAGGGCGGGGGAGCGCTCTCAGGCGCGAAAGGGGAATTCCTCTCACCCTGGCACACTCGGGATCTCCGGAGACCCCGGGGATCAGGAGGGCTTAGTCTATGCGCTCCCCCTCCCCCCAGCTCTCTTGCCTCCTCGGCGGTGTAGAACTCCATCCATCGCCCTTCTATAGTGCCCTCCCGCCGTTCCGCGGCACCAGGGGCCCCGCTCTCCGTACCTGTGCACAAGGTGCTGAGAAAGAGCCACACGAGGACTACCGCGCCCCAGCCCGGGGTGGCCGGAAAGGAGCCCAGCCCCCCGGAGAGGCGGCGGGCCGAAGGCGCCATCGCAGCCGTCTGGGCGCGTCGGGCCCGCGCGTCCACTCCCAGGTACCAGGAGGGTAGGGGGCGCGGCGCGCACCAAGCCTGGGAGGGGTACCTGCTCCTCCCCTTCCCGCTTCCGTTCCTTGTTCCTATTCCACGCCCACCCTACCCTGTTCTAAGACTTTAATGAGAGGAAACATCGTGGGCGAAGAGCACGCTTCCAGCTTTCGGGGAGAAACTTGCTTGACCCACTATGGATCTCCGAGCTACTCCACCCCCCGTGCGCTCTGGGGAATGGATCGGCCCAGGTACACAGGACAAGAACGGAGGGCAGGGCTAGGGGGTGGGTGGCGAGGAGGGGCTCCTCCACCTCCCTCCCCGGAAGTGGGCTGACCCAGGTGCACTCCAGCCCCGAGGGTCAGAACCAAGTGGCCAGCCCGCCGGGAGGGCTCTTGCAGCCCAGGGATCCCGTCCGGCCCCCTCCTGCTCCAGTCATGCCGAGCGGAGTATGAATCACGAGAACCGAGACTCAACTGGGGTGATTCACCTGTTGAAGGAGGCGGACCCTGCCGCGCACCTGTTCCCTCTCTGCCCACACCCCTCTCCCTGGCTGGCGATGGACCCGCCTAGGTACACCCTGCGGGAGGGGCGAGTCTAAGCGGACTTTGGGCTGGAAGAGGCTTGTCCGTGGCGCCTGACTTTTCCACTGGCCCGTGACTCCCCTAGTCCGGGTGGCCGGAGGCACTGCAGGCCCCTTGTGCCTTTCACTTAGATGATGTAAAGAACCTGGCGAAGTTCTCGGAAAGGAAGTGTGCCCCCTTAGGGACGCCCGAGGAGAAGTGGGCCCAGGAAAAGTTGGAATTCTACTTAGTAAGTGTTCTCGGCCTTCCCCTTCCCCCAACCCCCCCCCCCCCCCGCGCCATTCCTAACTCTTGGTTTAGCCCCTAGGCTTCCCTCGCCCCAGGTCTGGCCTCCGGAAACTATGGCTCTTAAAGGGGCCGAGGAGGCACGGGACTAAGGACGGATTTCCGCCTAAGGATTCCTAGGGACTGGGCCACCTGCGCCGAGGGCGGGCCAGGGCGAGGCTAGGCTCCCGGAACGCATGGCGCTCAACGTAGCTCTGCTGCCCCCCGATGGCGGCGAGGGAAGCGCGTCCTGGGGAACTCTGGAGTTCGAAGGATTCTCTGTGGAAGTCACAAACTGGTCCCTGGCTGGCTGGCTGGCTAGGTACCAGGGATGTTTCATTCCACCGTATCCTGTTAAAACCCAAGTTAGATCACGACCTTCTGCTCAAAACCTTCCTGTGTCTCCCACTCGCAGCAGAAATCAAAATACAGGGGACTGATCTCTCTCTGACCTCACAACTCTCCCCCTGGCGCAGTCAACTAGAGCCACCTGGTCTCCTCTGCGTTCCGGAATGTGCCTTTGACTCCCATTTCAAGCCCATTGCCCTCGCTACTCCCTCTGCGGGGATACCCTTCCCTCAGATGGCCACCTGGTCCTCCAGCTCTTTTAGGGCTTCCTTAAAGATCACCTTTGCAGTGACACCTTCCCTGACCACTTTTTATAAAATTTCAGCCGGGTCATGTCATCCCTCCTCACCATTGTTGTTCTTTTATTGTGGTAAAATACACATACCTTAATGTTAATCATTTTAACCATTTGTAAATATACGATTCAATGGCACTAATGACATTCACTTTGCTGTGTACCCATCACCACTATTTACACCATATCTTTTTCATCATCCCCTATATAAACTCTGTACCAGTTTAACAATAACTTCCCATTCCCACCTGCCCCCAGCCCCTGGTAACCTCCATTGTACTTTCTTTCTCTATCAGATTGCTTATTCTGGGTACCTCATATAAGAGGAAACATAGAACATTTGTCCTCTGTCTGGCTTATTGCACTAAGCATATTTTCAAGGTCCATCCATGTTGTAACGTATGTAACAATCAAAATTTCTTTCCTTTCTGTAGCTGAATAGTATTTCATTGTATGCATATACCACATTACATGTATTCATTTATCTGTTGTTAGATACTTGGTGGAGTTAGAAAAAGGTGGAAACCTTTTGATTATTGGAAATAATGCTGCTATGAACATTGGTGTACAGATACCTGCTTTTAGTTCTTTTGGATATATACCTAGGAGTGGATTACTAGGTCATAAGATAGTTCTACTTTTAAACTTGAGGAACTGCCAAGCTATTTTCCACATTGATGCACCTTTTACATTCCCACCAGCAATGCACAAGGGTTTACATCCTCACCAACACTTTTTGTTTTTCTGTTTTCTTGATTATAACTATCCTAATTGGTGTGAAGTAGCATCTCATCAGGGTTTTAATTTGCATTTCCCTAATGACTAACGATGTTGAGCATCTTTTCTTCTGCTTCTTGGCCATTTGTGTATCATCTTTGGAGAAATACCTACTCAAACATTGCCTATTTTTGGATTGGGGTGTCTGGTTTTCTGTTGTTGAATTGTAGGAGTTCTTTTTATATTCTGAATAGTAATCACTTGTCAGATATATAATTTGCAATTGTCTTTTCACTTTCTTGATAGTGTCCTTTGATTCAGAACAGTGCTTAATTGGATGAAGTTCAGTTTATCTAGTTTTTTCTTTTGTTTCCTGTGTTTTTGGTGTCATATCTATGAAGTTGTTGACAAATACAAGGTCATAAGAATTTTCTCCAGTGTTTTCTTCTTAAAGTTTAATAGTTTTAGCTCTTAAGTTAGGTCTTTGATCAATGTTTAGGGTTTTTTTTTTGTATATCATATAAAGTAAGAGTGCAACTTCATTCTTTTGCATGTGGTTATCCAGTTTTTCCATCACACTTGTTGAAAAGAATGTTCTTTACCTACTAAATGATCTTGACACCCTTGTCAGAAACCAACTGACCCTATATATAAGGGTTTATTTCTGGGTTTTCAATGCTATTCCATCTATATGTCTACCCTTATGCCACTACCATACTATTTTAATTACTGTAGCTTTGTAGTAAGTTCTGAAGTTCAGAAGAGTGAGTCCTCCAACATTATTCTCCTTTTTCCAGATTGTTTTGGTTATTCAGGGTCTAGGGCAATTTTTTATGAACAATTAGCTTTCATTTTTTTGAAAAAAGCTGTTGGAATTTTGGTAAGCACTGTGTTGAATCTGCAGATTGCTTTGGGTGGTACTGACATCTTAAGAATGTTAAGTCTTTGATTTCATGAACACAGAATGTCTTTCCATTTATTTAGATATTCTTTAATTTCTGTTAGCAGTCATTTGTAGTTTCAGCATACCTGGTTAGATTTACTCCTAAGTATTTAATTCTTTTATATGTGATTGTAAATGAAAGTGCCCTCTTGATTTCTTTCACCTACCTGGTTAGATTTATTCCTAAGTATTTAATTCTTTTATATGTGATTGTAAATGAAACTGCCCTCTTGATTTCTTTTTGGTACTGTTCAGTGCTGGTATATAGAAACACAACGGATTTTTGAGTGTTAATCTTGTACCCTGCAACTTTGCTGAATTCGTTTTTGAGCTCTAGAAGGTTTCTTGTGGATTCTTTTGCATTTTCCACGTATAAGATGATGTCATCTGAGATTAAGGATAGTTTCACCCCTTCCTTTCCAATTTGAATGTTTTTTACTTCTTTTCTTGTTTGATTGCTGTGGGTAGGACTTCCAGTACAAAGTTGAATCGCAGTGGTGAAAGCAGGCATCCTTGTCTTGGCCCTTGGTCTTAGGGGGAGAGCGTTCAATCTTTAACCATTGAGCATGATGTTAGAAGTGGATTTTTCTTCATAATACCCTTTATCATGTTGAGGAATTTTCCTTCTGTTCTTAGTTTCCAGGGGTCTTTGTCATGAAAGGTATTGGATTTTGTCAAATGCCTTTTCTGCATCAATTGAGATGATCGTGTGATTTTTCCCCCTTCATTCTATCAACATGATGTATTACATTGATTGATTTTCTCATGTTGAACAACTCTTACATCCCTGCATCATAGTGAATAATCCTTTTAATATACTTCTGGATTGAAATTGCTAATATTTTGTTGGGGGGGTTGCATCTATAGTCATAAAGGATATTGGTCTGTAATTTTCTTGCGGTATTTTTGTTGGGCTTTAGTATCAGAATGAATTAGGAATTGTTTCCCACTCTTTAATTTTTTTCAGAGTTTGAGAAGAAATTGGTGTTAATTCTTCTTTAGCTCTTTGGTTGAACTAATCTGTGAAACCATCTGTCCCAGGACTCTTCTTTGCTAGGATGTTCTTAATTGTAGATTCAATCTCCTTATTTTATTTTAATTTTTTAATATATTTTTATTGAAGTATAATCAGTTTACAGTGTTGTGTCAATTTCTGGTGTATAGCACAATACTTCAGTCATATAGGAACATACATATATTCGTTTTCATATTCTTTTTCACCATATGTTGCTACAAGATACTGACTATGGTTCCCTGTGCTACATAGTATAAACTTGTTTATCTATTTCAATCTCTTTATTTGTTACAGGTCTGTTGAGGTGTTCTGTTTCTTCTTGAGTCAGTTTAGGTAAATGCATGTTTCAAGGAAATTGACCATTTCTTCTAGGTTGTCTAATTTGTTGGCATATAGTTGTTCGTAGTATTCTCTTATAGTCCTTTTTATTTCTGTAAGCTCAGTAGTAATGCCTGCACTTTCATTTCTGATTTTACTTATTTATGTCTTCTGTCTTTTTTCCCTTGTTAGACTAACCTTAGGTTTGTCAATTTTGTTGATTTTTTTAAATTAATTTTTGGTTTCATTGATTCTCTCCATTTCTTTCCTATTCTCTATTTTATCTGCCTTTGCTCTACTCTTTGTCACTTCTTTTCTTCTGCCAGTTTTGGGTATAGCTTGCTCCTCTTTTTCTAGTTACTTAAGGTGTGAAGTTAGGTTACTATTTTGAGATTTTTTTCTTCTTTAATGTAGGCATTAACAGCTATAAATTTCTCTCTGAGTACTCCGTTTGCTGTATCTAATAAGTCTGAGTACCCTGTATTTTCATTTTCACTCATCTTTAAATATTTTCTAATTCCCCTTGTGATTTCTTCTTAGACCTACTTATTATTTAAGAGACTGTTGTTTAATTTCCTCATAGTTGTAAGTTTTCCAGTTTTTCTTGTGTTACTGACTTCTAACTTAATCCCACTGTGGCCAGAGAAGTCACTTTGTATGATACCTGTCATTTAAAATTTACCAAGACTTAATCTGTGACCTAGCATATGATATATCCTGGAAAATGTCCCCTTGATGCTGGTATTTTATTGTTGGATTGAGTGTTCTGTATATGTCTGTTAGGTCTAATTAGTTTATTGTGTTGATTAAGTCCTCTATTTTCTTACTTATCATCTGTCTGTTCTAACCATTATGAAAGTGGGATATTTAAGTCTCCAGCATTATTGTAGAACCGTCTATTTCTCCCTGCAATTCT
Organism: Camelus dromedarius; assembly: GCF_036321535.1. Lineage (NCBI taxonomy): Eukaryota > Metazoa > Chordata > Mammalia > Artiodactyla > Camelidae > Camelus > Camelus dromedarius. The sequence continues at coordinate 64,836,503 of NC_087444.1, read as the reverse complement.
GTCCACGTTTGCTTCATATGTTGAGGTTCTGTTACTAGGTGTGTAAATGTTTATATTGGTTGTAACTTCTTGCTATATCAAACTTTTCATTAATATGTAATGTTCTTTGTCTCTCAAAATCTTTTTTGACTTAAAGTCTATTATGTTTTCTACCTCTTTATTGATAGTCTCACTTTGTTCATACATCATTTTTCTGTCTTTCTCTGTCTCTGTTGATTTTTGAGCATTTTATGACAGATTAATTCTTTGTCTAGTATGTCTGCCACCGGGGTTCCCTTAGAGACATTTGTCTGTTTTCCTTTGAATGGGATACTTTCCTGTTTATACCTTGTGATTTTGTTGTGGTTGTTGTTGTTGAAAATGGACATTTAAATCTTCTAAGTGGTAACTCTGGAAATCATATTTCCCCCCTTCCCAGGGTTTGCTGGAGTTTTGTTGTGGCAGTTTTAGAATGTGTCTGTGCTGGGGATCGGCCTGAGGTGAACACTTAAGCTCACCTCCGATCTTTTCTGAGCTTGCATCTTTCTCTGGGTTTGTGCAATGACTTTCTAAATCCTCCTGTATTCTGTAGGCATGTTGTTTTTGAATGTCCTAATCCCTAAATGTGTGGCTCCCAATCCAGGGGGGAAAGTGGAGAAAACCCAGCAGTCCCTTTCAATCTCCTGGAAGCCACTTCAGCCGGTGGGAGCTGAAACAATGGTGACCTGCCTCTGTGTCTGCACCTCTGTGATCAGAAGCAGTAATCTGAGGGGGGAGGGTATAGCTCAAGTGGAAAAGCATATGCTTAGCATGCGTGAAGTCCTGGGTTCAATCCCCAGTACCTCCTCCAAATATAAATAAATAAACCTAATTGCCTCCCCCTCATTAAAAAAAAAAAAAAAAACAGTAATCTGCAATCAGAATGCAGATTTGGAGGACAAGGTCCTTATTGCCCATCCTTCAGTAATAACACTGACTGAGCACTTTACAACAGCTCATCAAATCCCCATTTGAGCCTTCTGTGGCCCGTACCATTAAAATCCCTATTTTGAAAATGAGGAAACTGAGGTTCACAGAGAGAAAGCCATTTGACCAGGCCTTTATTGCAAGAAGAGTCTTCATTGTAGCTCCACAAAAATGTGAGAAAGAAGAACAGCCCTTGGAAGCTGGGAGCTGACCTGACACTCATAACTGGATGTTGGTGTTTCTAGGAGCTGGCCTAGAACTCACAGCTGGGTCACTAGAAAGAATTTCACCGAACACCAGCATTACACAAAGTCTCTCTATGACTGATGAACCAAGATAAAAACAAGACCACTCCAGGAGTGGGAGCAGGGTAACAGCTCAGTGGCAGAGCACGTGCTCAGCATCCACAAGGTCCCAGGTTCAATCCCCAGTACCTTTATTAAAAAAAAATAAAATAAAAAAACCAAGACCACACCATAATCATGTCCCAACACAGACAAAACAGGGACATTGTCCAAGCCACAAAATACGAAACATCTCCCTCTCCCATTCTTCTCACCTTCTAGGCAAGATAGACTTACTCCCACTTCCTGATAGCACCCAATCCAGAGAAAATCCCCACTTTCTTGACTTCATGCCTGAGTCAAATAAAACATGACCAAATTCTACAAGTCTTTTCTGACACCTCCTTACTGAGATGATGCACCAGTTCCCCATCGTGCACGCCTTCCCTCGCTGCACTTAGTCAACAAATCCAACGTTGTCCAGCCACACGTGTGTTCCTGGCTGAAGTACACTGACATGTGCCTAACATGTTCCCACCTCAGGGCCTTTGCATGTACTGTGTGCTTAGTCCAGACTCTGCTTCGTCTGCCTCATCCTCTGTAGGTCTGCCCTTAAAGGTCTCTCTCCCTGCTTTATTCTCCTTCAAAGCCCTTACCAGGACCTGATGTTTTATTAGTCACTTATTTGTTTACCATCTGTTTTCCCCCAAGGTAAAGACGATACCACTCAGCAAATATTCCATGTGCTCCCCTACATTTCTCAGCCCCTCTAGAGTTAGGTGGGGCTATGTGAGTAACTCTAGGTTAATAGCCTGCAAACAAAAGTAATGTAGATCCCTCCCAGGCCAGAACATTTAATTGCCAGTGCATGACTCACTGTCCTCTCTTCTCTTGCTGCAGCTGCTAATGACGTTACAGATGGTGTAGCCTCCATCAGCCATGGTATCCGAAGGGACCATCCCACATTGGACACGTAGCATTAACCAAAAACAACAACAACAACAACAACAACAACAACAAACTATATTAAGCCTCTGAGACCCCAGAATTCTTTTGTTCTACAGCATAACCTAATTTATCCTGATTAACATATCCCCCACTAGAATGCAGACTCCAAGAGAACAGGGACTTAGCCTGGATCCTTAGTGCCTGGTGCAGTTTGAGTAAGCAATAATTATTTATGGAGTAAATAAACATGCCAGGCACAGGAAGACAAAGTTCCTGGGCCTGAATTACTCTTAATAAAAGGTGGATCAAGAAATGAAACTGATCCCCAGACCTAGGACTGAAACCACTTGGCCACATTCCCACTAACTAACCACAGTCTTTTTCCCAACCCAGATTGTTCCAAGAGTTTGACATGAATCTTTTAAAGCAGCCATAGTTTGTGATGGGAAGTTCTAATGTCCCATTTTACAGTTGGGGGAAGCGAGGTTTAGCAAGTCTCAGCAACTTGCCTAAGGCTACGTAGCTCACATACTACCTACTACAGTCCTGGGACAAGTGATACTTCCCATCCATGGGTGCTGTGGCAGACATGGTTGGTTACACCAAATAAGTGTTTTCTTCTACATCTGTCCTGCATACGAAGCCCTGATTTTGTTGCAGGGCTGGTGGTTTCTTCAGTGACTGTTGTAGTGAGAGATGGTTTTATTTTCCTGGACCTGGAGAACAAATTCTGATTGGCTTAAGCCAATCATGCAAATTTTCTTTCCTTTCAGAGATTGGTTTGAATTTGCACCAGGGACCTAATTTTGGCCAGTGGAACTTTAGGAGAGAGCTGATGGGAGGATTTGGGGAATGGTTTTAACTTTATGACATAAAGGAACACTCCTTATAGATTCCTGAAAAAACTAAAAATAGACTTAGATAAAGAAGTTGTGGTATATTTATATGATGGAATACTACTTAGTCATAAAAAAGAATAAAACAATGCCATTTGCAGCAGCATGGATGGACCTGGAGATTGTCATTCTAAGTGAAGTAAGCCAGAAAGAGAAAGAAAAATACCATATGAGATCGCTTCTATGTGGAATCTTAAAAAAAGACACAAATGAACTTATTTACAAAACAGAAACAGACTCACAGACATAGAGAACAGACTTACGGTCACCAAGGGGAGAGGGGGTGGGAAGGGGTAAATTGGGAATTCAAGATTTGCAGATACTAGCTAGTATATATAAAATAGATAAACAAGTTTCTACTTCATCGCACAGGGAACTATATTCAATATCTTATAGTAACTTATGAAAAAGAATATGAAAAAAATATGTATGTATATGTATGACTAAAACATTATACAGTAAACCAGAAATTGACACAACATTGTAAACTGACTATACCTCATTTTAAAAAATGAGGGAAAAAAGAACACTCCTTGCAGTAGACATGAGCTGCAGTTATCATTCCTGACTGCCATTTGCTAAGTGTTTCATTGACAAAGTAAAATCCATTTCCTTTGTTGGGTTGGTGGATGAGTGGTGCCATGTAACCATTTCTGGCCAATGGTAGTAAGTGACATGTGTCATTTAAGGTCCAAGCATTTAATTGTAGACATGAAATCCAACAGAGCTCTCTTTCTTCCTGCTCTGCCATAGAATTGGAAATGTCCGAGGTGGCAGTTGCTCAATCATCCTGGACCCCTGAGTGATCATAATGCCAGCCCATAATGGACATGGACAGTGAGTGAGAAGTAAAGGCATGTTACTGTAAGTCAGAGAGATTGGGGCAAAGTTCATCACAGTAGCCAATAGCTTATCTTGAGTGATACAGAAATTAGTGTCAGGAAAGTGGGGCACTGCTGTAATAAAAAAATAATAAAAACATGTGGCATTGGCTTAGACCCAGCAAAGGGTACAAGAAAACTTATTTGAAGCCAAGAGAATGGAAATTATTGCCTGAGATACTTTGGGAAGCAGATAACGTACTTGAACTTGCGGCTTTAGGGGAAGGAGAACACAGAACAATAGGAGTGAATATCAGGCAAAGTCGGCCCCAAATTGGCAAGGACCTTGAGAGGCAAAGCCCCTTTAAAACTCATCTTTTGTCAAGGATAAAAATCAAGGCTAAAATCACATGTAACCATGGTTAAAATCTCTGAATGAAATAAGATACACCCAGGAAACCCTTAAGATACTCCAAGATAGACAAAACAGCTCAGTGAAATAGGGATGGTGAATATAGCTTCCCAAGGATGCCTGGTGGCATCTAAGGTGCCTGCGATGACACACAGAAAGAGGGAGAGATAAGGAACATCTTTGAACAGAACCAGAGATATGGTCTTTGGCACATGGGCTTGACTGGAGGCTTGTAAGAACCCTTAGGCCCACACTTTGGGAGACAAATCAGAATAAGAAAACTGTTCATGGGCCACGGAGGGCACATCTTTCAGTACTATATTAGGTGTAGCCAAGAAGTATAATGGAAAAGGGGGTATCTCCCCGGAGAATGAAGACATAAGCCACAGTGAATAAAGGTTTGGGAAGCTCCCCACCCCCGAGGAGCTGATCTGGTGCTAATGAAGGAATCCTTCCCATCTACAAGATAGGAGGCCCGTGCAGTATCTTCCCACTGGATTTTAGAAATGGTCCAGACCAGTGATTTCTGTGTGTCTCCCCGACTTCCCCTTTCTGCTGGGCGTCAAGCCATTTTGCCCCCTTCCCGCACTGTATACTGAGTCTGTGGAGGGCAAATAATTTGGCTTTTTGGTGCACTTGTTCTGACTTGGACTCACTCCCAGCGTTCCTACCTGGCTCTCGCAGGCATTTGCGTTTTCAGCCCCACCACCTACACTGAGCTATTTAATGATGTGAACTGAATTGGGCTCCAGGAAGTGCCGTGGATCAAGGGTGATTCCACCGCCCGGGGCTGAGGCCTGGGTTCTGTGGGTGACTTCACAATGCCCAGGGGGGTTCCCGGCCTGCTGTAGTCTCAGGCTACCATGCTGGCCACCCTGTGGCTGCTTAGCCTTTCTGTCCCCACTTTGTGGGCCCAGGTATTAATCAGCTGTGCCTACAAGAGTTTCTGCCAGCGAGGCCTCGTCTCGGGCAGTGATGTTGTCCTGCAGTGTGACCACCCTGGGGCACGCTGGTACTTCTCTTCCCTGCAGGGCGAGGATCCTTTATTGCTCTCCTCAACGCCTGACATGAAGAAACTGCCCGGGGGCAGCCTCCAGCTGACCAACCCCCAGCCCTCCCAGACAGGCCTCTATCACTGCCAGGACAACAACAGTGCCTTCGTGGTGGAGTATGAGGTTGATTTCCAAGATGTCACCGCTCTGCATATTACCCACAGAGACCTGGGCCAAAAGCCCCTGGAGAATGGGACCCTGAGTCTGGGTGGCAAGGAGCTCATCTTCACCCACTGGGAGCCCTGGCAGGACTGTAACCGCTGTGGGGGACCAGGTGAGCGCAAACGCCTGGGGTACTGCTACATAGAGGAGCCTCTGGAAGCACCCATGCCCTGCTGGCTCTATCTGGGGGCAGAGAAGGTGCAGTACAGCCGCATGCGGCCTGAGCTGCAGGTGGAAGCCTGCCTCACACCCTGCGACCACATCAAGGAAATCAACCAGCCATACTTCGTCTTCGACATTCCCCAGCTGGGCAAGTTGACCAACACCATGTGGCTCACCTGCCCCTTGGCCTCCATCTACAGGTGACTGGACCAGGGCATCAGCCCTACCTTTGACCCTCCCCCAGGCTTTGTTTCCTGTGCCCTCCTGGGCCACGGGGTTACATTCCAATAGAGAAGCAGGGTCTATCTCCCTGCCCATAAGCCTTCAAGGTCAGTCTGTGCAGGAAGGGGTTTCTTCACTGGCTTGTTCAGATATTCATTCAGCAAGAATTCTCTGCTGCCCCCTTCTGAGCCAGACCCTGGGCAGGTGATGTTGGGGACACTGTGGTGACCAACAAAGACCCAGTCCCCACCCCCATAGGCTCCTGATACTCAAGGGTAGACCAAATGTAAAACCTAGAGACCAAGACATTCTAGCCCATGCCCATGTCAACATAGACATTGGTGTGGTTTTTCCTCCTCACTGGACTCTGATACCATTCACCTAACCAGCCTTGCACCAATTTGACAGTCATGTTAATTACTATACCCTTATAATAAGTCATGACATCTGGTAGTATAAATTTTTCAACTTTGGTTTTCAAAATTGTCTTGGTTATCCTTGGCCCTTTGTTTAAAAAAATAAAAAATTGAGACCAGCTTATAGTTTCCATCCCCCAAAAAGCAATTTTTTAAAAAATTGGGACTTCATTAAATCTAAAGATAAATTTGGGTAGAATCAATATATTACAATGTGTAGTCTTCCAATCCATGAACATTGTAAACCTTTCCATTATTTAGGCTTTCTTTAATTTCTCCCAGCAATGTGCAGTTATTAATGTAGAGACTTTACATATATTTTATTATATTTGTTGCTAAGTGTTTGATATTTTCATGCAAATTGTGTCTTAAATTTCATTTTCTAACTTTTTGTTGTGTGTAAAATGTATTTGGTATTTATACATGACCTTGTAACTAATTATTTTGCTACATTCACTTCCCTCCAGTAAAATACTGAATGCAGAAGTTGATGGCAGACATGCTTATGTTATTCTTAATATTTCATTGTTAGATATACTTCTGACCTAGGTTTTTAATAGTAGAACTTTACAGATTAAGAAAAAAAATTCCTATTTTATCAAGAGTTTTGAGCCATGAATGAGTGTTGAATTTTATTAAATGATTTTTCTGCATCTACTGAGATGATTATATGGTTTCTCTTTTTTCAGTCTTGCTAGGGTTTTATCAATCTCATTCATCTTTTTAAAGAATCAACTTTTGGCTTGTTGATTTTCTTTATTGTACTTTTGTTTTCTATCAAATATTTCTGGTATTTGAGATGTTTGCTTAGATCTGTAGTTTTTGCCCTTTTCTTCCTCCAAAGTATATATTTAGGCTGTAAATTTCCCCCTAAGCACAACTTACCTGCACCCTACAAGTTTTGATAAGTTATATTTTCATCTGCAGTCAGTTAAAAATACTTTCTATCTTCAATTGTGATTTCTCTTTTGATTTATTAAATATTTAGAGATTTCATTGTATAATTTTCAGATATCTGAGGATGTTCTTTTTATCTTTTTGTCATTTGTGTCCAGCTTAATTCCACTGACCAAAACATGTGATTCTATTCTTTTAATGTTTATGGAGACTTATTTTAATTTTTTTAAACTGAAGTAGAGTTGATGTACAATGTTGGTTAGTCTTAGGTGTACAGCAAAGATATATATGTGTATATATGTATTTTTTCAGATTCTTTTTCATTATAGGTTATTATAAGATATTGAATATAGTTACCTGTGCGATACAGTAGATTCTTTGTTGTTTTTCTATTTTATATATAATAATATGAGTCTGTTAATCCCAAACTCCTAATTTATTCCTCCCACCCCCTTCCCCTTTGATAGCCATAAGTTTGTTTTCTATGTCTGTGAGTCTGTTTCTATTTTGTAGATAAGTTCATTTGTATCTTTTTTTTTTTAGATTCCACATATAAGTGATATTATATTTGTCTTTCTTTGTCTGACTTACTTCACTTCATATGATAATCACCAGATCCATCCTCATTGCTGTAAATGGCATTATTTCATTCTTTCTTATTCCATTGTGTGTGTGTGTGTGTGTGTGTGTACCACATCTTCTTTATCCATTCATCTGTCTATGGTTATTTAGTTTGCTTCCATGTCTTGGAACTTGTAATTAGTGCTGATATGAACATTGGATGCATGTATCTATTTGAATTAGAGATTTCATCTTTTCCAGTTGTATTCCCAGGAGTGGGATTGCTGGATCCTATGGTAACTCTATTTTTAGCTTTTTAAGGAATCTCCATACTGCTCTCCACAGTGACTGCACCAAGTTACATTCCCAATAACTGTGTGAGAGGGTTCCCATTTCTCTACAACCTCTCCAGCATTTGTTATTTAGACTTTTTGATGATGACCATTCTGACTGGTGTGAAGTGACATCTCATTGTGGTTTTGATCTACATTTTTCTATTAGCGACACTGAGCATCTTTTCATGTGCCTGTTGGGCATCTGTATGTCTTCTTTGGGGAGATGTCTGTTTAGTTCTGCCCATTTTTTGATTGGGTTGTTTGGAGGTTTTTTGTTTGTTTTTTGATATTGAGCTATATGAGCTGTTTGTATATTTTGGAAATTAAGCCCTTATCAGTCGCATCATTTGCAAATATTTTCTCCCAGTCTGTAAGTTGTCTTTTCATTTTGTTTATGGTTTCCTTTGCTATGCAAAAGCTTATAAATTAGATTAGGTCCCATTAGTTTATTTTTACTTACATTTCTTTTGCCTTGGGAGATTGATTTAAGAAAGTATTCCTATGATTTATGTCAGAGAATGTTTTGCCTTTGTTCTCTTCTAGTTTTATGTTGTCCTGTCTTATGTTTAAGTCTTCAAGCCATTTTGAGTTTATTTCTGTGTATGGTGTAAGGGAGTGTTCCAACTTCATTGATTTACATATGGCTGTCCAGCTTTCCCAACATCACTTGCTGAAGAGACTGTTTTTTTTTCTATTGCATAGTCTTACCTCCTTTGTCAAAGATTAATTGACCGTAGACATGTGGGTTTATTTCTGGGCTCTATTGAGATTCATTGTATGGCCTAGAGTACAGTCAATTTTGGCAAATCTTTTATGTGAATGTGAAAATGTACGTTCTGAGGTTGAGTATAGTGTTCCATATACATGAATTAGGTCACATTTATATCATTGTTCAGATCTTCTATATCTCTACTAAATTTTTGTTCGTATGTGTCATCATGGATTTGTATTTCAATATTTAGTACTATCAGTTTTTGCTTTACATATTTTTAAGTTCATACAAACTTAGTATCATATCTTCCAATTGGATTGACATTTTATAAAATATCTCTTGTAAATCTCTAGTAATATTTTTGGCCCTTATATGTACTTTTTGTTATTGGTATGACTACTACAGCAATTTTCTTTTAGTTAATGTATACATGATGTTTTCCCATGTTTTTTACTTTCAGCTTTTCTATATTCTTTTATTTAAGGTGGATCTCTTTTAAGCAAGTGTATATTTAGATTTTAGTTTTGGTATTAAGCCTGAAAATTTTCATCTTTTAATTGGAGTGTTTAGTTCATTTACATTTAATGTAATTATTAACTTAGTTGGGTTTAAATCCATCATCTTCCTATTTGTTTTCTACTTGCTCTGTCCCTTCTTTAGTTCTTTTGTCTTTTCTTTCTTTTGGATTCACCAAGTATTTTTTAAAATTATGATTCCATTTTCTTCTCTATTATCTTACTAAATATGCGTTCTTTTATTGTTCTTTTATTATTTGCTCTAGAGATTGCAGCATTATTTCTCACTCATTAGAATGTCATGTAAACTTGTACCATTTCCTAGACAACACAGAGATCTCACAACATTCTAGCTTCATTTATTCCCATCCACTTGTTGTACTCTTGTTATTTTTATTTTACATATATTTTAAACCCTGCCAGATATGCTTTTAAAACACTCTCAGTATTAATTTTGTTTTAACCACATGTTTATTCATTCTTGTGGTGCTTTTCATTCCTGTATTACTTTGCTTCCATTTGGAGTCATTTTCCCACTGCCTGCCTGGAGAATTCTCTTTAGTAAAGCCTTTAGTGTGCTCTGCTGTGGTGAATTCTCTCCGTATCTGAAAGTATCTTTGTTTTTTGCCTCCATCTTTGGAGGATATTTTCACTGTGGTATATAGAATTCTATACGTAGAGTTCTAGATTGGCAGTCATTTTCTTTTAGTGCTTTGAATATGTCATGCCAATGGCCTTCTAGCTTCCTTTATTTCTTTTTAAAAGCCAGTGTAATGTATATGTTCATGTATGACTGAAAAATTGTGCTGTACACCAGAAATTGACACAACATTGTAAACTGACTGTAACTCAGTAAAAAAATATAAATAAATTTTTTTTAAAAGCCAATGTAGAGTGTTATGATTGTCGCTTTGAAAGTAGTGTATCTGTTTCTTCTCGGGCCATTTTTAAGATTTCCCCTTTGGTTTTCAGCAGTGTTTTCCTATAAAGTACCTAGGTATGGTGTGTTGTTGTTGTTTTGTTTGTTTGTTGTAAATATTTATCCTGTGTGGAGTTTGAAGACCTTCTTGACTTTGCTGCTTGATGTCTTAAATCTGTTTTGAAGCATTTTCAGTGACTGTCTCTTCAAATATTGCTTATGTTCCTTTCTCTCCTTTTCTCCTTAGTCTCCATTTACATGAACGTTAGACCTTTTCACCATGTCTCATGTCTCTTACACTCTTCTCTGTATTTTCCTGTCTTTTCCACTTGCATGCCTTAGTATAGATATTTTTCTATGAACCCGTATTTCATTTCCCTAATCCTCTCTTTTGTTGTGTCCATAAGTTTGTTATCCAGTTTAGTGAATTCTTAATTTCACAAATTTTGATTTTTTAATTCTAGTATTTCCATTTGATTCTTCTACATAGATTCAAAATCTTCATCTTGTCCTCTCTTAGACATATTGGTCATAGTTATCTTAAAGTCTACACTTGTTATTAATAAGAGGGCCATCTGATATAAGCTACTCAGTTGTAGAAGCAGAAATCTCCCATATGTTATCGAAAGAATTATTGAAAGAATAACAGGGAATCTGCAGCCTCATTTGAAATCTTGGATTTTACATGTTGGCCACTGATTTAAATATTCTAAAAACACCCTAGGGAGGTCAATTAAAACATCTCTTCAGGCTGCATCCAGCCAATGTGACTTCTTATGTAGATAAATTGAAAGTTGGAAGTGGGCTTTCTTACAGCGTCCCCATAGCCCTGTTTGCCTGTCTAGAAAGATTCCCTGGGCTTAAGGGAAAGACAGAGAGAGGGAAGGAGATGGAGGGGAAGCAATAGGGGTATAGATGTTGATGTGTCTCAGATAGAGCGTCTTGATGAGATTCCGGGAGGCAGATGAAAACTCTAGATGGTTTTGTAGATCTGAGCAGAAGGGGTGGGGGTGGCAGCAAGATACCATAAAGGACACAGTTTGGGAATCTAAGCACACAACTTATGTTAAATACAGAGGCCCCCACATAGGGCTGGAGCATGACTAGGAGAGCCCACAGCCCTCAGGTGCCAGGCAGAAGGAGGCAGGAGGTCTCAGCGAAGACCTCGATGGACCTGGGACCTCACTCACTCAGCGCTCTCCCCCTCGGTCACTCGTCCTTGGTCACTGGCCCCATACCCGTTACATAGACTCACAGGGCAGCCGTGCCAGGGTCTAGCCCTCTCCTGGGCATGTCCTCCCTTCAAATATCCACATGGTTCTTTATCTCACTTCCTTTAGGTGTTTGTGAAACTTCATCTCCTTGGAGAATACACAGACAAGCCTGATCATCCAGCCTAAAATAGCTCACCCCCCCCACACACACACAGAGCAGCCTTTCTAGCCCCACTTCCCTGCTTTATTTTCCTCTTTGGCAATTATTACAGTCGATCCCCGTGATTCAAGGATTTCACACTTATGAGTTCACCCACTGACTAACACGTATTTGCAACCCCCACGGTGCTTTCCTAGTCATTTGCAGACACAGACAGAGTGGCAGGGAAGTTGCATTCCCTCCCATGCGCATTCCCAGCTGAGGTCCAGCAAGGTGACACTCTGCCTTCAGTGTTAGCAAGCATCCTTTTCATGGTCTATTTAGTGCCCCATTTTTTTTTTTTTTTTGCATTTTTGTGCCTTCTGTTTAAAACGGTTCCCAAGCGCAGTGAAGTGTTCCTAAGTGCAAGGAGGCTGTGTTGCGCCTTACGAAGAAAATGTATTTGTTAGATTAGCTTTGTTCAGACATGAGTTACACTGTTGTTGGCTACAAGCTCAATGTTAATGAATCAACAATATATAGTAAAGAAAGTGTCTAATTAAAAACATACATAAAACAAGGTTACATGTTGATCAGCTGACAAAAATGTTATGATCAAAGACTTACAGGACCTTAAACTTGTATTTGCCCTAAGACTAGTGTTTTAGCACTTGCTAATTTAATGACTTTATAGAACAGTCATCAATAACAAGAATCTACTGTATCTGACATCATGTATTATGTATTTGTTTATTATCTGTCTCTTCCACTAGAAGCTAAGCTCAGAAGGGGCAGAGGCTTTGTCTAACCTGTTCACCACTTTGATTAGAATGATGGCCAGCACATGGTAGGCATTCAGTAAATGTGTGAAATGAATGAATGCTGACACATCAAGCCTGCATAATAATTATTTTTAATTTCAGAACAGAGAAGGGGTTTAGGAAAGAGTTTATTTAAAATGAATTGAGCCATGCAGATATCTGTGGGAGGACCAGCATGTGCAAAGGTCCTGGGGCAGGAACTCTTTGCTTGCCTGATATGTTCAGAGGATAGCAGGGCGGTCAGCATGGCTGGAGCAGTTGGGTGGGGAGGGATAGGAGATCTGTGGTGGTCTGGTTTTCATTATCAATTGTTGGGAACATTGTAACCTTGCTCATGATTGTTTGAGGCTTAAAATAACCGTTTGTACTATCAGTATTGTAACTTTCTCTCTAAGTATAAGAGATTATACATTAAGATTATAATGTTTCTGTTTTTCATGAACTAAAACTACTCGCCTACATCCCTGCATGTACACCACGCCCCTTACTCATTCCTATGATGTATTTTACTTTAATTCTTTATTTGACTATTCTCAGTAAATACAAGAGCTTTGGAGGAGCTCGGGGAATTGGCCTCTGGCTCCCTCTCACTCTCTTGACTTGATAAAGTCTTGAGTAATTTCATTCTTCCACAGTGGGACTTTTGCTGGACAAAACCCACAGCGAACAGAACCCACAGAGGTCAGCATGGAACCAGAGAGGATTTATTCACCTCTCCATCCCCAGCACTAAGAAATGTGCCCAGAACCTAGTAGGTGTTCAGAAAAAAATGTGTTGAATGTTCACATGTAACACTTGAAGGGGAAAGCAGGAGGGTGGTAGAGAAAACCCTGGAGAGATAAATACACTTTCCTTCTACCCCAGCAGAGTGGAGAGCTTGGAAAAGAAATTAAATAGGATTGTTAACTTGTCACAGAACAAATGTGGGAATTGTGACCTCACACCCCACAGGGAGGACTCCGGTTCCTCCTGCTGCTCAGGGCTGAGGCCTGAGTTTCATGGGTGACGTCGCAAAGTCTAGGGTGCTGCCCGGCCCACTGCCACAGCCCCAGTCCACCATGCTTACCACCCTGTGGCTGCTGCTCAGCTTTGCTGTCCCAGTACTGGCATCTTTTCCATCAGCTGTCCCAATCACAGCACTTGCCAACGGGCCCTTATTTCAGGCAATGACGTCGTCCTGCACCGCAACGCCTCCGGGGCACAGTGGCACTTCTACTTCCTGCAAGGCAGGACCACCCGGTCCAGCAGCACCTCTGACATTTCCAACATGGAAACAGTGCCCAATGGCAGCATTCTCATTCGGAACCCACCGCCCACACAGACGGGCTTCTACAGCGCTGGGGCAGGGGTGGCAAGAAGGTGGCCCAGTACGACATTGACTTCCAGGATGTTACCAGCCTGCATATCACACACAAAGACCTGGGCCAAGAGCCCCTGGAGAATGAGTCCATGAGTCTGGGTGGCAAGGAGCTCATCTTCACCCACTGGAAGCCCTGGCAGAAGTGTAACCGCTGTGGGGGGGCCAGGTGAGCGCAAACACCTGGGGTACTGCTACATAGAGAAGCACCTGGAAGACTTCCTACCCTGCTGGCTCTATTTGGGAGAGATGAATCTGTGGTTCACCCGCATGCGGCCCGAGATGCAGGTGGAAGCCTGCCGTGTCCAGTGCACATCACCAGATGTGGAGTACGTCACTTCTGACAGCTTTGAGCTCAGTGAGAAGTCAGGATCTGAGTGGCTCACCTGCCCCTTTGGATCCATCTACAGGTGATGGAAGCGGGAACCAGCCCTGCCCTTGGCCGCTAGCCGGGCTTTGCCAGTCTGGGAGCCTTTGTGGTTAATCTGTGCAGAGAGGGAGGGGTTCTACATGGGTCCAACTCTCTCCGTTGGCTTCTTCAGATGTTTCTTTGGTGAGAATCTCCTGGTGCCCACTGAGTCACACACAGGTAGAGCAAGGACAGCTAACAGGCAAGGAGGGCTTGGCTGACTCTGTGCCCAGCCCTGCGCAGGTGGTGCTATGGACGTGCTGGTCATCACACAGCCACAGGCCTGGCCCTTGGGAAGCCCCCGGCCCAGGGTGGTCTGGGCCAGGATGGGAGAAGCCCAGGCAAGGGTAGCGGTGACACTCTGAGGCATCTGACTCACCTGGGGAGGTCAGCAGGCCCGGGAGAGGCAGGTGCTCCAGGGATGCCCATCAAGACCTGCCCCCGGAGCGCACATTCACGTTCTTTCTTCCTGCCTGGAGCCCCTGGGAAGTGTCCCCTTCCTCTTGTTTTCCCCAGCCCACCTGCCGCTTCCCACCACCACTCACAGTGCTACGCTTTTGCCCTGGGCTGGTCCCTGGGCAAACCATCATCATAAACCACATGCCATCCCCCTCCCCGGCCCCAGGAGCTGTGGACTCCAAGGGGGTCCATTTATAGATGGGGAGACTGTAGCTCAGAAGGGTGCCGTCCTTCCCCGGGGGCGATCCGCTGTGGGAGGTGGCCGTGCACAGCCTGCATCTCACACACTCAGCGGCGGGGACCCCTGTGCCCTCCTTCCCGACCTGCCAGCGGCAGCCCCTCCCTGCAGTCACAGGCTCTGTGGAATCTGGCCTCACCACCTCCATCTGGTTTCCTTTCCCTTGTTTATCGCAGCTGTCACTTCTGTTCTTTCTCTCTCATAGTTTTCAGTCTCCCTCCTTTCTTCCTCCCCCGTTAAGTGTCAAAGTAACACCCGCTTCCAAAATACAAGCCCACCACTCAGAAGCACAGGAGTATGCACGTGAACCCCTCCTCCCACTGAGACGGGGACACCTACTCTGTGTCATTTGCCAGACAAGGAGTACCCGAGTGCCCACCACAGGGAGCTGGAGATGAGGAGAGGTCCTGGAGGCTTCAAGACTGGCCCGTGTCTCTAGGGAGTCGAGTGGAGCAGCCTCTCTTGTGAGGTTTCGGTCCTGGGCTCTGGATTCAGCCAGGCCTGGGTTCCAGTCTCTGCCACTTTCCTGCTGTGTCACTTTGAGCCCGTGGCATCTCTCTGGGCCTCAGTTTCCCCATCAGTAGAATAAGAGTTGTACTTATTTCCCGAGGCTGTCAAAACGAAGTACCACAAACCAGGTAGCTTAAAACAGCAGAAATTTCTCCTCTAACGGCTCTGCAGAGTAGGAGTCTGACCAAGGTGTCAGCAGGGCCAGTGCCCTCTAGCATGCTGGCTAGAATCCTTCCCAGCTTCTAGGGGTGGCCGGCAGCCCTTGACCTACCTCGACTTGTAACCGCATCACTCCAACCTCCACCTCCATCACACTTGGCCTTCTCCTCGCGCGGGATCTCTGTATCTCTTCTCTTTTTCTTCTAATGATACAGATGATACTGGATTTAGGACCTGCCTGACTCCAGTCTGAACTCATCTTAACTAATTACACCTGCAACAACCCTATTTCCAAATAAGGTCACATTGTGAGGTTCCGGTTAGGATGCAAATTTGGGGGGGACACTATCCAACTCAGTACAGAGGTCTTGCTGGCCACAGCCTCAGGGGTTTACTGTGATCTCCAAGGGTGCAAATGCCTGCAAAGACACTTAGGCTGGCACAGGGCTCCGCACTCTAGTAGGTATTACTCTTGCTTTGATGATCACCGGCCCTGTCAGTGTTGTCTGTTGACTCTGTTCCCAGCCATGATGGGCGTGTTATGTGCTTGATTCAGCTACTCACTTACCAAGTTTCTCACCGAGCATTTATGTATATAAGCCAAGCACTGTGCTAAGTACCTGAGATGCAATGAAGAACAAAACTGGAAAGGATTCCTGCCTTCGAGGAGTGATAGACTAATTACACTCATAAGACAGACAGTATTTTAGATGGTGATAAAGGCCAGGAGATGGATGGGAGTGGGAAGGTGAAAGTTTTAAATAAGGAGGTCAGGGAAGGTGTTTTTGGGAAGGTGCCATTCAAGCCAAGACTGAAAAGAGGTGAGAGAGCCATGTGCACTGACAGAGAGCCTTCTAGGCTGACTGAATAGCCAGGGCAAAGGCCCTGAGGCAGGACTGTGCCCAGCAAGTCGGAGGAACATCCAGGAGGCTCAGTGTGGCTGGGGGAGAGTGGAGGAAGTGGGGCCAGGCTGGTAAAGGGGGACCACACATCATTTAGGGACTGTTCTTACCAATTCCTCCAAATAGCCCACTTGGGGTCGGTGCAGTCAGGACACCCCCAGATTTCAGATGAGGAAGTGGAGGCTCGAAATGCTCGAGGCATTTGGCCAGGTGGCCCATGCGAGCAGTAGGCAGCGGGGATCTGAGAGCTGTCCGCAGTCCTGCCCCTCCGTCCCCTTGCTCACTGCCCCGTAGCACTCCTCGGCAGGGGCGCTCTGTCTGCTGTTCCCGGGGAGAAGGGTGCTGCCGTCTCCACTCCTTTCAGACACTGGTCCCCCCTTTCTCTCTGGGCGCTGCAGCTTACCTTGTCCTCCCTCCCTTGCAGACCCATCATCTGGGAAGCCAACAACATCCCGTTGACCTGGAAGGGCCAGCTCTCTGGCGAGAACGTGAGCACCGTCCTGGACCCCTCCAACGGTGGCTCGCGGCTGCAAGTCTCCCAGACGGCCACTTACAAGTGCTTCGTGCAGCAGGAGCTGACAGCTCGATTCAACCCCAGGTTAGATGTGGATACACTGGCGTCTCTGAGCACAGAAGATGTTGAACAGCCAGCGGTAGAAGAGGCCTGGAAAGGAAAGGCCGACTCCGTCCTCAAGGGGCTGAAGCTGATGCTGCTGGTGGGCACGGTCCTGGGCCTGCTCTGGATGCTGCTCAAATTCTTCCACCCTTCCTGGCACAGGAGGAGAAACCAGGCACTGCTGGTGAAATAAAATGAGCCCTTGGGGTCCAGGAGACCTGGCCTCCCTCACCTCCATTACCTGCCCCGGGCCCGCCTGCACCTCCCTCTGAGCCGAAACAGACCTGGAGCCACCGCTCAGGGCAACTGACCTCTCCCTGGTCCGGGTCCTACCCTGTTAAGTCATTCGCAATCCCCATTCCACAGATGAGGAAACTGAGGCCAGACCACCTGTCTCGTCATCGGAGGAGGCGTACTCCAGTTCATCCCCAGGTTGCCTGGCTCCAGCCCTGTGCTCCTCACGGGGAGGAAGGGAGGGTGGAACGAGACCAGGTCGGGGGTGAGTCTCCCGTGCGCACACGGCAGCCCCTTACTCACCGTGCTCTCCTGAGGACAAGGACTGGGACAGGGGATGGGAGCAGGTCACCCACAGGTCCCCCAGGTCTGCACTGGGCCCTGCCTTTCCTTGCCCATCCCCTGCCCACCCTGCCTAGGGCCTCCAGGCGTCGCCATGTTGCCCTAAGTCAGCGGTGCCCCAGGGGTGCGGCAGCAGACACGTGGTTCTTGTAGCCGAGAGGGCCCCCCCCAGACCCCCAAGAAGGAGAGACGGGCCCCTCCGCTGGGACAAGGCACCAGGCCTGGCCCAGCCAGCCTGCAGGAATCACCAGGCCTGGCTGTTCCCAGAAATGTTACACAGTGTTGAGCATAGGGCTGGAGTGAGAAATAAAATATGAACACTTTGTAAAATTCACTACCCTGGGATGCCATTGTGAGGCAGAGACAGGGCAGGTCTGAAATTTCTAGAACAGAACCTCTGTCCCCGAGGAGAAGGCAGAGTTCACCCTTCACCTCCCAGACCCTGCGGCCACAGCACCTAAGGCTTCACATGGTGCCCAGAGATGCAGAGATTCCTGCTGAAAATGGGGAAAGTTTGTGGAGAACTAAAGGTGGTCCATTGGGAAGCAGAGGGAGAGAATAATGACAATAAAAGCAAACATTTGGGGACCTCCTGGTGTGGTCAGAACTCACACCCTTGACAAACGTTACATCCTCGCAGCCACCCATGGGGCTGGGGTTAGGATGAACTCATTTTGTAGCTGAGGACACCAGGGCACAGAGGGCTCAAACAAGCTGCCTGAGGTCACACAGTGAACTTCGGAGGGGGCAGTGATGGGAGAGTGAAAGAAGACATCTGGGTGCCCCCCAGACCTGCTCGCAGGAAACGCCTGGTGTCCTGCGCCCACAGCAGTCCATCAGGTAGTAGCTGGAGGTGGAGCAGCCAGAGCCAAGCGTGGGTCTGATGCCAACCTGTCTGGACAGCACTGCAGGTCTCACAACCCACACCAAGGCTGTCGGTGCCCCTCTGTGGCAGGCAGAGCCTAAGGTGGTCCCAGTGATCCCCAGTCCACACCTCCTTGTGACTACCCACCCCTTCAGGGTGGACAGCACCTGTGACCTGCTTCTAACCAACAGAGTATTGTGAAGGGGCTGGGGTGCCACCCCCTTGATTAGGTCATGTTAACTAAGACTGTCTCGTTACCTAAGCCTAGAGCAAGAGGGGCTTGCTGACTTGAGGAAGCAGGCAGCCACATTGAGGGAGCTCACTTGGCAGGGAGCTGTGGGCAGCCTCTAGGACCTGAGGGGGACAGTCATCAAAAAGCCAGGGCCTCTGTCACATGGCTAAGAGGGAATGAATGCTGCCAACTACCTAAATGAGTTTGGAAGCAGATTCTTCTCCAGTCAGGCCTCCAGATGAGAACATGATCTGACCAACACCTTGATTGCAGCCTTGTGAAACCCTGGGCAGAGGACTTGGCCAAGCCATGTCTGGACTCCTGACCTACAGACACTGGGGGATCATAAATGTGTGCTGTTGAAACTACTAAATACATAGCAATTTGTATGTAGTGGTAGGCAACTGGTAAGTACACACAGCCACATCCCCCAGCCCGCCCTGAAGTCCCCTGCAGCTTCAGCTGTCACATGGATGACTCCTCTCTGCACAGGGGCTTCCTGACTCCCCTGAGAAGCCTGCGCGGCCAGGCGTGGGGCAGGCTGGCAGCTGGGCAACTGATTCCCCAAGAGCAGTCCTTACCCCTGAAGGGGTGGGGGAGTGAGAGGACAGACATCCAGCCTCCCCAGCCCTGGGTGGTACAACTCTGAGGCTCATCCTGCACCTTCTCTCAGAGGGTCCCCAGTGACCCCGGTGTGTACACTGCAACCAGCTCATCAGGGCGCCTTTTATCTTGCCCCCTGCCCCACCTCATGCTCCCTCACTTTTGCTTCCCAAGATTATATTCTTCAAATATTTTTTCAGCCCCACTTTCCCTCTCCTCTGTGGGAATTCCAAAGACATGAATTTAGACCACGAGTCTCTGAGACTTGGTTTATTTCCTCCAGTCTTCTCTGTTAATCAGGTTGGAGAATATCTACTGATCTGTCTTCAGCTTCACTGACTTCTTCCTCTGTCGTTTCCATCCTGCTGTTCAGTCCATCCAGCGAATCTTTTACTTTGGTTATTGTACTTTTTTGTTCTAACATTTCCATCTGTTGTTCTTTATAGTAGCTTCTATCTCTTTGTTGTTACTATTTTCATATTTGTTTTTAGGGGAATCTTAACTGAAACACAAGGGTTGCTAACTCAGTGGCCCCCGTGAACCAAGCAGAAAACAAATCAGGGGGAAAGCCTTGCGAGGCTGCTGTGATGTTGGTGGTTCTTACACCGGGTTGATGGGGAGAATGGTGGGGCGGTGTCATAGAGACCTGACATAAAGGAACCTGCAGGTCTGCTTCCTCTGAAAGTCTCACGTGATTCTGGAAATTGAGATGTTTGAGTGAAACTGTCCAATTTATGACTGTGGGCTCAAGAAAGTTTTCAAACACAATGCCAGTCAAATAAGACACATCTGTAGGCTGAATTCAGCCCCTGGGTGTTAGTTTGGGCTCTTGCTTCAACCTTTGATAAGGTGTCTCATCTATCTGCCTTCCTGGCCAAGCTCTCCTTGAACTCCAAAGCAAGTCTAAGGAGATCCTACATTTGCCTAAAACCCCAGTAATGGCCATTCATTGCTCCTAGAATCAGATCAACTTCTCTTTGTGGCGTGCAAGCCCTGCACTGATGGACTGCTGCTAAGTTCTCTTTCCTTACACCATATGTCTGCCCCCCCTCCCCCTCCCAGCCAAACTGGCTGCCTTTAAGCCACTCCTTGTCATTACCCACCTCACCAGGCTGTGCCCTCCACCTTCCTTTCCCCCTTCCTCTTAGGTAACTCCTGTCAATGTCCAGGCCTCAGCTCAAGCCTCATTGCCTCATGGAAGTCTTCCCACCACGGACACGTTTTCAGAATGGTCACTAGTTCTGCTCACCAAATCTCCTTGGCCCTCGATCTTCCAGACATAGGGTGGGATGTCTCTTCTTAGCCTCTTATAGTTGAGTGGGGCCTTTCTGTCCATCCTGGAATCATCTTACCAAAGACAGTAAGTAGCACAGCTGGGATTCTAACTTGGAGGCACACTGCTTCTGTGTAGCCTTCTCATTTCAAGGTGTATCACTTCTGTCCTTTCCTTAGCTTCCCCACCTCCTCTAATATCTAGCTGTTATTTGAGCTCTCCAACAGCCTTCTGTATTAGAACACATTTGGCTGCAAGTAAAAGAAATCCGAGCAAAGCGGTATAAGCTTAGAAGGAATTTACTGGTTCTTGGAATCGAGAAGTCCAGAGATAGGTTCTGCTTCAGGTACAGTTAGATCCAGGTGCTCAAAAGACATACTCCAGTGTTGTCTTACTTCATCTCTCTCTACTCCACTTTTTTTCTACATTGCCTTAATTCTCAAGCGCTGCTTCCCGAGAAGAGATGAGGGCTGCTCCAGGATCACATCACAGGAGCTCAGCAACCTCGATGGAAAGAGAGGAGACCTCCCACTGCAATAGCAACAACCACAGAGTGCTCACGGTGTGCCAGGGACTGTTCTAAGCACTTGGCAGGGGTTATACTTATTAGTCCTCACAACATCCTATGAGGCATATGTAATCACCATCCACATTTTACAGATGAGGGAACTGAGGCACAGAGAAGTTAAGGTCCTTGTCTAAGGGCACGGAGGTAGTAAGTGGTGGGGCTGGGAGTTTCACTCAACCAGGCTGATTCCAGAGTTTTTGCTCTTAACTACTTAACTAGCCTGGCAGTAATAACAGCAAATCCTATTCACAGTAGATACTCTGGCCCTGCCTGACACTGTCTGGAGCAACAGAATATAATAATAAAAAATAATAGAGGAGGGTATAGCTCAGTGATAGAGTGAACGCCTAGCATGCAGGAGGTCCTGGGTTCAATCCCCGGTACTGCCATTAAAGGGATGTTGAGGGTAGGGGAGTATATATGTGTGGGTGGGGAGGGCTATGTGTGAACTCTCTGTATTTTCTGCTCAATTTCTGTTGTGAACCTGAAACTGCTCTAAGAGAATAAAGTCTACCAAAAAAATAAAATAAAATAAAAAATAAATAAATAAACCTAAAGTGAGATTGAGACTGATAAAAAGTACTTAATAAAATTACTTTAAAATCATCATCATCATCATAATATCCATTTACTCCTTCCAGCAACAATACGGAGTAGGCAGCGTTATTTTGCTTGTTTGTTTTATGAGGAGGAAGGTTTATTTATATATTTGTATTTGGAGGAGGCACTGGGGATTGAACCCAGGACCTTGTACATGCTAAGCATGTGCTCTACCACTTGAGCTATACCCTCCCCACTGCAGTGTTATTATCTCCATTTTCTGGATGGGGAAATTGAGGCACTGAGAAGATAGATAAGCTTAAGGTCACATGTGGGGAAACTGGGACTTGAACCCAGATAGTGGGGTCCAGAATCTGTATCTCCTGCCTTCTGGGTCCCACTCCTGAGCCAGGGGTGAGGTCAGTCTCCGAGAACTCGATGCAGTGACATAGAGGGAGGCCCTGGGGACAGTCCAGTGCTCACTGGCCGCGTCTGCCTCTCTCCTCTCCCCTCCACCCGCCGCCTGGCACAGCCTGCCCAGAACCCACTTGTGAGCAGACTGACCTAATGCAGGCTGGGCAGGAGGGCTGAGTCCAGGCAAACAGGCAGTGGCCCAGAGAGGCCGTGTGAGCTGGTGCCAAGGCAGACGTAGGGTGGGAGGGGTGACAGACACCTGGGGCCACGGGGCAGCTGGGGGTTGGAGCCCATGCTTTTGACACCCGTCAGACCTCGGCAAAACAGCCTGTGCCCACCGCCCTGACAGGGAATCTGGGCAAGATGCCAAGTCATATTTAACGCATTTATGAGAAATCAAGACGTGGCTATTTATAATCTGTTGATTTGTCTGCCAACTGGGAACTAGGTAAACGTGATGACATCTCACGAGCAGAATCCAGGCAAGGCCGCCTGCCCCTTAACAAAGTCAGCCACGTGGGCTCACAGGTTCTCATGGCCACCTGTGGGCCTGGGGAGACTGAGGCTCAGAGAGGGAAGGTGGCTTGGACATCCCTCAGAGCCAGGACCTGGTGGGGCTGGGAGTGGAATCCGGGAGGACTCACCCCACCCAGCAAACGCCCTGGGCTGCACCGTCAGGACCCACCCATCAGTACCTTTGAGGACAAAACTCACTTTTCAGTTGTTCGCGGGAATCTTTGGAACATTAACCGCCTCATGCACTCTTTCACTGCCTGCCTGCCCCTTCCTCCCCGCTCCCTTCCTTTCTCTTTGATATTAAAATGTTTTCTTCTTTCTCATCTCTCCCTCCTCTTCATTCCTTCCGCATTCCTTTTCTCTGTTCTCTTTGTTTGTCTTTTTATCAAAGCAATCATCATAACGCCAACAATAGGTAGCATTAGGGAAGGTTGGGGTGCCCCCTCAGTCCTCCACAAATGGAAACTCACCCAGCCTCTGCTGATTCTCTGATAAATTCTGTTGGCACCCCCATTTCACAGATTAGGGGAGTAACCCACCCACATCAGCTCAATTGCCAAGGTGGCTCCCCCAGGCTGCGTCTCCCGGCGCATTTGGGATTTGCATCTCTCCTGCCACTGATGCTCTCGGCACTTCCCTCCGCCGATGGTCTCTGATCGAGTGCCTAAAATTCCAGCAGAGACACCAGAAATGAATCAATAAACTGTCCACCTTTGGAGGAATCTGATGTTTGGTTTATTCTTACTCTGCAGGGATCCTTTGTGGATAGGGGTTCTCAGAGGAGTCCCCAGTGCAATGGCCTTTCAGGGGGGTGTCACTGCTCTGGGCTCCGGTTCCCACCCCCATGTCTTTACTGTTGAGGGGATCAGATGAGTTGATGCATGGGTAGTGCTTAGAACAGTGCTTGGCCCAGCACGTGTTTCATGAATGTTTGCTGTGGTAGCTGATGCCACTGTCATTCAACCCTGGTTTTGGAGAGCAGGACAGGACACCAGGCAAAGCCCTGTGCGTGGGCCCACGTGGCCAACCCTCCTGGCCTCAGGTTTCCAGACTGGGCCTTCCCTGCCCTGGCAGGCTGTGCAGGCGTCAATGGTGGCCTCCAAACCTCATTCTTCAGCTCTGATGTTGTTGCCCCCTCTTCTCAGGTACCATCAGTGGGCTGCAGATGCTCCCCCGGATGAGAGGCGCAGGCACTCAGGATCCCATGAGCGAAGGCTGCTGGGTTTTGAGATTCACGGCTTCCGGCCTCATTTCCTGACGGCCAACGTGCTGCTGTCACCGCAGGGCCCTGTCACCCCGTGTCTCCCGGCTCCACCACTTCCTCCCTCCAGAGGCGAGCAGTCGTCACGGCTTCTGCTGTTACTCCTCTGTCACAGTTTCCACATCTCTTAAGATGTTCATGCCTCTGGTTTTTGATCCGTCAAGGTTACCCACAAAGCCAATCTCTGTTGACTTCCTGCCCCGGAAGATGAGAATTCGATTCTGATGTGGTGATGCTGCTCAACCTCCCGGGGCCTCAGTTTCCACATCCGCACGTGAGAATGGTAACAGCACCCACCTCATCAGGTTGTCGTGAGGAGTAAGTGAATTCTTCACAGGACACCCTTAGCACAGGCCTTGATGTTGTTGTTGTTTTAATCATCATTATTAATTCTGGTTTCTCTGTTAGTTATATTTGTAACACTGGATAAAGACAAAGATTTCCATGTCTTCTTACCTTTCCTCTCCCTTGGCCTGAAACGGGGGCGTGGAGGGTCGTTAGACGCTGAGGACAGCATCCTTGGGTGACACGGCAGCAGGAGGAAGGGCCGGCTGTGCTGTCACCCAGAAAGACCCAGAATTCTGCCGCTTATGAGCCACCTTTATTTGGGGCATCAGCCACGGCGGTGGAACCAAATGCCTCGGCTTTTACTTTTTCCCCAAAATCTAATTAGGAAAAATGTCAAATCTACAGGAAAATTGGATGCATTTTATCATATCACCCATATATGTCATCTAGAGTCTACAATTGTTAACAGTTTACCGTAGTTGGCTTACCAGATACCTGTCAGTCTTTCCCTCTATTTATTCAACCCATACGGTTTCTTTGATGGATTTTTAAACAAGCTAAAGTGAAGTATTTGAAAGCAGACATCAGGGCTCTTAACCCTTCCACATTTTAGCATTCATGTCACTAACTGGAATTCAATGTTTACAGTTCTTTTTTTGAGGTAAGATTTGCATAAAGTGAAGTGCACACACCTTAAACACGTTTGCTGATTTCTGACCTGTGCTTATACTGTGTGATACAGACCCCTATTGAGATAAAGAACATTTCCCTCATCCCATAAAGTTCCCTTTTACACCCCCCAACTCCACCCCCAAAAGCAACCATGGTTCTGAAATTTTTATACACTTACTGTTAAGTTATCAAGATTGATACTTGAACTTAATTAAATTTTGTGGCTTGATGGCTTGAATTGAAAAAAAAATTCACTGTTTCCGTCTATAGAATATGGGGACTGTAGTCAACACCATGATGTCAGCAGTGACTGGGACTGGAGAGGTTGAGGGTCTCTCAGTGCTGGCAGCCAGGACCATTCTGGTGAGGTTGGTGGTCTGAGCACTGAATGAGCCATACTGCTTCAGTTCCTGTGCCATCTCGTGTGCATCACTCACCCTGGATGTCTCACATAAAATGGATTGTTGGCTGAAGTAGGGAAGAACAAATTCTAAACATCTTAAAAAGAAAGGCCTTTATTATTTTACAAAACAACTAGTTCTACTAAGGTAAAGAGGGTCTACAGAAGTCAATGCATCAGTTGAATGGTATCATCATGGACTAAGATTCCTTGGCATGTTGGCAATGTCATCCCTCAAGGTGGCAACATGGCTGCCACAGTTCCAGCCATCATTTCCTATACATACAAAATATTACAACTTTACACTTCTTTTTGCTAAATCTGACTTTGCCCATTTTTTTCCATACATTTTAAGTGTTTAGCCTCTCTGATTTTGCTCTTGGTACTAACTAGTGAAATTCTTGATCTTGGCATTGAGGATTATAGGCTCTTCTAAGTGCTGGGGGAAAAAATTGCAGAAAGATAAGTAGAAAAGCTATCTTTCTTTGCAGCTGCAGAAAATCAGACACTCCTCAGCATCCTTAAACTCCTCACGCACATATTCTTTGTAGGCCATACAGACTTCAGAGATTAGTACATCTTGTGAAAGAAAAATTTAACCTTCCAAAAATCTGCAATTCTGATTTGTTGTCTTAATAATGTATGGCCCTGGGACTAATACTTAAATTGGCACGTAGGTTCTGAAAAGGATAAATACTTGTGAGTTTTTTCTTGGTTAAACCAGAAAAATATTATTACCACCCTCTCTTCTCCCACATGGATGGAGGAGGAAAACAAAACATAGACTCTGTTATGATTTTGCTTTTGACTAAGCGTTTAAAAGAGTTGAATTCCATGGCAATTAATGTTCCTCACATTGCCTCACTTTCTGTGGGAGGCAGAAAAGGGAAGCGTCTTTTCCCTGCATTTCTTTTTTAGAGCAAAAATCATTTTCCCAAGAAAGCACCGCTAAGTACCCCAGCACACTTCCCCTAACTGCATCTTGGCCAGCAGTGCGCCCCAGCCCCTTTTGCAGCAGTCACTAACAAGAGTGGAGAACTACTGTTGTCGAACCAAAGTTCACATGTACAGTGAGGCCAAACAAACTGAAACCCTCCATGGGTTTCAGGGAAGGTTTTATAGGCAAAATTTAGGGGAGGAGGGCTACAGGGCGTGTAACCCTCTTCTGATTGGTTGGTGGTGACGTAACAGAGTGGTGTCCCCAGAATCTCAATCATCAGCCTTCTGACTGCAACCTGGCTGAGGTCCACGTGCTCGTGCTCAGCCTGTGAAGTTCCCGTCCTCCACCTGGGTGGGGGCTTTAGTTCCCGCAGAAGAACTCAGAGATCCATGTCAGATTGTTAGGTACATCCCTTGAGGAGGAACCAGGACCCTGCCCCATCTCTGCACTGTGATTTCTTGACCGCCTTTCCTTTATTTCTGCTTTCTTTCACTCCTCTAATTAGTAACTGTTTGAATCTGCTGTATGAAACTCAGGGAAGTTCTGGGAGGCTAAAAGCCTTTTTTCTACAAACAAGAAATGGGTTACATGGAAAGGCTTTTGTACCCAGGAGGGCCCCACAGGGGGCTGCTTGGTTTCAACTCTCCACCCTTTTTTTTTTTTCTTTTTTCCCCCCTCTCCTTCAATAATCCTCAGTCCTGAGGGGAACAGATGTTGGACAAGAAAGGGGAATAACATTTTGGATAGAGAGGTCAATCATACACTTGGCAGAGGAACTCGATTTTAGGAGAGCTCGGTTTCACTACGACTGGCTTTGACCACTTTTTCTGAACACGTGGGCAGAGTTAATAAACATGCTAAGAAAATCAGGGCTCTGCCTACAAAAGAAAGGGAAGGAAAATGGTTTTGCTTATTAATAATGCAGACTCCTAATTCCTGCTGCTGGTTGCATGGCTACCTACCTCTGGCCTAACACTTTGATTCTTCTTTTCTGCTTCAGGTTGAATGAAACCTAAACACTCAGGCCTCATAGACTAGAAGCGTCTAGAGAAGGAGTGGCTTCTGAGTGAGAGAAGCACCTGCCCACATCCCTCAAAGGGAAAGTACCTAAGCTTGACTGTCTGCAAATCTTTGAGGCTTTATTATCAATCAGACCTTGTCTTGCAAGTGACTGAAACTCAAACTAGATTAACACAGAGAGAATTTATTAGTTCTTATAATGGAAAAGTCTAGGGGAAACTGGATTTCAGGTATGGCTGAATCCAGGTGCTCACACAGTACACTCAGAACTGTGCCTCCCTCCCTCTCTCACCTCTGCTTTCCTCAATATTGAGTTCATTTTCAGGCAAGTCTTTTCCTTCCCCAGCAGCTCCAGCCTTACAGCCTACCAGATAAGTACCCTGGCAGAACAAAAATCTTTCCCAGCAGTTCCAGCAAAAGTCCTGCAGCTGTCTCTCGTTGGCTTTACTTGGATGATGTGCTCATTTCTGGAGCTGGGAAATGGGGTTGTTCCCATCCAAATCACACAGACAAAGAGAAGCAAAGGATGGTGTTTCCCAAAAGAAAATGAGAAGGGGAAATACATATACAGAGAGAGAGATAGAGAGAGACCCCCTGGGGGCACCAACATTTCCTGTTTTGTCCATGAAGAACAATTCAGTTGCTAACAGTGATAAGGTGCTAAATTAGCTGGACATGGTCAGGGAAGGCATCTTGGAAGAGGAAACTGTTGGAAGCAGGGTCCTGAAGGATAAAAGATAGTGTTTCTGGGGGAGAGACCTACAAGGGCAAAAGACCTGAGGCAAATAACATTTGATGGGTGAGTGGATAAATACACAGATGAGTGAATGGATGGATGAATGCCTACAGGCGGGGACTGTATATGAGAGCTGTTGACTGAAATAAACGCACAGCCTAAAAGTTGAGAGTTATGTTTTATTTGGCGGGACGACTCAAGCCGGGATGACAGCCTCTCAGATCGCTCTGAAGGACTGCACCGAACAGGTAGGGGAGGAGCTAGGATATATAGGAGCTTTACAACAAAGACCAGGTAGTTGGAACAATAAAGACTACTTGTTATCTAAAGAAAACCAGGCATCTCTAGTTAAAGAATTTTGTGCTTTTCTATGTATGGGAGGAAGCAAACATTTGGGCTCATTGAATTCATTCCTTTGACAAGCATCTAGCTAGCTAGGGCCAATATCCTGTCCTTTCTTATTCTGAGTCCCCTCAGAGTGCACCACTGTGAGTAGCTGCAGAGGTTGGGCTGCAGGCTTGTCTTCACTGCAGCGGCCGATGACTTGACGGCTTCAGCATTGTTTGTTTACTGATATGATTTGCGGTATTTTTTGTTCACAGAGCCCATCTTCCTGCTCAGAAGGAACCCATGAGCCCTCTAGTAATGAGGGAGCTAGGGTTGGACTGTAGCCTCGAGGGGAAGTGGGGCCTGCAGACATTGCCTGAGAGGAGGAGAGAGGAAGGAAAGGGGTGTTTGTACCCAAGAGCCAAGAAGAGGGGTGGACAGCGGTCCCTACCTTGGAGATGATGCCCCTCGTCCCTCCCTCTGCTCCTGAGGCTCCGGGGACTGCCCAGAAACCCCCTCCCAGTCCAAAGCTTCCTCTCTCCTCCCTCTCCCACATCATTTTCACTTCCTCTTTTCTGTTCCTCGAACAGACCAAGCTTATTCCTACTCCAGGGCTTTTGGGCTGGCTGTGCCCACTGCCTGGCATACCCTTCCCCAAGAACGCTGTGTGTCTAGCTCCTTCTCGGCCCTCAGGTCTCAGCCAGGTGTGCCCTCCCCAGACTGACCACCCCAACCGAACGACCCGCAGCCCCTTCCCACTCACACTGCCCTGCTTTACTTCCTTTCTTGGAAACTTTCATGCTTGTGAGCCTGTCGCAGTCCCAGCTGCCACCCCAGTTCCCAGCACAAAGCCTGGCACAGAGTAGGTGCTCTGAGGGCTCCAGATCTAGCAGCTTGGAGCCCCTCAGTGCCAGGGATCTAACCCCACTGTGCTCCCTGCTGTTCTACCCAGTGTGATGGTGCCCTCTCTGTGCCTCAGTTGCCTCCTCTGTAAAATGGGCACAGCAACAGACACGACCTCTGAGAACAAGCAGCCTGGCTCACAGTAGATGCCCCCTAAGGCCAGCCTCTGTATTGTTATTATTACCATCCCAGGCTTGTTGTGAATTCTATGGGAGGGAACTGGGCATGGATTCCAGCCGCACTGGGGCTTCCTGGCTTTGTGACCCTGTTCAAGTGATCTCCCCACACTGGGGCTATTTCTTTCTCAGTAAAAATGGGGCTCCCTGCAGCACCGCCATGCTCCTGCATTCCCCGCCACACACACACACCCACAAACACACACACACACACACACACACACACAGCTGTGGTATAAGCTTAATGAGCTCACGCAGATAAAAGTATAGCACTCCCGGCAACAAATGGAAAGTGATTTATGATGTAATTTGTTCTGCCAACTATAATCTTGAGAAGGGTTTCTTGGCAGGACAGGTGACTTCACCAATGATCTTCAATCTTCCTCCTACTCTTACCTCAGCTTTCAAGGGCCAGCAAAGGGCCAGCTGTTCCCTGCATGTAGGGAGGATGGAGGCAGCAGGTATCAGCCTCATGGTGCTCCCTGCCCTGCCCAGGTGGGGGCAGCTGGATGGAAAGGGCCCCCACTTATTGCCAAGGGAATTGGGGGTGAGGTTGGGGAGAGCAGGAAGTTCCCTGGCCTCCAGGATCTCCCTCTCTCTCTCTCAGTCTCAGTCTTAGAGCTCAATGGTCTTAACCCTTAGTTCCCTGGGGGATGGGAGACAGGGACCTGGGAAGGCCAGGTGGTTTTGTTTTGTTTTGTTTTGTTTTAAGACTTTGGTCTTAAAACTGGTAGAGCGTGCAACAAAAATATGAAGCCTGATACAGTGTTCTTACTTTGGAAAAACATTTGCAAAGGAGGATGTGGGAAACAAAATAAAACTCTTAAACGAAAAAGCATTGCTATCTGATTTTAAAATACGCTAAAGAACTGAACAGACACCTCACCAAAGAAGATATACAGATGGCAAATAGGTACATGAAAAGATGCTCCACATCACACGTCATTAGGGAAATGCAAATTAAAACAACAGGGAGATACCACTGCACAGCCCTTAGAATGGCCAAAATCCAAAACACTGGCATCACCAAATGCTGGCAAGGAAACTGAGCCATAGGAACTCTCATTCACTGCTGATGGAAATGCAAAATGGACCAGCCAGGTTGGAAGAGAGTTTGTCGGTTTCTTTCAAAGCTAAACATACTCTTACTACATGATCCAGCAAATGCAAATGCACTCCTTGGTATTTCCCCCAAGGAGCTGAAAACTTATGTCCACGCAAAATCCTGCACACAATGTTTATAGCACCTTTATTCATAATTGCCAAGACCTGGAAGCAACCAAGACATCCTTCAGAAGGTGAATGAATTAACAAACTGTGATACATGCAGACAATGGAATATTAAGCAGCACTAAAAGGAAATGAGCTATCAAGCTGATGCAGGATAACGGATGTGGGGCGTGAGGAGGGCCAAGTCCCAGGTCTTGGTTGAGCCCCTGGGACGTGCCCCGCCAAGAGTGGATCCTTGGCTTCATGCAGTAAAGAATTCAAGCGCGAGACACTGTTGAGTAAAGGTTGATTTATTTAGAGAGATACACACTGCATACAGTGTAAGGCAAGAGAAAGGCAAGGAAAGAGGTGTGGGAATTGGGTGCTCAGGTTAAAGTAAAAGTGGGTACACACTCCATAGACAGAGTGTGGGCCGTCTCCAAAGAGGAGGGAGTGAAAAAGGTTGGCTTGGTGTTGTCAGCTTATATGGTCTCAGTAGCTTCACATGCCTACAGGTGGGACCATTCCAACTGCCCTGGGGAAGGGGCTGGGATTCCCAGAAATTGGGCCACTGCTCATTCTTTGGCCTTTTGTGGTTAGCCTTGGGGTTGTCAGGGTGCCTGCAGGCATGTTATTTATCATGCTGTTACAATGAGAATGTAATGAAGCTCAAGGTCTCCTAGAAGTCAAACCTCCCAACTTAATCCTCAAGGCCAACTGCGAGTTGAATCTTCCACCATTCTGGTGTTAAATTGCTGTCATTCCTTGAGTGGCTGTGCCCTGCCTCCTCCCATCCTGTCTCAAAGCCATGAAATACAGGCAAGAAACTTAAACGCATATTTCTAAGTGAAAGAAGCCAATCTGAAAAGCTACATGCTGTATGATTCCAACCATATGATGTTTGGAAAAGGCAAACTGTGGAGACAGTAAAAAAAAAGATCAGTGGTTGCTAAGGGTGAGGGAAGGATGAATAGACAGAGTGCAGAGGATTTTTAGAGCAAGGAAACTATTTTGTACCGTACCACAATAATGGATACGTGTCACTATACATTTCTGCAAACCTACAGAATGTACAACACCAAGAGTGAATGGTAATGCAAACTACAGACTTTGGGTGATTACGATGTGTCACGTGTAGGTTCATCGATTGTAACAAATGGACCACTCTGGTGGGAGATATTAATAATGGGGAGGTTGTTCTTGTGTGGGGAGATGGAGTGTATGAGAACTCCTGTTTATTAACTTTAAAAAGTTTATTAATTAAAAAAAAAACCATTGCTATCAACCACAGTGGCTTTCAAACTTTCTCAACTCTAAGAAAGTCACTTGCTTCATAACTCACAACAAAAGTTTCCCAGAACAACTCTTTCTGACAGCCTGAGACAAATGCTGATACTTTGAAGTTTCTCTTCTCTTCTACTTGATTTCATTTTTAAAAATGCCTGTCATGACCTTCCAAACTGATCTTGTGAGCCACTAATGAGTCACTATCTATAGTTTGCAAAGCTCTAATTACACACACACACACAAAAGGATCATTTAACACCAGGAAAAAGTGGGAAAGTTGGACCCATAGACCATTCCTTTATACTGAATACATTTCACTTGATGAAAACATCATAGTTTGCTTTAAAAAAAAATCAGGCAGATGGAGGGTGTGCCATGGATACTCACAGAAAGGGAAAGCTAGCTCTGTGGGACTAATTTTATTAATTCATTCACTCATTCAACAAATCTGTGGTGGGTGAGGGGTTGTGGACCGCAGTGGTGGACTGGAGCTGGCTCTTACAAGCTGGCAAGAGTCGATTGTTAGTTTTTTTTGAACTTTGGTTGAAATCACATTGGTGGCTTTGAGACAAGAGGGAATGGGGCAGGGCACAGCCAATCAAGGAATGACAGCAACCAAAATGGTGGAAGATGCACCTGCTAGTTGGCCTTAAGGATTAAAAGGTTTGACTTCTAGTAGACCTTGAGCTTCATTATATACTCATTGTAACAGCGTGATCAAATACATGCCCGCAGGCACCATGACAGCCCCAAGGCTAACCGCAAAAGGCCAAAGGATGGGCGGTGGCCCAATCCCTGGGAATCCCAGCCCCTTCCCCAGGGCAGTTGGATTGATCCCACCTGTAGGCGTGTGAAGCTGCTGAGACCATAAAAAGTGACACCACCACGCCTAGTGGCCCTTGGCACTCTCTCTCCCCTTTGGAGACGGCCCGCACTCTGTCTATGGAGGGTGTACCCACTTTTACTTTAACCTGAGCACCCAATTCCCACACCTCTTTCCTTGTCTTTCTCTTGCCTTATACTCTGTGCAGTATGTACCTCTCTAAATAAATCTACCTTTACTCAACAGTGGCTCGCGCTTGAATTCTTTCCTGCGTGAAGCCAAGGACCCGCACTTGGCGGGGCACGTCCCAGAGGCTCAACCAAGACCTGGGACTTGGCCCTCCTCACGCCCCACATCCGTTTTCCGTTGAAATTGGCAATGGTGGGAGATTTACACCGTGGAAATTAGCAAATGCTATCAATCAGCTTTCACACCCCCTCCCCTCCAACTTTGGAAGATCTCTTCTGTCTTCCTAATGAAATACGAGGGCTTCTAATTGGCAGCACTGAATCCTATCAGGGGCATTTGCAGGATACAGTATTAACTTTTTCATCTCTACCCCGTGGGAAGATGGCACCGGCTACACCCAGAGCCAGCTCCCCAGTTATGCACACACAGTGGGTCGGCCCGTCCCTGGTTCTGCCCTGGAGGGTGTCAGGCGTTCTCCTGAGCTGGTGACGCTTCAAGTCCAGGCTGTGCTCCAGGCGGGGCACGTGAGATATTTTTAGGCCCCAAACAATGTTAACTCATATTGAATTGCATCGCGATAGAGTAAATCCCTTTTTGATGTCTTTTAATCCATCAAATGATATGAGCGAGGAAGACTCCAAGTGGTAAAGACTTAACCTTATCCATAGAGAGGGCTAGTTAGCTTTTGTACTCAGCTCCTGAGAGGTGATCTCTAAGACCCCGGAATCTCTTGCCTGAAAAGACTGTTTACCTGGTGACCTTGGACCAGCCCAGACAGTTTCTGACAATGGGATTGATGGTGGGGCTTTGGGTCACAGGTATCAGCCTAACCTCCAGAGGTGAGCTGGATGCTAAGGTGACCACATGGGTGATCAGTCATGCCTTGGTGACTGCACTCCAATAAAAACTCTGGACACCAGCGTTTGTGGGAGCTGCCCTGGTTGGCAGTTCTCTGTGTGTATGGTTACACCTCATCGCCTGAAGTTAGCACCATCCACAGCTCCACTGGGAGAGGACAACTGGAGGCTTCGTGCCTGAGCTCTCCTGGACTCACGGAGCCCCATGTGTCTCCTCCCTTGGCTCGTTCTATTCTGGTTCCTTTCACTGCAATAAGACATAACTGTGAGTATAATGGCTTTCCGTGAGTTCTGTGAGTCCTTCTGGTGAATTATTGAACCCAAGGGTGGACCTAGGGACACTTAAATTTGCAGTTGGTGCCAGAAGCGGGAGTGGCCTTGGGCCTCCCAAACTCTGCAGTGTCTTTGGGCAGCAAGAGAACAATCACACCCCTGACACCAGATGGTCTCCTCCATCAGAGCAGACTCTGGCCTCTGGCTCGGAGCCTGCAGCCAGCAACTCAGTGTCCAACTAGAACGCAGTGTCGGGCCAGCTGACGTCCTTCAAAGTCCAATGACCCCCATTTCTGGGCTCTCAGATGTCTGCCTGTGATCCCTCAACAGATACAGTACATTCTTTACTGGGCGAGTTTGCCCTAACAAACTGATAGCCCTAGGTAATGCCTAATCTCACAGTAGCTCAGGCTGGCTTGTTGCGCCCACCTTATCAGTCATCAACCCCACCGCCCTTCACGGACCCTAAACCTCTTACCTCACCTACAGCCAATCAGAGACTAGTGCACAAGCCGATCAGTCCCCCTGGGATCCGACCTTACAAAAGACCCCAATAACCGGCCCTTGGTGCTCACGCAGGCACCCCTCACCTGTGTGGCCCACTGTGGTCTGTGGCAGTGAACTCCTAATAAACTCCTTTTCTATTCTCATACTTTATCTCTGGCAAATTCTTTTACCAACCCTCATGTCACCATGTCACCAACTAGCCCATCACCGCCACCGTTGTGTCCCACAACACACAATACATCTTTTTCCTTTTTTGCCTTCATTGGATATTTATCTTCATGGCTGCCCCCTATTTATATCAAGCAGTACTAGTTTTCCATATATGATCGCACTTTTAAATGTATTTAAGTTAAAAAGGGAGTTGATTTTTTTTTAAGTGAATAATAGTACAGGCAGGGTGAGAATGTGGCAGAAATTGCAAAGAGGGTGTGGGATGATTGACGTTTGGGAAATACGGTCCTAGAGACCCTTCCACGTATTGTGAGGCCACCCAGCCAGGGGGTGAATGTGGCTGCCAGCATTTCCTGTTCTGAGAAGGAAAATTAGTGTTTTCCCTTTCCCCAGTGCTTTTCAATAGTTTTAAAAAGCCACCTGCAGTATGAAATACATCATCATTATGTATATCATTAGGTTGTGCCATATGAAATTGTTATGCTTATCGGTCAAAAAAAATTGAATAGTGACAATTTCATATGATTGAATTTAATAGATATAACACATCACACATGAATATGCACATGTATGTGTATGTGTACATATATAACATAGGCTATATTTATGAATAATATTCCCTCCTGATTGGTTAGGCCTCTGTTCTGATTAGTAGGTGGTGGGTGTCAATCAAAAATTACTTTTAGGTGGGGGAGGGTAGAGCTCAGTGGTAGAGTGCTCGCTTAGCGTACACAAGGTCCTGAGTTCAATCCCCAGTACCTCCATTAAAAAAATAAATAAATAAACCTAATTACCCCTCTTCCCCCAAAAATACTGTTAGCATCCCCTTATATGTGTCATGTATGATATATATCACATATATAATATGTATATATTACATACATGTGTACACATATGTCACATATAGACATAAACAATATATATCGCATGCAATATATGTGCTTGCTTTCACTGAATTCATCTTTACGGCTGTCTTCTATTTATACGAAGCAATAATGGTTTTCCGCATATCGTTGTGCCTTTTAAAATATATTTATTTAAGTTAAAAGGGGAGTCCTCTTAAAAAGTGAAAAATAATACAGGTGGGATGAAAATGTGGCAAAAAGTGAGAATATATGTACATATAAAGTCATATTATTTGTGATTTATTTTGATATTTTCTTTTCTACTTTATTACTACTTATTTTTGCTTTCTTTTGAAATGCTACTTACAGCCCACTAAACTGATTTTGCAACCCATGAACAGGCTGTGACCTCAAGTTTGTGAAACACTGTTATGTAACCCCCTTGAACAGAACCTTGTGTCTGCTTTGGTGTGATGACCCTTGAACCTGGGTAGAGCCCCTGCCCCAGGCCCGGCCCTTCAGAAGACTTGCTCCCACCTAATCTGGTTCACCCCCTCTCCAAGGGCTGCAGAACCCAGGGGCCTTTAGGAAGTGCCCACTGGAGCATGTGCTCCTTCTCCACCAGCCTCTGGTCCCCGGGACCCTGGAACTCCCTGCCCAAACTGCTCTGAGCCTACTGCGGGGCCTGCGGGGCCTTCTTTGTGGACACACCCACAGACCAAGAAGGCAGCCCAGGGACGGTCAGTTGTGGGTAGAGGTGGGATGGAGCTTGGTGTGTGGGCTGGGGTATCCACATGCATGTGCTGGAGGGACCAGGAGTGGGGAATAAAGGGGGTCGCCGTGGGCCTGGGACCTCCATTGTGCCCTCCCAGTTATCAGTGCTCCCCCCCAGTGTCAGGGGAGAGCCGGCTTTGGACACCAGGCTCTGCACACGGGCCAGGCCAGGGGTCTCAATCCTCCGTAGGTGGAATCCTCTTAGTGAGAGCTTACCCTCTCACTGACCAGTCTTGCCCCACGCTCCCTCCCGCCTCACCCCGGGCTGGCTTCTTTCACTGAATCCCCACCTTGGCTGTTGAGTCTGTGATTCTCTCAGTTTACTTTCGGGGTCCCTCCCCAGCCCCTGCCACTTTCTTCCACTGGTAACACCCATCCCCACTCCCAGCCCCACCTCCGTGCACCGCCCTTCCCCCGCCCCACCCCACAACAGTCAGGAATGATCAGAGACCACGAGCAAAGAACACAGTGCTTTACTTCTTGTCTGAACAAGACGCATAACTTGCGGAGCAGTGCCCAGGGAGCCAGGCAGCTTTCAGGGAGAGCAGGGCTGGGAGAGTAGGGAGCTCGGCCACCAGCCCCAGCTCAGGCTCCATCCATGCCTTCCCTCTCGGGCTGGGCTTTACTGACTACTCTGTAGGTTCTACGAGGGGAAGGAGAGGGAGGGAGGACAGGCACAGTGAGCTGGTGGGGAGTCAGCCTCCGGGCGCCCATCCAGTCAACAGTCCCCATTCCGATGGACTCACCTGTCAGAATTCCGGCATAATCGGGGCAACTGCCTACACTTGCCACCTGCGGGCGAAGGAAATGGTTCAGTCTTGAGTTGGGACAATGTTGATTATCACGTGTGCTCTGGGTGCCTGAGGACAAGGCCCATCCACCCTTCCCCTCAGGAGGCTCCAGAGCCACTGTGAGCAAGTGACGAGAAGCCAGCAGGAGAGCTGGTGCAAGGGCCCCAGGGAGGAGTTCCCCCCACACACAGAGCAGCCCTCTGAAAACTCATCCTAGCTTGTGTGTTACTCCTGTGTTCAGTAAATATTTACTGTGCACCTACTCTGTGCCAGGCAGTGATCTAGGCACTGGGGACACAGCTGGGAACAAGAATGAATAAGATCCCTGCCTTAGTAGAGCTGACTTTCTAGTGGGGGAGACCCACAGTGAGAAAAAGAACTAAGTCAAGCGTACAGACGGTGATGAGTCAGGTGGTGATGTGTGCTATGAAGAAAAACAAAACAAGGAAGGAGGCAGGGAGGCCCAGGAGCTGGGGGCATCCTCATGGAGATGACTAGAGGGGCCTCACTGAGGAGGTAATGTTAAGCAAAGACCTGAAGGAGGTGAGGGGGGATCCATGTGGGTACCTAGGGGAAGGGTGTTCTAGGCATAGGGAACAGCCACTGCAAAGACTCTGAGGCAAGAGTAGACAGATGGGTTTAAGGGATAGGGGGCTGGGCCAAAGCAAATGAGGGGGAATCTTAGAAAACAAAAGGGACTTTAGAAAACAGCCCTCTACCATCGCCTGGCCACCACCCTTGCCTCCCCCCTCCCTGGTCCTCCAACCTTGCCTCCTACTCTGCTCCTGCTCACACTGCCCCGGCCACCCTGGCCTCTTCCAGTGGTTATTGTGACATGCTCAGCTTATTCCTGCCTCCGGGGTCTTGCACTTATTGCTCCCTCTACCTCCTTTTATTTTTAAGGTTTCTTTTTCGTTTGTTTGTTTGTTTGGGGGGGGTAATTAGGTTTATTTATCTGTTTGTTTATTTATTTATTTATTTTAATGGAGATACTAGGTATTGAACCCAGGACCTCATGCATGCTAGGCATGCACTCTACCACTGAGCTATACTCCTTTCCCCCGCTTTTTTATTTTTAATTGAAGTATAATCGATTTACAATGGGGTACATCATAGTGATTCAGCTATACATACATATATATCTTCCTTTTCATATTCTTTTCCATTATAGGTTGTTAAAAGATATTGAATATAGTTCCCTGTGCTGTAGAGTAGGACCTTGTTTATCTATTCTACCTAGTTTTTTTTTTTTTTTTCCCAGCCATCTTTCTTATCATCAGAATCCATTCTGATTCTACCTCTTTAGAGGGAGCGCCTCTGCCCACCCCTCTCAGTCCTGTCATTCTGCTTTTTCCTCCTGGTGATGCTCTTTTTCTGAATCCACTCGGCTCACAAATGCATTTACCTGTTTGTTGTCCCCAAGGGTGGGGACCAGGGACCCCAGTGTCACAGCACAGGTTGGGCCCAAAGCCCGTGCTCACAAATGTGTGTCATTGGAACAATGAGTGGCCCCAGAGTGAACATTCAGGCTCTGCCCTCACACAGACCTGGGTCCAGACCTTCCTTGATTTTTATGTGCTGTGTGACCTTGGACAGACTTCTCAAATCTCTGAGCCTCACGTTTCCCACGGGGGAGAGAGTAGGGCCTGGCATGGAGTCAGGATCTATCAACACAAGTTGAACAACCGAGGCTACAGTGCTTGACCCCCCCCCCCCCCAAATTCAACCCAGATTAGGCCACATCAGCAATTTCTTGTTAAACCCATCAGTGTCCTGCCTCCCACCTTAAGGCAAAAAGATGTAACTGTGCCCATTTTCCTGATGAGGGGAGTTGGACAAGAGAGGTCATAAAACTTGGCAAGGGTTATATAGCTTAACTTGCAAACTGGGAGCCCCTGTGTTTTATGTAATCTGTAGCCTTTAAAAAACTTTAAAAAGAATTAGTTTATCTGCTTGTTATCTTCCCTTTGTCCCCCATTCCCTGCAAGACACTGGGCCCTGGGAGGCTGACCTAAGAGGCTACAGCCCAAGGGCCCTTGAGTTCTACTCGAGTGTTGGCAGGGAGGCACTGCGGGAGACAGCAGGGCAGGAGGGGAGGGGAGGAGAGAGCCCTCCACTTGCTCCCTCCTGGCGGGTTTACCAGGAGGCAGAGGCTTGAAAACTCTCCCTGGAGGAGGGTGGCCCCCTCCTCCAGTTCCATCTCTCACCAGGCCCTGATACAGCCATTGCCCTCCCTCGCCCCTGTGGGCCGGGGCCATCACAGCTCTCTGCCCTTTCTAGCCCTGGGGAGCTGCACCATCCTGTTCCCTTGCCACCACCATGTGGACAAGCCCAGGCTAGCCTACTGGAGGAGAAGACGACCAGGCCAAGAACTAAGGTGACCACAGGAACAGAGTTCCCTCCAGACCTGCAGCTGACCTGATGCATGAAGCCATCCAGCTGCGGCCAGAAGAACCACCCAGCTGAGCCCAAGCTGCAGAATTAAAAGTTCAGTAAATGGTTAGCATCTCAAGCCACTGAGTTCTGCGGTGGTTTATACAGATATGCCGCCTTTAAGACAACTTTGCCCGGAGGCCTTCAAAAGCCTTCCCCTGGGTCAGAGTGCCAGCCAAGGCCTCCTCCCTCCCAGTGCCAGAGCCCCTTCTGCCCAAGCCCGGTTCTCACTGGTGAGGATGACGATGCCTGTGATGAAGAGCACTGCTGCCACCAACAGTCCCCGTTTCCGGAGAGTGTACTCATCTGCAGAGAGAAATGGAGGAGTGTGGTGGGAGGGGCCTGAGCCCTCCCCACCCCCACCCAGCCTCCCATGGGTAACTTACCATAGGAGAAGGGGTCTTCCTCACTCGAACCTGGAAGGGGCAGAAGGGAGCAAAGTTGTGGGGAGTGAATCAGTGAATGGCAGAGTCAGTGAGGGGACACCTGGGTCTCAGCTTTGGTGCACTCACAGGGAAACCGAAGTCCTCAGGCGGCACACAACCTGGCTCCCGTCACTTCTAACCTCTTCTCCTCACTGGCTGTTTTCTGCACCCCACCCGTTCTGCTGCTGATGGTGTCAGACCCTTTCTCACCCCAGGGCCTTTGCACTGGCTGCTCCCGCTGCCTCAAGCACCCTTCCCCAGATAGCCACGTGGCTCCCCCTCAGCTCCTTCTCAGTGAGGTCTCCCCAACCTTTACAGAAAATACTCCCCAGTCACTCTCTCACCCTAACCTTGCTTTGTTCTTCTTGATAGCAACTTAAAGCCACCTGATATGTAGTTATTATGTTTCTTATTTACTCTCTCTCCCCATGAGAACATCTGCTCCAAGAGAGAAGAGATTTTTACCTGTCTTGTTCACTGCTGTACCCCTGGCACCTTAGAGCAGCACCCAGCACACAACAGGTGCTCAATGAATATTTTTTGAATGAATGAATGCTTTATGTGACCCGTAGGTATATCATTTCCTTCTGTTCACTGGGCTTGGCTGGACAGGAAGTGGAAGATAAGACCACAAGGGGAAGAATCGAGGTGCCCCTTCAAACAGAGCTCCCTGCTGATCCCAAACTGATCTCTGATGCATGACTAAGTTCCAGTTGAGATCAGAGAAGCACCCAGCTGAGCCCACACTAAACTCCCAAACTGCAGACTTGAGAGCTAAATAAATGGTTGTCATTTTAGGCCATAGGGTTCTGGGGTCATCTGCATGCAGCATTCACTTACACATTCGTTCATCTGTTTAGACATTTATTATGTGCCTACTCCGTGCCCACCCACAAGAATACCAGCCTCGAAGTCAGGTATTCACTTGACACCTGTCTACTGAGCAACTGTTCTGTGCCAGGCAGTATTTCAGGTGCTAAAAACACACAATGAAGAGCAAAGAGCCTGTGTCCAGTCTGGGAAGGGAGTTACTGACCAGTCGGCCTGAAGGCAGGGTCCCTTCTCATATCTTTGTTTGGGGGTCGTGTCTTGGCAGGCGTGGAGCCTTGAGTAGGATCGGCAGACAGAGTGTCCAGAAGATGGTGGAGGGCAGGAGTGAGCCACGGAGGAAAACAAGAGACATCATTGAACATCTGTGTCTGGGAGAAGACCCTCTCCCACGCTGATACTCAGTGCGCAGGCTCAGTACCCCCACTCCCACCCCTGAACGCAGCCAGGAGAGGCAGGTACCAAAATATTGGAACAAGCCTGCACCCCCTGGTTAAGACCAGCAGCACCAACCTCCAAGGAACCCCTGGCCCCTATCCTAGGACCTCCTGGACCGCCCCAAGATCAGGAATAAAAGTAACAACTATTGGAGCCAGACAGGGGCCTCCAGGACCCCGGCCCAGTTACAAAGCCTGGAGACACTTGTTAGAAAACATATTGAATATCGCCTTTGCTCCCAGATCAAACATATCATAGAGTTCCTCTCTTTAAAAACATCAATATCCCCCAAGAAAAGACCTGCCCCTCTGGCACTGAGAAGTGTCCCCAGTGAGGTGGTCACCCCTGACCGATGCCCTGATATGAAGTCAGCAGGCAGAGAGGCTGCCGCACACACCCCAAGCTCCCCAGGCCAGTCTCAGTGCCTAAATACAAACTGACAGCCAAGGATTATGAGATGTTCAAGAAAGCCTCCCCAGAGGAAGGTATAAGCAAAACCATCAGCAAGGACAAAGGAGAAACCGTAGGAAATGTAACCAACAGCCTCAGTGCTATGTGAGGCTCACATGCCCTGGTGCTGGGGAGTCTGGGCTCAAATTCTGGTTCTGCCACTTTGTGCTGTGTGGCTTCCGGCCAGCCGAGCAACCTCTCTGGGCCTCCATTCCCTTTCCTGTAAAACAGGGTACTGACAGCTCCTACCACATAGGGTTGTCAGCATTGACTGACTACCCAAAAGCTTCATGCACGGAGTAAACTCTCAGCACATGCTGGCCACTGTTGTTATTGTCGACTTGGCTCTAGCTCCTCCCTTCTTCTGGCAACAGCCCCCTGCCTTTAGGGGAAATGCCCAGTCCATCTTGTTCTCCTATTGTAATCCAGCCACAAGGGGGAGCATGTGACCCAGTCTCACCCTTCTCCGGGGCCTTTCAAATTCCAAGTAGGGACTTTGAGTGGAAACTAAG
Source organism: Camelus dromedarius (assembly GCF_036321535.1). Lineage (NCBI taxonomy): Eukaryota > Metazoa > Chordata > Mammalia > Artiodactyla > Camelidae > Camelus > Camelus dromedarius. The sequence continues at coordinate 64,794,298 of NC_087444.1, read as the reverse complement.
TGAAGCCTGTGTGGAATTTCCATCGTGTATAACCAGGAATATGGAATAACACATAGAGGAACTCAGGTCAGCAAGGACTGGGAGTAAGTGAATCCTGAAATGTGAAGATGTTTTCTCAACTGGGAAGTGTGGACACAGCTGCTACACTCTCACCCCTACTTTTGTATAAATTTAAAAATCTCCTTCCCCCAAGACACTTTATTTCCATGTGTAGTAAAATTGTTTTAGTAGACAGATTCTGTCAGAATGAGATGCCTTACTGCCATCACTGGAATACTGTAACAATTATAAAAATCTACGAGGGGAATGGCGTGGCCTTAGAGGTAGTGATCTTGTGCAGTGCCCAGTCTGAGCAACCGTGCATGCATCTCAGCCTGAGTGTGGCCTAAGCTATAGTACTTTTCAGTGAGGGCTGCCCCCCACATACGGATCATCACAGAGGCATTAGAGGCTCCCTGTTGCCTTTATCTCCGCTTAGCCCCCGTACGTATGCCCCTGGTAATATAACTCACTCGTCCGGAAGGGAGCCACCTCTTCCCTGATTCTTGGTCTACTTGGTTCAGGCAGCCCAAGGATGGGGCACGAGACTCTGGCCTGACCAATCAGAGCAGTCTATTTCCCAGGCTCCCATTGGCCAGACAAGGGCACGTGACCCCAGCTGGGCCAATGAGAGTCAAGTCCAGGCCTTTGAGTTAGAGAAGCGCTCTACCGCTGAGTTTGTGACCTAAACTTGGAATTGTGGGACCACCTGTGTCACCGAGAGGGGAAATGCTGCTTGAAAATGAAGACAACAGAGCTGAGAGCGGGAGCAAGTCAGTCGTGATGACAGCGTTGGACTCTTTGACCCAGCTGTGCCTGAAATGGGTGCCTCAAACGTTAGACTGTGTACCGCCAATACATTTTTTTTCTTAAGTTGAGTTTTCTGTATTTTGCAAATGAAAGGCTCCAGCTCTAACATTAAGGTCTACACCAAGAAAACACCCACAGTCACGTTTTCCCTGACCAGCCCTGTGAAGACACCTGCTTAAAGAGGGTTCCTGAAGTCTATTAAGCTTGGAAAGGCTTCAAACGAGACACTCCCTCTTGGGCCGCCTGCTGCAAATAAGTTTTATTACGACTCGGAGAAGTCCCACCAGAAAGAAACGTGTTTAACTCAGAATTTCCCAAATACCTTTGACCGCAAACCGAAAAGAATTTTTTGAAAAATGTGTTAATTCCCCAAACGGGTGCCCTGAGAAACGTACTCGGGGAATGCTGACCTAGATAGAGAATTAAACACAATTCGAATGTTGCTGATCTCATCCCAGGCTGTACCTTGCGTGCTGCTCTTGTCCGTCCCCAGGCCTGTTGTTAGAAGCACATCCATTTCTGTCGGTTGCGGAGTCTGGGTCTGCATCTGGTCTGGTGTTGCTTTGACTCAGGTTAGAAGAGAAAGGAGGTGGGCGTGAGAAAGGAGCGAATCAGAGACCTGCAGCAAACAGCAAGGGGCCCTCTCCCCTCCTCGGGCTGGTGAAGAACACAGATGTCCAGGTACAAGTGTGGCTGTGAGGATGGGAGGGTGGACTCTCTCACACTCTGCTGATAGAAGAGTAAATCGGTCTTCCTTTGCCCCACAGTGTCGTGGGTCAACTTTAGAGCCAGGTTCCAGGACCCCCATCTCAGCTGTGTCACTGACTTGTAGTGACACCTTGGGTGACTTATTCTGAGCCTCCATTTCCTTATCTGTAAAGTGGGGATGATGGTCAATTCTACCTCAGAGGGTTTGTGAGCGGATTGAATGCGTGAATGTGGATGAAATATTTAGAACTGTGACTGGCACTTAATAAGCTACAAATACTCAAGGAGTAGGGGACAAAGTTGCTCCTTGTGGCACTGCGAGCAGCAGGATGAACTGGAATAGACCAAGATGCTTGTCAAGATGAGCGTGGCTTCATTAGCTGTGCTCAAGCACGTAGCAGAATACCACGTGGCAATGAAAAAGACCAACATCGGTGCTCCTGTAGAAATGTGGGAAGAGCTTCCAAATACATTATTGCATGGGGGGGAAAAGCAAGGTGCAGGACAGTCACAAAGACACCTCCCAGTTGGTATATTTTCTCCAGGTAATACACAGGTAATGCAGTATCTTTGGGGACCTCCTCCTAATTCAGTTCTAGCGGCGAAGACCTCTCAGAGAGGGAAGAGAGAACGAGAGTGGGGAGTGGATGAAGGGATTTCATCTTACCTGCAATAGTTTTTATTATTTCCAAGGAGAATGTGTTTATGTACCACTGTATCATTAAACATGAAATGGACAAAATTGGGGAACACTTTTTGAATTATGTTGCACTCCAAGAAAAACTTAAGAAATGATTTGAAAATTCAAAAAAGGAAAAAAAATTAAAGAAAACAAGCGAAACAATGAATGGGATTGGCATATGCAGTTTCTGGGCTGTCTGGAAAGCTCTGTTCCTTGACATGAGTGATGGTTACATGGGTTCAATTTAGAGTCATTTGTTAAGTTGTACATTTATGGTTTTTATACTTTTCTAAATGCATGTTATTTTTTTCACAATTTCAAATGATTTTTTCAAGTGATTTTTAAAGTAAACCAGGGGACTCAGTGCTGGGGGACTGAGATGGGTAACCAAGGACTCAGAGTATCAGAGGAAGAGGGGGAACTGTGTCTATCCCAGGCCCACCTTCCCACCCTCTGTCCCTGCCCACTTACCATCAGTCTGCAGGGTTGAAATCGGAGGAGTGGGCTGAAGTTCAGGGTGGAATGTGCCTAGAGTTTGGAAATAGGAAGAGAAAAGAAAGAAGATTCAGAGAAGGCCCATGCATGGAGGTACAGGGTGTCTTCCATAGCAACTCAAATTTGATGTAATGGACATGAATTAATCCAGCCATTTACTAACTGCCTAAATGCGATGCCAGTACCTCTCCTGCCTCAGGCCCTCCCCTCCCACATATGTCCATTCCCCTATTCAGCATCCACCTGCCTTCAGTAAGAGCCCCCAGAACTTCCTTTGGGGAACCATCCTTCCCTGACTTTCGGTCCACTTCATTCACTGGGGCTGGCACCAGCCCTGTTGGACATGGAACAGGAGACCTAGGTCTGGCTAATCAGTTTCTGTGCCTATGGTCACAATAATCAGCTCATGGATGGGTTTGTGACCTGAGCCCAGTCAATGGCACTCAGTTTTGGGACATTTGCTGGATTGGGGAAGAGGAAATTCTCTTTCTTCTGGATTCTTAGCAGGTAGTTTAGAAGCCCCAGGTCTCTATGGGCCATCTTGTCCCCATAAGAGAAGAATCTGCCTGGGAATAAAGCCAACACAGAGAAAACAGAACCAGAAGACGGAAACAGATTCTTGATAGCATCATTTAAGCCTGGATGGAGCCAAGCATGAAGGTTTATCTCTGGAGTCTTCAGTTACACAAATTCCCAAAAATCCTGTTTGGTCCAAGCTTAAGATTTTTGTTGCTTTTGTTATTTATAGTGACCGGATCTTGACCAACCCATCCCTCTTTCCTCACCTGGGGCTGAAGTCAAGGCATGAAAGTTCTCAGAAGTTGGGTCTGCTTGAGGAATGGATGTGGCCTCTTGTAATGTCTGTCCTGGGAAATCAAGGATGTGAAGTCAGGGAGAAGCCTCTGGTCCCTCTTCCCTCACCAGTACCCCCACCCTGCCCTCCCTTCTGAAACTTTGGGAAGTAACTCAGGAAGTCCTGCCTGCTGGTGGGGCAGCAGACAGATGTTTGATTGATTAGCTTTGGTGGTATCAATCCAAGCTCCTGAAAGTGTTTTAAGAAATGCTAACATCCCACACTCTTCCTCCAGCCCCCTCGCCCTGCCCATCCTTGTGGGATGAGAGAGGCAGTTTAGCCTAGTGCGTCCAGGTACTAGAGTCAGCCAGGGCCCTGTTCTCAAATTCTGTTCCCAGTAACTTCCTTGCTGTGTGACCTGGAGCAAGTGAAGTCCCCTCTCTGAGCCTTGGTTGCCTCATCTGCCAAGTAATTGAATTTACTTCTCAGGACTGTAGAGGGGGTGAAATGAGATGGAGGGAGGAAGGCAGCCAGTGTTGGATACAGCCACTGCCCCTTCCTGGGCCCAGCCTCCATCCTCTCCCTCCTGGACCATCACACAGCCTCCTCCCTGGTTCTCCCTGCTCCCATCCTGGCCCTGCCGCCTGCTCCCTACACACAGCCAGAGGGAGCCTGTGAACCTGAGTCAGATCAGGGCCCTCCTGGCTCAGAGCCCTCCTCTGGCTGCCCTTCACTCCTGGTCAAAGCCAGAGTCCTCACTCAGCCCATAAGTACCCCTGCCACCTGGTCCCCTGTCACCTCTCTGACCTCTTGGCCTCTCCTCTCCCCCACATCTCCACCCCTTGTTCACCCCATCCCGGCCCTGGCTGTTGCTCACATTCTCCACACATACCTGCTTGGCTCGTCCCCTCCTCTCCTTCAAGTGTCTGCTCAAGTGTCACCTTCTGGTGAGGTCTTCCCTGATCAATCCTCATTACTCTCCTCTGTTTTTCTCCTTCCAGCATGCTATATAATTTACTGATGGATCATTTACTGCCTGTCTTTTCCAACTAGAACGTGAGCTTCTGTTTCCCCAGTGCATAGAGGTAAGATCTGGCACATAGAGCTGCTCAGTGAATGCTTGTTGAATGACTGAATGACCGCATGAAAACCATTTTATCAAAGAGAAATGGGGCCGCTTCAGTGGAGAGTATGCTCTGGGTTCTAGGGTTGTAGCCCAGCCCCTCCACTCACTAGCCTCTGGCACAGGGCTCTTTCCTTCACTGAGCCTCAGTTTCCTCATCCATAAAATGGGCATGAGGACAGCATCATAGAGAAGGGTCAAAGCCAATACAAGCTCACACATGCAGCCCCCACCTTGTAGGAAGCAACAGCAAAGGCCCACCACAGGTACTGCCATCAGAAAACACTTCTGAGGCAAGGGTGAGAGATTGACTCCTGGACTGGCCCCAGCTCACCTCCTTTCCCTAATGGTATATCACTTGGGGGTCTAGGGAGCTGCTTTGCTGGGAGCCCAGGGTTCCTGGCTGCCGAGTAGAAAATTAACACCCATCTCCCAGCCAAATCAAACTCAGTGAGTTCTTCTTGGAGGTGAAGTGGAGGCTGCCCAGCAGGATCGGCCTTGGCCAGACTCAATGGAAGCAGCCACCCAGGTCTGAGGTATCTAAAGAGGGTGTAACCTTGGCCTCCTCATCCGGCCACCACTTCCTGGTGCCGGCTCGGGAGGGGAGCATCCAAACTCACCAGCCGCCCACTCAACAGCACATGTACTCAAGGTGGGGCTGGGGGTTCTGGGGCAGGGTGGGGACAAGGACCAGGCCTTACCTCTGGTGAGGAGAATCAGACCACGGATGAGGAGGAGACACAGGCAACCGGTGGGCAACATCTGTGGGGAAGTCAGAGCTGGGGTCAGCGGTGATATCAGTGAGGCAGCCCCCCCACCCCGCCCCCGGGAGCCTGCCGCCCCCTTCCTTACCCTGAGCAGGCACCTGCGGCTTCAAGGACCCCTGCCAGGGCTAACGGTGGGCTGCGGGGAGGGGGAGGGTCTCAGAAGTGGGGATTCTCAGCCACCGCTCCGTTCTTCCCTCTGCAGGCCCCAAAGAAAACAAGAAACATCAGACCAAACTGGGCTTCCAGTAGCAGCCACTGCACAGGGACAGTCCTGAGGCAGAGAAGCACTTACCCGGACCCGACTGAGCCTGCAGGGCATGGGGAGGGGTCTGGGGCACAGGAGTAGATCCGAGGGCCTCGTGCCTCCCTCTGGGGCTGTCCCCAGAGCAGAGAAGTCAGCAAGGAGGGGGAAAGAGGAAGAGTGAGTAATGTGCTCCTGACCTCAGAGGAAAAAGTGAGCTGGTTTTAGGGGCCTCCCTGCAGGGACAATAGAACAGGATGCTGGGCAGATCTAGGAGGGCTGAGAGGGATGGAGGAGGAGAGACTGAGGCAGGAGGAACAGAAGCAGTGCCGCACATGGTGGCACAGAGGAGCGGGCGGGAGAAGTGAGCATGAATGGGGGGCGGAGAGGTAAGGAGAAGATCCGGTCTTCGACCCACCTGAGCCGGGCCCCTGGGCAGAGGGGAGCGGATGGAGGAGGATCGGAGGAGAGACTTACGTCAGAGCTGGGGGTCCCGAGCCGGCAGCCTGTTGCGGAGAGGGCAGCGGCGCTAGCTGCGTCCAGGCGGAGGGTGTGGCCAGGGGAGCGCTGGCGGGCGGGGACCGAGACGGGCTCAGTCATTTCCTCTTGGGTTTCCTGGCTTCAGAGCCCGGGGTGGGAGCAGGAGGGGGAGACGCTGAGGGTGATGGGGGGCAGGGGTGAGAGGCAGGGCAGAGGCCTCCACCCACCCGGCCTGGGGGAGGGTGGGGGTGGGGAAACAGGGCAGGCAGGTCTGGACTGGGTGGGGCCCTTTGGAGGGGGAGAGGTCTACTCTGGGGTCTCAGGGGGACGAGAAGGGAAGAGGCAGCTGGGGCGGGGGGGGGCGGCTCTGAGGGAGGGGGAGGCCACTGGGGCACTGGGGGAGGGGAAGGAGAGGGAGGGGGGAGAGAGCTCCACCAGGTGCAGTTTTGCCCCTCCCCCATTTTGTCCCCACAGATGAGAACACACAGACAGAACAGGGGGAAAAATCAAATGCACATTTATTAAGCTCAAGACAGAGACACCAAGGGTGCAAGAGAACGGATCTTCTGAGAGGAGACAGGGAGGTGGCCGGGAGCAGTACACCGGAATTCTGGGGGGCTGGACTCCCGGACCCCGGCTGGAGGCCTGAGTCCCTGGATCTGGGATGCAGACGGGCTCTTTGTGGGGGTCATTGCCAAGGCCTGGGGAGGTGCAGCGGTTCCAGCCTTGGAGTGGGTGGGGCGGCTCATTCAGGGGAGCGCTCCTGGGGCAAGGCTAGGGTCCCCACCGCCTCCACCTGGTTCTCAGGCTCCTGCACTCAGGCAGGGACAGCAGTGGAGGTGCCCAGGACTGGTTTTACACGCCGCCACCTCCAGGGGCTGGGGTGAGAGGGAGAGAGAGGGAGAGAGAGCACCAGGGAGCTTCAGTCAGGGACAAGAGGTGGAGGCAGTCCCCTCTCCACTGCCAGTGGGCCCTTCATCCCAACCCCTGAAGCCAGACCTCCAGACTGTCACCCTTTGAACTAGCACTGGGGAGTCACCAGTGCAGGTGCCCCTGCGGGGACACTTTTGTAGCTTTTGCCCTGCCCCACAATACATTATCTTGGGGGAACACACCTGTGATGAGGTTAGAGACCCCTGGCCCAGCTTTGCTGGGGTATCCCTCTGCCAGAAAGGAAGTCTCCATCCCCTTCCTAGGCCCCCAACCTCCTGCTACACCTCTACCCCTTTCCAACACCCCATCTCTGGGACATTTGGATACAACCAGAATTCCCCTGTTTCCCACCCACTTGGGACCATCATTCAACTGGAATGGGTCTGAATCCTGTACTTAGAATGTGCCCAGGTGCCAGGACTAACCTCCCCTCCCCCAGTCATCCACAAAATTACCCATTAATGTTTTTAAATCTCATTAAATGAATGTGAAACTAAACACATGAAATTCCACACCAACCCCCCCCCCCAATATTGAGTACCCCAAGGCCATTTTTTTTTTTAGTTATAAAAACTTTATGAGGCAGAGAGAATCCCATCTCTGATTTTTAAAAAGTCCCTGGAAAGAACACAGTTCCACCAAAAACAGGTCGAGATATTTTTACAAAATTAAAATGAACAGCCCCAAGGAGTCAGTCTTTCATCTACATGCTTAAGCCCCCTCACACATCCTACATTTCTCTCCGTCTTCCTTTACACCTTCGTCCACCTGCACTCACTCTCCCCCTCCTCTACCCCACGCCTCCCACATCCCACCCTCCTCCTCAGTCCTCCACCCCCTCTAACAGCTCCTCCCCCCTCACTCCCCAACATCTCCTCTGCTCCCCTCCAGCACCCTTCTCTTCCTCTTATACCCTCATCCTCTTCACTCTTTATCCTATATTCTCCATTTTTCTAGACTCTTTGTGTCTCTCCTTTTTTTTTTTTTTTAGGTACAGTTATTCAGAAACCCTTCCTCCCTCCCTCCCTTCCTTCTTCTAGATCATTTCATCCCAGATCTCCCCAAACTGAACAGTAAAGTCTGGAAAACATCCTATCTTCCTGCCTTTCCCTAGTGCTCAGTTCTGTCTTCATTCTGACTGCCAAAGTCCTTCTCCCATGTGGGACCCCTCTCTTCACAGGCTCTGGCTTCCTCCTCTGAGGAATTCCTTCATCCTTGCTTTTATAGGGGTCTGTACTTGTTTCTGGGCAGTTTGAAGGACTCTTTAGGACGTTTCACATCCCACTAACTCCACGGCTTAACATTTTTGATCTGCTGGGTCTCAGGGTCAAGGGACTGATTTTCCCACGTCCATCATTGGTGACTCCATTCTTAGGGACACCCAGTGCCACTCCCCCTTTGACTCCCTTCTCTGCTCCCACCCATCCTCCTTCCAGAACCACACCTTCTCACACCCTCACCTGAGGAGGGAAGCTCCGACTTACAGGATTTGCATGTTGGGCTGTGAAAGCAAAGATGAGAGAGGAGAGCAGATAGAGGCTGAGTAGCGCAGCCTTTACAGGAAACACCCTTTCATTATGGCGGCGCCCCTGGGCCCCGGGCTGCTCCCACCCACCCCCTCTCTCCCCACTGCTGCCAGACCTCTCAGACCTGGAGTCCGCCTTCCTACACTTCACCTTCTTGCCTGTTAGGAGAGAGATAACAGAACAAGGAGACAGGACATGAGGGTTTGGGCAAAGGCCAGCAGGCGAACTGCAGGTCCTCTCTGAGGGGCTTTGGAGCCCAGGAAAGGATCGCACTTACTGACGATGATGAGGATGCCCAGCAGGAACAATATGGTAGCCAGCGTCATGCCCACAGTCTGCACCGTGTCATAGTCTGGGGGAGACATTGGAGGACATCAAAGTGGGGGTGGCGCTTCAGCCCCCCTGGAGCCTTGGCCTGGCTTCAAGGCTGCAGGCTCCGCCAGTGGGTTACTGCGAGGATCGAGAGCATGACCTTGGACACTGGGAGCTCCCCTTGACCTCTACCTTCTCCCCGTCTCAGGATTCTTTGGCCATAGATATAGATATGACCTTCCTCTACTGCATGTATACGTATTTTTCCAGCAAGCAACCTTCTCTTTGGTTTCCCTGCCCCCACCGCAGATTCCACCTGTTAACAGTGGAGTCCGATCAGGGGTCTTCCTGAGCTCAGAGCACACCTTTCCATCCCCTCCAACTACCACTGCATTCCAAGTAAAAGCCAAAGTCCTCCCCACAACCCACAGGGCCCTCGGTGGTCTAGTCCCTATTCCTTCTCAGACCTCATCCCACGCCACTCTCCTCCTCAATCCCCTACAGCAAGTACACTGGTCTCCCTGCTGCTCCTGGAGCCTGTCAGGTGTGGCCCCACCTCAGGGCCTTTGCACTTGCTGGGCCCTCTGCTTGAAAGTTCCTCCCCCAAATATCCCTCCCTTAACCACTTCTGGGCTTTATTCAAATGTCAGCGAAAACTTCTCTGGCTGTCCTAATTAGAATTTCCCGTCCTGTCCTTAACACTTCTAAATCTCATTCTTTCCTGTGTTTTCGTAAGAATTATTATTGTCTAATACGCCACAGTTCGTATTTGTTGAAATGTGAATTTATAAAGCATCCACTCTGTACCAGCAGTGGTCCAGGCCTCTGCCCTCAGGGAGTTGACTTCTATATTGTGATACACAAAATAAAATAAAATAAACTGAGTCATGTGATCATGGCTAGATGTGGGTGAGTTTCCTCTTCCTGGGGAGTCAAGAGGGCCTCTCCTAGTAGACAGTCATTATTTGATCTGAGGCCTGAAGAAGAAAATGGAGCCTTAGCTGGCTGTGTGAAGCGTTAGAGGAGGAGTGTTCCTGGCAGAGGGAACAGCAAGTGTAAAGGCCCTGAAGCAGAAAAAAAATCTTGGCATACTGAGGAGCAGCATGAGTGAGCAAAAGGAGAGGGCAGGAGGGTGTTTAGAGAGGGAACTGGGGTCAGGTCTGCTAGACCTGGAGCAACTTCTTTGAGCTTCAGTGCTCTGGGGATGATTTAATGGTATCATCCAGGTAAATCTTTTCTGCAATCTTCAGGTGAGAACTATTACTATTCTTTATTTACAGAAAGGTCCAGAGAGGCAAAGTTTCTTGCTCAAGGCCACACAGCTAGTGAGTGGATAAGCCAGGATTCAAATCCAGGGAGCCTGGCATCACAGTTGCCTGCTTCTCTGATGACCCCAGTGCAGCAGCCCAGAGTCCTGGTGAAGCCTGGAGAGGGTCCATGGAGGGTACCCCCCTCCCCAAATGTGATCCTACCCTCCATGAGCCCAGCTGAGGTGAATTATATCGACATGATCATATGGCCGGTGGCCCAGGACGTAGCACATGGCCAGCTGCTGTGACCTGTGGGGATCTACAACCACCCCTCCATCCAGTTCCAGGGTACCCTTATCACAGAATCTGCCACTCACCATAGTAAAATGGGTCAGGTTCCTGAGGAACTGTGGGAAGAAGGCAGAGAAAAAGAGGGAAAAATTTTTTCAACACTGGGCTCAACATTTTTTAGGATCCTGATGGGGCCACTGGCCCAGTGGTTTCTGTGTAGAAATATGACCATCAGACCCCTTGCTCTGGATGATGTAGCCTCATGGCAGGACATAAAGTTTTAAGAGAAGAGCCACCACTCACTCCAGTGGTCAATATCTTCCCTTGTACAGTGCACAACCTACCTAACCGTACGTGGCAGTCTTGGTCCTAGCCCCCTGTGGAGGTCTGATGTGAACATGGACTCTTTTCCTGAAAAACACATATACACTCCGACTGGCATATGATGGGAGTGAACATACTGCAATCTCACTTGTGGACTGCTGAGCCTATCAGCTTCCCCCAAACACTCCCTAAAACTTCTCAGTCATCTGAGGGCTCTAAAAGGTAGGCACTGTGGCTTCTGCTCTCATCCACATGCTCCTGCCACCAAATCCAGCAGAGTGGAGCTGTCCAATAACTTAAGTTATATATATCCTATGTTACTTATTTCTCAGACCCCATCAATTTTTAAGATTCAAAATTGACTCTGTAACAACTTTCTCAGTGTGTGTGTATGTGTGCGTGTGTATGTAACTGTACCATGTGAAACATACCCACCTATTAGAAGACTCACCTTGATTTCATCAGTGTTAATATGTGGATAAAATGTGTGTGTGTGTCTGTGCATTTACTTTTCCTAGTCTCCCACCTCCCTGTCTCAAACCATATTCCCCTTCAGGAGAGCTCAGGACATCCTTCCCGTTCAAGAAGCCCATCCTGATGCTTCCCTAATTCCTCTGACAGCTCTTAGTACATTCTGCCCTGTCTAGAGCAGAATTCTGCAAAGCATGCACCACTGGGGGGTGGGGGGATACCAGGAGGGCCAGGGCAAAGCCAGAGGTCACCATTAGTGCTCAGGGAGGATGGCTAACTTGAGGTTGGGAAGGGGGTATGTTTACTAATTCTGGCCAATGGACTGTGAGTGGAAGTGCCATCGTCACTTCCGGTTTGCAGCATTTGAAGTGCCCATGCAAGAGCTCTCTTTTGCCTTTGGCCTGGTGAATGTTCAAGTTTGTGGCTGCTCCAGTTTTCCTTAGGGAGTAGAGATCCCCAGTCGGCCAGTGATGGATATATCATGTAAGTGAGAAATCAACCTTGGTTGTCAGAAACCACTGAGATCTTTGGTACTATTTGTTATCACAGCATACTCTAACTTAAACTGACTGATCTAGGCAGCACCCAGGCAAGACCCTGAGTAACACTGATTCATAGTGTGTAAGTTCGCCCTTCTCAGTTTCCTGTCCAGTCCTCAAAGGGGAAGTCTTAAATAGCTAATGATGTGTCTGTACGCCTTTTAATCTCCCAAGAGAAAACAGGCCTTGGGCCAAGGGCCTTCAGCAGGCAACAATTCCTAAGTAGAATTTCATGACATTATTTGGTTTTCTCCTTTATTTATTTATCTAAACAGCATTTGATAGCACCAATTCCACACCAGGCTCTTTTCTAAGCACTTTACAGATATTAACACACAATCTTCACAGCAGCTCTCTGATATAGGTGCTATCCTCATTCTCATTCCACAAAAAAGGGACACTGAGGCCCAGAAAAGTGTAATCACTTGTTTAAGATCATTTAAATACTTGCCTTCAATGTAAGGCAAAAAAAAAAAATCCTGATATTTCCATTAGTGATAATGATATAAAATAAAGCTAATGACATTGTCTAAGAGTTAATCCTTTGAAGAAAAAATGTTAAGTAAATGTCAGTGTGGGGAACTTTTGAATAGGGCAAAAATCATGAAGTTGGTACTCACAAGCATCAAGATGGGGAACATTTTAAAGTCATCTGTGGGCTTAGCTACCCCATCAGATGGAGAGTAAATTCACTTGACTCATCTCTGCAGTTAATCCCAGTATTTATAAAAGTCTTTCAAAAAATTTCCTAGAATGAAAGAATGAATGAATGAATGTGAGCATCTGGCTAGCCTGCAGGAAACTATGTATCAGAACTGGAGCAGTTGGATTATCTTGCTTTTGTCTCCTGTGTCTCCACACACCCTGCCTCCCAAACCATCAGAAGCCCACTTGGTGAGCACTTGCCCTAGAATCCTCTTTGGTTCCTCCCTGGGTGCTCCCTGCTCCATGCAGAAGTTCCTCCTTTGGTCACTGCTGCCACAGCAATCTGGGTCCTCAGGGTGAAGCTGGGCTAAGGGTGGAGCCAGGAAACAGGAGAAGGAATGTGCACCACTCCTGGCCAGTTGCCAGGGAGACATCAGGAAGGAGGTGGTTACTATGGCAACTGGGGCATCTTGAGAGGTGATGGGTCTGGGTACCTTAGGCTGTGTGGGGTCCTGTGTGGGACTTGAGGGGTTGGGTTTCTAACTCTGGAGCCAAACTTGACTCCCCCTGCTCCCTCTGTACTTCCGATCATTGCCCCTGCAGGACTGGCTTCTAGCCAGGGATAGGGACCCAGGCCCAGTTATGCTCCCACATCTCCTTTCTGTTTGCCCCCCATCATACCCTCCTGCTCTCTGACTAGGAGGGGTGAGTGTGGAGGGAGCCACTCGCCCCTCTCTCCCCAACAATCCATTAATTAATTTCATTAAGTGATTTGCAACAGCCAGTATGTGTTTCCTTTCCCCACCCCGGGGTTTCCCAAGACCTGTGGTCCCCTCTCATGCTGTGACTGGGGAAAAGGGGTGACTGTGTGTGTGTGTGTGTGTGTGTGTGTGTGTGTGTGTGTGTGTAAAGAGGGGATGGCTGAGGCATCTGTCCTCCCACCTCTGCCGGTCTGCTGCCATCGATCCTGCTAACCACTATCTCCGCGAAAAGAAGCCCTGGGCTCCCGCCAGGCCTGCTGCCTCAGCCCTGCCCCCTCTCCCTAGGGTGGCTTCCAGCCTCTGCAACCGCCCCCCCCCCCTCGCCGCCCTGCTTCAAATTCTGCAGATATGGCTCAGTGCAGCAGCCCCCGCCTGCCGGGAAAGGGGGCAGGGGAGGAAAGATGAGAGTGGAATTGGGGTTCCCTTCTCCACCAGGGGCTCCTCAGCTCCGTTGGCCTATCCCCTGGCCCTGCTGTCAGTGCTAGAGACCCTCTCCCTGCCCACCTCTCCCCCACCATGAAAGCATTATTTCCCTCACTCCTCCGCAAAACTAGGCTCAAGAAAGGGGGCTGTTAGGGGGGAGTGAGTGTTTCAGCGGATGCCTAACTGGGTTAGTGGTGTGAAATGTAAATCTCTGTGTGGCTGGATGGAGGTGGGGAGGGGGCATGTGTGTACACATCCGATTGCACCTCCCGGACCAGAGAACACCCCTGGATGTGGGCTGGGAAGGAGGGTCCTCCCACCCACTGCTTCCCGGGGCGTGGGGGTGGGGGGGGGGGCTCACTGCAGTAGCGCGGGCCCCACCCTGCGCTGCCCCTCCTTCTCTTTTCTATTTCTCTCTCACACTGTGGGTCTCTTTTTCTTCCCCTGTGTTTTTGCCTCCCTCTCCATAGTTGCCTCAGTCTATCTCTCAGTCTCTCTTTCAGGCTCTCTCAGTCAGTCTCTTTCTATATTCCTTTCTGTCCCGCTTCTCTCACTCTGTCTCTCCCCATCTCTGTCTCACTTCCTCCAGCTCGCGTCTTTCCCTCATTCTCCCCAGTTCCCGCTGAACTTGCCTGTCAGGGATTTCAGGAAACACCCACCATAGGGGCCAGCACCAGAAAAAAGAGGGCTATGGAGCCTCTCCCCTTACCCACCCCAAGGACCCTGAAATCTGCGAGAACCTCTGTGGCTGCAGACCCATCCGCTGGAAGCCCATCTTGTCGAGTCCACTACCACCGCTCTGCTGGACCAGCCACCCGGTTGCCATAGCTACCGGTCCGAGCATCCTTTCTCCCGGGACTGCCGCTCTCCAACCGTGGGTCCCGCACAGGAACGACACCATCGGGAGGGGGTGTCCAAGAGGCCCAGAGGGGTGTCAAGGGGTGCATTGCAGGCGCCGCCGCCCATGGGAGGAGGAGGAGCGGACATCCCCCTCCCCACTCCCCTCCTCTTCCATTAGTGAGATCTCCCCAGATCCTCTCTCCTAAGCTCTAAGATCTCGGAGCCCGCCCTGCGCCCTCTCCCAAGCGACTCTCACCCTTTGTAGGGACCTCAGTCGGGGTCGCCATGCCGGGCTGGAGCAGGGGGCAGTTGGATGCCGAGGCAGTGAAGGCGCGGCTGCAGCAGCTGGAAGCGGGACAGACTGATGTGGGGGGTAGATGGTGGGAGCCCTGGTGCGGGGGGGGCCGTAGCCAATGGAGGCCCAGAGAGCCCGCCCCCGTCCCGGTCACCCCCGCCCCCGCTCCCGCCCACTGCCGACGTCCCCGCCCCTTCCCCAAGGGTGGGGGCGCCCCCTGCTGGGGCCAAGGGGGCCCCCAGGCCTTCCGCGCGGAAGGACTGACAGATCTACACAGCGCTGTCAAGAGAGGAAAGCACATTTTATTGGAAATCTGGGCGGCTGAGAGGTGTCTGTAGGGGCAGGGCTGAGGGGCAAAGGGCAGTCCAGGTGGCGGTAGGCGGGAGGTGGGTGGAAGGCGTCAGGTGCAGGGGGAATTCTATGGGGGTGAAAAGGGTGAGAGGCAGGAGAACCCTCCAGACCCCCTACTGCAGCCCTTCACCCCCTCCTCCTTCTCCCTCCCCCAGCCTAGTCAGAGCTGCACGACCTGGCTGGGTTCCATTGCGCCAGGTGTTTCTACCGCCTGCGAGTGGACAGACCTGAGGGGGAACACATAGAGTTCGAGTGTTAGGAAGGGCACTCCCAGCTCCTCTGGAAGATGGGGGCAAGGCAGGGCAACTCTTCGACCTCGGGTTTCAGATCAAGCCCCTCCCTCTACGCGCCCAGGGAGGACCAGGAAAGGGGTTCTTGAAACCAGCTCACACCCCCAAACACCCGAAGTCTCCCCCAAACTCACGGCGGATGGAGCTGCGGAAAGTTCCCTCCTCTTCATCAGGTTCCCCAGTCCTGGGAAAGGAGATGCAGAAGGAATTGGGGATGGAAAAGGGGAGAGGCAGCCGCTCCCAGGAAACTTCAGTGCAGCCCCCATTTAACAGTCCAGTGTACCAAGACCCAGAGGTGGGAGAGGAGCAAGCTAGTGGCCACCAGAAAATCTAGAGCACCCAGGAGCAGTTTAAGTGTGTGGCAGAAGACGCTCCAAGCTCCAGCACCTCCCAGAGTGCTGGAGAAGGAACTGGAATTTGGAGGGGGAGGGATAGCCAAAGCCACTTCAGGGCAGATTGCCTAAAGATGCCCTAGGTTAGAAACCCAGAACTCTCATCTTCTAGTTGAGTGACTTGGGTGGGGGCATGCGATCACCCCTCTGTGCCTTGGTTTCCTCTTCTGTAAAATGAGGTTAATATCACCTACCTTATAGAGGTGGTGTGGGCGGGGGGGGGGGGTAAATAACACACAATGAAACAGCATCCTGCACGTGGGACACACCTAATAAAACCTACCTTTATTTATAGCATCTACAAGTATCTTAACACGGAAAAGGTATTCATACATTGCCTGGGCTTTAAAATTTTATTTAAAGATGAATCAAAGAGCTAGGAACAGCACTCCGAGCTAAACTGGGCCGCCAAGTGAGGTGATCTCATTTCGCCGCGGCTTTCTTTCACAGCACTTATCACACTTCGTGATTTCATATTTGTGGGTCTGTTGGAACCCATAGCCACCGCCCCCATTGGGCTGGGAGCTCAGCCAGGAAGGGAGGGCAGTTAATTCGCGGCTTGGTCCCAGGGCTTGGCGTGGGGCTGGGCACGTAGTAGGTGCTTAATACATATTTGATATTTGCCGTAGGGTCTCTGGTTGTAGATTGAGTGGACTTCCGGCCTCGCCCCCAGAGCCCCTTTAGAGCGGGAGTAGGTGAGTGAGAGCCCAGAGAGGCCTCTTACCTCTGCTGCTGGTTGAATTTGCACCGGCATCTTCTGCCTGTGGGTGGGGAATGTGGGGAGGAGAGGGCTGATATTCCGCTCTGCGCCGCACGGCGAGGAGCTCCCGCTCCAGCTCTCTCGCAGTGCGCGGAGCCTTGTGGATAAGGGTGGGGCAGGAACGGGGGCGGGGCCGAGGGCGGGGATAGAAACGGGGCGGTGAAGGGGCGGGGCAGGGGTGGGGCCGAGGGCGGGGCAGGAACAGGTGCAGGGTTGAGGTCGCAGATGAGTGGCTGGCGGCACGGTGGGGATACCCACTCAGGACGATGAGAATGCCCAGGATGAAGAGAATCCCGGCGATGATGAGGCCTCCGATCCGCAGGGACTGGTAGTCTGTGGGCAGCAGGAAGGAAAGTGAATGCAGAGAAGGAAGGAGGAAGGATAGGAGAGAGGCAGACTGGTGAGGAGGAAGGACCAGGGAAAAGGAGAGGAGAAAGGAGATCAATGAGAGGAGGAGGGGGAGAAATGGGAGAGGGGGACCAGGGAGAAGAGAGGGTGTAAAAAAAAGGAAGGGGGAAGATGGGCAGGGCAAGGGGGAGGGAGGAAACAAGGGAGTAGGGGAGGATAATGGAGAGGATGAAGGGGACAGGGAAGGGAGAAAAGCAGGCGGCAGCAGAGGATGGGCCATTAGATATTGAGAAGTAAAGGGAGAAAGAGAGAATCAGAAAGACAGAGAGGGATCAAATAAAGAGACAGAGACCCACAGAGAGACAGAGAGAAACAAAGGGAGATCAAGACAGAAAGAGTCAGAGAGCCAGATCAACAGAAAGAGAGAATGAGAGGAAATATAAACACTGAGAGTCTAGAGGTAGATGGAGCCAGAAACAGAAAAAGATGGGAGTTGAGGAGGAATGAGGAGAGGACAGGCTAAACCAGCCCAGCACCCCCAACTCCCAAGGAAAGATGCCCCTCCTGCCCTCACCATAGGTGAATGGGTCGTGTTCCTGTGGAGAGTCTGGAAAGAGAGAAAGAAATCAGGGTTGGATGCTTCCTGGTATCCTGGACAGGCAGGGGCGGAAGGAGATCCTTTTGGGACTTTACATTCCTGAGCCAAGAGTCTGGGGACTTTCGGGCCGCAAGCAGGCTGCCCACCCTCTCTGCGTCTTGGATGGCCCTCTGTGCTGTCCTGACCGGGGCAGGGAGGACCTGACTGCCTCAGCTACCCATCTTATTACAGGTTGTCTGTGATTCCATCATTCATGGGAAGCCAGTCTCCACCCAACCTTCATCTTTGCCTGTCCTGGGGCATCCTCACCCCTCCCCCAGATACCAGCCTGTGATTGGACCCTATGTGAGACCTCAATTTCCTGGTGCCCCAGCTGATTCAGTTGAGATTGGCTTCTCCAATTTGTTTCTCTTGCAGGGTTTCCCCTACCTTTGCCACCCTTGGGGCTGAAGTGAGTAGTGGGCTGCCTCCCCTAGACTCACCTGCTTTGACCATGCCGAGGAGACCCACACAGAGAACCAAGATGTGGCTGAGAGAGGCCATTGTCCTGGGGGACACCAAGGGTCAGGAAATATGCCCCCTCATTCCCCTACCACTGGGGCCTGAGCCCAAGGGGTTAAGTCAGGGACAGTCCAGGGACTTAATTCCAAAAGCATCCATCATCCAGCTTGGTCACCCCGAGAAACAGGGGCACAATGTCACCAAAATAACTCACACAGTGGGAGTCACACAGCAGCAAGGACAGGGGTGAGACACACAGTCCACAGGGATCTCCCACAGGCCAGGGCCTCCCCCACCACAGGCCCCAGACTCTCCACGCCTACCCCGGGGGGGTAAGCAGGATGCCTTGCCCCACCCAGGTGGAGAGACAGACACGATACCTGGGACGAGACAGCCAGGACATGCCCAAGGGCCCACCTGCCTGCACACCACGGCCCTGCTGTCTGTAATATCCCAGCTCTTCTGCCCTCGGCGGCTGGCCGGCTCTTGGCCTGACCCTGGGTATAAATATCTCCCACTTCACCCTGGAGGAATTTGCCTCGCACAGGCCACCATGGCAACAGCCTTTCTTCCCCCACTCGGGGGTCATGCACAACCCGCTAGGGTGAGGCCGGGCTGCCACATCGCCCCAGGCTGCCCCCGTGGGAAAGGCCACCCTTCTCCCTCCTGGAAGCAATGAGAACAGGGAAAACGTCCCCTTCGCCTGTCTCCGGGTGACATCTCTCACAAGCGGACACCACCAGTCGAGTGACATGAGGCCCAGGCCAGCGGGGCTGAGAGAGAGAAGACAGACGCCAGGGGCAGGGACGCACGCATGCGCACACGCACATGCACATAGTGGGGCTTGGGATGGAGACGGCGCCCACTCCCCAAACTGCTGTTTGGAGCAGGGCGTGGAGTGGAGACGTAGGCACGGTTCCTCCTCATCTGGGCCTCCCGTGCCCCCAAACAGTGACGCAACCTGACCTACACACATGAGTGTCCAGAACCCACAGCAGCCAAGGTGCACACGCAGCAGTGGAAGAAGCAAAGAGCTGCACCCCCCCCCCCGCTCCCACCCCTGGGGGAACCCCAATGTCCCAACCGCACTCCCTTCCTCACTCCCTTCCTCTCGGGTCTGGCCTGCCTGCCCGGGAAGCCACTCCTGCTCCCAAAAGAGGCGGCCCAGCCAGGCCAGGGGTGAGGCCTGGAGGAGAGGGGCGGGGACGCTCACCCCAGTCAGGCTGTCCCCTGCCGAAAGGAGGCCCCCAAACGTCCGGCTGTGCCCCGGGGCGAGCACTTTGGACCCCCTGGCCCAGAGCTGGACGCGCCGCCCTCAGCGGTCTCCCCTCCCAGCCCCACCCCACCCTCACCCTCCCCAACCAGCAGCTGTAACTGGAGCCGGGCTGGAGGGGGGCCAGGGGGCGGCCCCCAGCCCAGACCGCCCTGGCCCGCTAGGTTAACTCTCTCAGCTCAGATGGAGGAACAGTAGGCAGCCAGCATCCATGAAAGCTGGGGAAAGGAGATACTGGCAGGGAGCACTGAATTACAGGCACACAAGCACACATGCACACATAGACACACTCACAGGTGAGCCTCAGGCACACCTCAGAGACCTTCTGAGCTGGGACAGGACAGTGGGTGTCAGTGATCTTCTGCACTGCTCCCTGGGAATTGGGCCCAGCCTGGGCTTAAGGTCGCCTGTCCTGAATGCTTAGGAGTCCACTGACCATGACCCCAGGGTTCTGCAAAGCCCTCGGCAGCACCCCAGGGCTGTTTTGGGAGCATTTCAGTGTGTGTTTATGTTGTCTGCTGCTGGTTGTGAGGTCCTCAGGGTTGCACACACACACATACACACACACACACAGAAAGCCAAAAACCCAGATAAACAGGCACAAAGCAAGACAAATACATGTATGTACATGCATACAAACTCGGAATAACACACATACTCATTCAGTTGGATGCCCGTACGGAAGCACAAAGACACAGGAACATGACTGGCCACTCTTACAAATGGTCAAAAGGTACACACTCTTGTGAGGACCATACTGACAGATGTTTGTAGAAACAAACTCACTCACACACACACACACACACACACACACACACACACACACACACAAATGCATTCAGAAGCACTGACAGAGCCAGCCCTCCTACACAGTTGCAGGCACGTGAAGCCACACTGACTGTGTACATTCGTAACCAGCCCCACGCACACGTTTATGTGGGTGCACAGAGAAGCACACAGCCATACAACCAGCCATGCTGTGGTTTCATAACCAGAAACACACACACGCTCCTGTTCACACCCTCAGGCACCTGCAGATAGACACACAGTCACAGACAGGCCTACACGCTGTGTTCACACGCTTGGAGGTACCCTAAACAGGTGTCGATGTGTTTCATACAGAACCTCCCTGTCCCTGAGCTCATGTGGCCCCCTGGAGGACAACGCACCTGGCGTCCTCATGGGCAGATCAGGTTCACAGGCACTGGTGATAGAGAAACTGAGGAGCAGCTCTGGGCTCTGCCACGCCCCGCTGTGGGAACTTGAGTGGTCCTCAAGACCTCTCTGTGCCCTAGGTTTCCATCCTAGAAAACAGACAAATTATTAAGGTCATGCCTGTCACCCTGGGCCCGGCTCAGAGGTCTCTAAACCCGACACTGTCTTATCATTAACTCCATTTTAGAGATATGCGAAGTTTAGCAAAGTGGGGATAATTCTCACAAGGTCCCCCTGGTTGTTAAGGACAGGTCCCCCGCCTGAAAGAGACCTGGGCCCAGACACCACACAGACCAGGGGCAGGTGGCCGCACTCACACTCAGCACAGGTGGTCCTGACACCCACACACATGTGTGTGCCTGTGGCCTCAGAGGACCCCGGTGGCTTCAGAGGGCTCCCTCATCCCTGTCTGTCAGAGCTTCTGCCCCTTGTGACCCTGTACCCCAGGGTCACCAGCAGTCCCTGGTTAATGATAACCCTGCTGTTTGCGTATCCCTGGAGTGGGGATGGAGGAGGCAGGGGGCAAGCAGGGAGGGGCACCTGGCCAGCTCTAGCCGGTCCTCGGCTTCCGCCCCTCACAGGGCCAGCTGCTCTAGGGTGGAGAGGCCCAGCTTCTTTGTAGCTGGTGATGGGCCAGTGACTTAACCTCTCTGCGGCTCTAACAGAATTAGCCTCAGAGGGCAGTCGAGATGATTGTCTGAAACAATCCTTGGAAAATGTTTAGAACAAAGCCTGGCACATGGTCAGCGCCAAAAAAAACCCCGCTTAGCTCTCTCATCTTTCTCTTCCTTGTCATCCTTCTCGTCGTGAACAGAAGGGAGAAGTCTGTGGGGCTGGGCACTCTGGGAGTAAGGATTTAGGCCTGTCTCCCCACTGTGTCCCTGGCCCTAAGCTCTTTATCCATCTTTTCAAAGACCCTGTAAAGAAGGTTACCAACCCCGCTTTACAGCTGAGGTCACTGGGACCCGAATGGCCTTGCTGAAATCACAGAGCTGCTCGGGTGCAGGACAAGTGCTTGGGTCCAGAATCCACCCCAGCTGTTGGGTGCCCATCCTGCCCTGAACCCCCAAGCAAGGGGCTTTGCCTCCATCTTCTCTCACTGAGTTCTCTACACACCCAAGAAGTGGGTGTCACGATTGCTCCACTTGACAGATGGGCAAACTGAGGATTGGGGAGGTCTAATGTCTTTCCTGAGGCCACAGAGACCTGGGCCTGGCCCCCAGATCTGAGTGACCCTGCCTGTGAAGCCCCATGTTCTCCAAGTGTTCTGGCATGGGGGCTGGTAGGCTTAGATCTGCCCAGCACCATGAAATTAATCATTTAACCTCCTCAGGCCTTAGTTTTCCCATCTGTAAAGTGGGAATGAATGATTCTACCCACCTCACCAGGTTGTTGTGAGGACTGAGAAAATTCATGTCAGGACTGGTGCACAGCAAGTGCTCAATGAGTATTATTACTCTTATTTCATGTTCGGTGACAAGAGTCATTTATTTATTTTTCTTATTTAATGGACAGGCTCTATCCAAACTGCTAAATCCAACTGAAAACAGCCAATAGCTACGGGTTCTGATCTCCAAAGAAGGAATGAAAATCAGACAGAGACCCTGTGGAACCGGCTGCCTGGGACCCAGCCAGAAAACCTAGATCCCAAACAACTGGACCTCTCTCCATCTGTAAAATGGCCAAATGATAGTACCAACCTCAGAGGGCTGGGGTGAGGTCAGCATGAGCTAACAGATGAACTTGTAGGGCAAGGCGTGGTACAGAGTCAAAATGCTGAAGAAAGAGGTGGCATCTTCATCATCCTTTATCCCTTGGGTTGGCTCCCTACCCCCAGTGGATGGGACACTCAAGGGGTTAATTTCGGGTAGGCAAGGAAGGTTGTGGGTTTGGGGCAGGGCAGCTGCCCTGACAAGTGTAACCACCAGAGGGAGCACCCAGACCTGAGCTGGTCCCTTCAAGTCTCCGCGCCAGTGCCCACCACACCCTCCCGGAGCCAGGGGAGGGGGCTGGCTGGGCGTGGCCAGGAGGGCTACAGCGCTTAGTGGTCTCTCCGCCCACCCTCCTCCTGCCTGCAGAGTCATCCGGTCCCCACCCTGGTGACATCCTCCTCACACTAGTGAGTGGGGAATCTGGGGAGGGGGTTGGCTGGGAGGGGCCAGGGCAGCTCCAGCCCTCAGTGGCCCCTCCCCTCCCATGGGGCCCTCAGTCCCTTCCCCAGGGCTGCTCTTCCTATGGCCTCTGACCCCCACCCCAACTCCTCCTCCTTTCCCTGCTTTGCCTGGCGCACCCCGTGCCTAGTGAGTCCCTTTTCCAAACCTCCTGGGAGAAGGGACGTGGGAGGAAGGGAAGAAACTTCCAGGGAGCTGGAGGGAGGGGGGGTAGGAAGACAGAAATAAAGACACCAGACAGAGGAAGACTCTCTCACACACACACACACACATAGAAAGAGAGGCCAACAGAGAGAGACAGAAAGAAACAGAGAAAAAGAGAAATAGAGAGAGACAATTCAGATAGAAATAAAGAGAGACAGAGGTAGAGAGTGGGAAACAGACTAGCTCAAAGAGTCAGAAATACAAAAAGGGGGAGAGAAAGACAGGGAAAGAGAAATAAACAGAAAATTAGACACCCAGGAGACAGACCGAAGAGAGACCGAGAAAGAGGAGAGAGAAGCCAGGGCACAGCGTGCCAGCTGGTGGCATGGAGGGGTGCCCGGCGTGGGAGATGTAGTGGCCACGCCCGGGCCAGGTTGGGTAGGCAGAGGGAAGCCGGTGCCTCGGCGGGGGTCAGGGGGCATGGGAGGGGCAGGAATTCTGCTGCTGCTGCTGCTGCTGCTGCTGGCTGGGGCGGGGGTGGGCGAGGCCTGGAGACCCCCAAAGGGAAAGTGTCCTCTGAGATGCTCCTGCTCCAAAGACAGTGCCCTGTGTGAGGGCTCCCCGGACCTGCCAGAGAGCTTCTCCCCGAGCCTGCTGTCGCTGTGAGTGTCAGGCCCTCTGGGGGCCTGTAGCTGAGGATGGGAGTCCTGGGACCCCAGGGGCTGGGGGCGGGGTGCCGGGTCCCCAAGGAAACAGGGCCTTGTCAGGACCTTGGGAGGGGGCAGCAAAGGATGTTGGGATGCTCGAAAGGGGGCTGCTGGGATTTGGAAGGGAGAAGAAGGGAAATTCCAAAGGGCAGGGACAGCATGGGAGGAGGGAGAGACGTGGGGTGGGCTGAGCGCTGCTAGGATCCTTACCAAACGAGGAGGGTAAATGCCTGTCTCCCCTGGGATGCAGGGGAGATACATACATACACCCGGGGTCAGGTAGCATGCCAGGGTCCCCGGACAAGAGACGGCTCTGAGATGAGACTGGCGCCCTGGAGGGGTGTTCTCCTCACACCCGGCTCACGTCCCCAGCTCACTTGTTAGGACTGGAGTTACCCAGCTGAAGGCCGGAAGCTTCCTGAGGGTGCCGTCGCTGCACCTGCTGTGAGTGGGACCCTACTGAGCAATGACTAGCTCGAGGGAGTGGGTGTCCATGCACGTGTGTGGGGGGTGCACACACATGTGTATGTATGTGTCTGTGGGAGCACCTGTGTCACACAAACTCACACTGCATGCATGTGTGTGACCATGCCCCCATGTGAGCTGGCGGGGGTGTGGGCGGGCAAGGTTAAAATGTCAGGTAGGGAGCAGCATCTCTGGAAAAACTTCTTTCTTGCTCCATTGCCAGTCTTTTCACATCCAACTCCTTCTCCGTGATTGAGGACGATGCGTTTGCAGGCCTGTCCCACCTGCAGTACCTGTGAGTGAGCCGGGGGTGGGGGCAGGAATGGGGGCCTGGGAGAGGAAGGATGGGCCCCTCTGTGACTCCTAGAGTAGGGGGAAGGAGGGGCGGGTTGCCTGGGATAAAAAGTATCTGGAAAAGGGACTGTCCTGGAGGGGCAAGAGGCCTGGCCTCTTGAGTGGGTGTGTAATCCCAGCCGGCTCAACTGCCCTCTCTGTGTTTCAAGATTCACAAAAGGCCTGACTAACCCATGACTGTTTCTGGTTCTACCTGACTCTCAGGAGCCCAGAGAGGGTGCAGAGGCCAGAGATAAAGAAATGTTTCAAATTAAGAGGAAACAATTCTGAGTTAGATGGTGATGGTGCTGATGGTGGTACTGATGGTGGTGGTGGTGGTACTGACGGTGGTGTGGTGATGACAGTATGACAATGCTAGCATTAGTGTTGATGCTGGTGTTGATGATAATGGCTGTGGTGGTGATCCTGCTCCAGCTGTTCACAGGGAAGTGGTGGCATGATTGAGGATGATGGAGTGGGGATGATTTTGACAAAAATGGCAGATTCACCAGCGATGGAGCTATTGGTGATGCCAATGATGAAGTCTGAAGGGTTGATGTTAGTGATAATACCAGTATTGTGAGCCTTAATAATTACAGCATTAGTGTTGGTGTTGGTGTTGGTGTTGGTGATGGTTTGGGGTCAGACATTGGTGTTGGTGTAATGGCAACACTGTGGGGTTTGGCGGTGATGGTGGAGGTATCCGTATGTGTGGAAATCGTGGCAGTAGTGGCGCTGATGGTGGGTGAGTGCTGGGGGTAGTGGTGATGTTGTGGATGTTGGCAATGCCAGTGCTAGTGCTGAAGCTCGTGGTAATGGTGGCAGTGCCAGTGATGGTGGTGGCAGTGATTTTGGTGTTGGCCACGAAGGCTGTGTTTTTGGTGATGTGTATCAGTGTTGCTGGTGTAAGGCTGGTGATGATGGTGTTGTGTTGGTGGGATGGGATGTTGGTGATGGTGGTGGTAGGGTATATTGTTGGTGATAATGGCAGTTATTGGTACTGGGGTTGATGGCAGTGGTAGGGGCATGGGTGTTGGATATCATGGATGATGCTGGAGGTATTGGTGGTGATACTGGTGCCAGTGCTGCTGCTGGTGATCATGGTGGCAGTGTTCACTGTGAGGCTGGTAATGACCAGAGGGTCAGGTTCTTGGCTCCTGGGATTGGAGGCTGCGACCTTGGTGAGATGTTCCTAGGAGATTTTCCTTGGGATTCAGCAAGGTGTTGGGGGAGAACTCAGCACATACCAATGGCCTCTGGCTTCCATGGAGTGCATTCCCCCAAGCACTGTGGGGCCACAGCAGGGAACCGAGGGCCTCCCCTGACCCCATCTTCCCTTCACAGCTTTATCGAGGACAATGAGATTGGCTCCATCTCCAAGAACGCTCTCCGAGGACTTCGCTCACTCACACATCTGTGCGTGCCTCAAAGGCCCCACCCCTCCACCGCCCAGCCCGCCCTGCCAGGCATCCGCACCCACCCCGCCGGCACACAGAGTCCCCTGGTAGCTACTGATGGTTGCTCCTTTTCTCCCTCCACCAGGAGCCTGGCCAATAACCAGCTTGAGACCCTCCCCAGATTCCTGTTCCGAGGCCTGGAGACCCTGACTCATGTGTGAGGCTCAAGGGGGCTGGGAGGCATTTGGGGGTGCTTGGGGGGAAGAGGGCACCTGCGCCCACTTTTGGTTGGCATAAATGAGTATGACTACAGTGGTTCTTCCATGTTTTCCACACCACCTCCGGGCCCCTGTCCTGAACCCTTGACTGGGGAGGGGTGGGGAGCGTGGCCTCCAGGGGTTGGAAGCCGGGTCGCAGCCCCTCCCCGGCTCTTGCCCCAGGGACCTCCGTGGGAACCCGTTCCAGTGTGACTGCCGCGTCCTCTGGCTGCTGCAGTGGATACCCACCGTGAACGCCAGCGTGGGGACCGGGGCCTGTGCCGGCCCCACCGCCCTGGCCCACATGCAGCTCCGCCACCTCGACCCCAAGACGTTCAAGTGCAGAGCCATAGGTGGGGGCTTTCCTGGTGGGGCGGGAGGGACAGCAGGGGTTCCCAGACTCAGGCAGGAGATCGGGAAGGCTGCCAGGGCTGAGGGGCTCACCTCCCTCCCTGCTCTGCCATTTCCTGGCTGTGAGACTGCTGAGCAAGCAGCATCGCTTCCCTGAGCCTCAGTTTTCTTGTCTGGAAATGGGGGTAATAAACAGTGACCTAGGACCTCTGTGAGAATTCAGTGATACGCTTGGTGCAGGACCTGGGAGGGGAGGCCCTACTAAATGTTCACGCTCGTTGTTGTTCTTAATATAAAACTGACCATGTACAAAATACTTCCTATGATCAGTTTGATTCCTATGATCACAAATATATTTTGGTAACTTTATGGATACTGAGCAAAGCAGAGAGCCCTGGGTCTTGCCCTCCCAGAGCCCCCAGCCAGAGGCAGGCAGAGAGTGACAGCCTAGTATGATCAGGGCTGGGGTAGGGGAGCCCAGAGCCAGAGCAGGAGTCAGGCACGGCTGGAGGGTCAGGAGGATTGGACATCTGAGTTCAAACCTGAAGGCCATCACTGTCACTGTCATCATCGTCATCATCATCATCTAAGTGTAAGACATGTTTTTGGTCTAGGGGACTCAGAGAACAAGGGAATTTAACTTAGGGGTCACTCTTCATTCGGTTTATTCAAAACTCACTTAGGTCCACTCGGTGTCCAGCCTGGAGAGGCGATGGGCACACTGTAAGGAACAAGATAATCCTGGACGCAGTTCTCACCCAGTCCTGGGGGTGTGGAGACAGACATGAAATAAAACACTGCACAAATAAATGTATGGTACACATTGTGATATACACAGAGGGTGATGAGGGAGGCTGGTCCTCCCGTACGTGGGGCATTGAGGAAGGCTTCTCTGATCAGGCAGTATTAGATGTGGATTTAGCAAACAGAAGTACCAGGAAAGCACACTCGAGAGAGAAGGGACAGTGTGTACAGTGACCCCGAGGCAGCACAGAGCTTGTCCTGACTGGAGGTCAAAGGGAGACAGGTCTGGCTTGGAGGAGTGAGGCAGGGAAAGACACAGATGAGGTGGAAGGTGCAGGGGCCTCCCTCTGCAGGACTTTCAAAGCCACAGAGAAGACAGTTGATTTTATCCGGAGAGGCCGCGGGAAGCTCTAGAGGGTTTCGAGCAGGGAGATTTGATTATGTGATGGACATTTTTAAAAGATCCCCTCTGGATGGGCATCCTTTGTGGTCTGGTTCATTGCTTCAACCCTGGTCCCTAGAAATACGGCCTGGCACATAGAGTGAAGTATTGTAGCCTGAAGTCCACCACCACCACACAGGGCGATAGGGGTGCACCGTTACTATAAAAGCTAAGTTGCTGTAACAAAGAGGCTCTAAATACCACGAATTAAAGGAGACAGAAGGGTCTGAGGTGAGCAGTGCAGGCAGATGGGGCAGCCCCTGGGCATTATACTGCTTTCCCCGGTTGAAACCGAGTTGTGGAAGGTCCATCTGCCAGTTCACAAGGAGAATTCCAGGACGAGCTGTCTTCCTACAAGCTAGGCAAGCATTACAACCATCACCCTGTTCTTGTTCCCTTGGGAACTTTGTCTGGTCATGGCCACACTGAGCCTTGGAGGGCAGGGAGTGAAGCCCGGGTTGGGTTGTGCTGGGTTAATGTGGCCTCTGGCTGGGCAGCCTGGTGCCCAGCTGCGTCCTATCTCCTGGAAGATGGGAAGGATGGGTTTGGCTGGACAGCGGGCTGCCTGTGCCTCTTAGCCTTAGTTTCCTCATCCGTAAAATGGATATAATAACAGATCTGCCCCCTAGGGAGGGATCTTATGAAATTAAATGAATGAATAAATATGCTGTTTCTAAGCAATCAGTTGATGAGGCCCTACAGCTTAGAAAACAAAGTATCACCATGTTGTGAGTTAACACATCCCTAGGTAAAAAGACTGTTTCCCTATGAGGTCAGCCCCATGATGGGCCTCATTTCAGAGATGTGCAAATGAGGCTCAGCGATGAGGACCCTTGGGGTCCCCTCGGCCTGCCTGACTCTCTCCTGCCCCACCACCACCTCTAGAGCTGTCCTGGTTCCAGACGGTCGGAGAGTTGGCGCTGGGCGCAGAGGCTTTCTCCTACCAGGGGGAACCCCACATCATCCTGGCACAGCCCTTTGCTGGCCGCTGCCTGATCCTCACCTGGGACTACAGCCTGCAGCGCTTCCGGCCGGAGGAAGAGCTGTCTGGTAAGCCCCCTCCGCGCCTCCTCCCTCCAGCCAGGTGGCCCGCCCCGCGGGCCTGACAGGCCCCCTGCTCCTCGCTCCCCGCAGCGCCCTCGGTGGTGTCCTGCAAGCCGCTGGTGCTGGGCCCGCGCCTCTTCGTGCTGGCCGCCCGCCTGTGGGGAGGCTCGCAGCTGTGGGCCCGGCCCGGCCCCGACCTGCGCCTGGCCCCGATGCAGGCCCTGGCCCCGCGGCGGCTGCTGCGGCCCAATGATGCCGAGCTCCTGTGGCTGGAAGGGCAGCCCTGCTTCGTGGTGGCCGATGCCTCCAAGGCGGGCAGCACCACGCTGCTGTGCCGCGACGGGCCCGGCTTCTACCCGCGCCAGAGCCTGCACGCCTGGCACCGGGACACGGACGTCGAGCCCCTGGAGCTGGACGGCCGGCCCCATCTGCTGCTGGCCTCGGCCTCGCAGAGGCCCGTGCTCTTCCACTGGTTTGGGGGCCGCTTTGAGAGGCGCACGGACATCCCTGAGGCGGAGGACGTCTATGCCACACACCATTTCCAGGCCGGTGGGGATGTGTTCCTGTGCCTGACACGCTACATCGGGGACTCCATGGTGAGGCTGGGCCTGGTCACGGGGAGGGCAGGCAGCCGAGCCGTGAGCCAGGCCTCACCTGCATCTGACTCGCACCTGGGGCTGGCCTTTCAGCACTGATCTCACCTTGCACGTTGTCCTCGAAACTCTAACCTGTCTCACAGGCTGACCTTCCTAACGTGCTGATCTTTGAGCTCTGACCCAACCCCAACACTGACTCCAACACTGTGACCCCTCAAGGCTGGCTGACCCTAAACCATTCCTTATCTCCCAACACTGACACTGGCCCCAAGACTCTGATTCTACCCCCCAAACTCTGATACACTCCAGCGCTTACATTTAACCATAGCCACCACACCGTGAACCTCCAAGGCTGACGGCCCACCTCCTCCAGAAGTCTCCCTCTGGAGTGGGGTGTAGCCAGGGGGAGGGCTCTGAGCCTAGAAGGCACTGATCTGACTCACGTATTCACTGGGTGTCGGCATGGGGAGCGGACTGTGGGTGCAGGGATGGGAGCAGAGAGACAAGGGAGGAGGCTGCTGTGATGGTCCAGGAGGGAGGTGACTGTGGCTTGGTGAGAGTGCGGCCAGAGGAGATGGGAGAAATGTATAAATCGTAGGTAGAACTGACAGATTCCAGGGCTGACTGATTCTGTGTGGGCTGTGAGGGGGAGAGAAGGGCCAAGAATGACTCCCAAGTCTGTGGCCTGAGCAGCTGGGTGGGGACATTTATGAAGATGAGAAAGCTGTGTGAGTTTGGGGACTTACCGGCCTCTGTTTCCAAGTCATTCCAAGTCCTCCGAAGCCCAGAGGACCACTGGCAGGCCTGGCCTTCCTGGACCCCAGCCCCTAACTAGCGGCCACCCTTCTCAGGTTATGCGCTGGGATGGCTCCATGTTCCGCCTGCTGCAGCAACTTCCCTCTCGCGGTGCCCACGTCTTTCAGCCACTGCTCATCGCCAAGGACCAGCTGGCCATCCTGGGCAGCGACTTTGCCTTCAGCCAGGTCTTTCGCCTTGACCCTGACAAGGGGCTCCTGGAGCCACTGCAGGAGCTAGGGCCCCCAGCCTTGGTGGCCCCCCGTGCCTTTGCCCACATCACCACGGCTGGCAGACGCTTCCTCTTCGCCGCTTGCTTCAAGGGCCCCACACAGATCTACCAGCATCACGAGTTAGACCTCAGTGCCTGAGACCGGATGGGACCCTGGACATGGACGGCAGGGGGCTGGCATGGGGAGTCCTAGGCCCCTGGATGCCCCCGTGACTGGCCTCCTGACCCTACTTGGAGGTGACAGCTGGTCCTGTGAGATACTGACCACAGGCCAAGTTCAAGGCAAGAGCTGCCTTTTCAGTCTCAAGCAACATCTTAGCTGGGGGCAATTGCTCTCCCCAAGGGTGACTTGGGGGCTCAGGCTGGGGCACCACCGCACAGAGCCAGCCTACAGAAATCACGTGGGGGTAATGTGCAGAGCTCCATGAGGTCTGGAAGCGGCCCCCTCCCAATCCACCCACGTCTCCTGCTCCCTGTGAGTATTAAGGAGGAGATAGCTTTCCTTTCCTTTCTGAACTCAATCCGGCCAATCGCTATAAGTGCCCGCCTCCGTGACGTCATCAGTTTCCGGGCAGGTTTTCCTGGCTGGCGTGCTAACTTCCTCTGCTGCTTGTGCGCATGCCTGCTCCCGAGGCGGAAGTCCCGCGCGAAGACCCTCAGGCGCGTGCGCGGGAATGGATGGGAAAGTGAGAGTTGTTGCGGGGAGGCCGGAAGTCCCACGCCGGGTCGGTGACAGGGGCGAGGACAGAAAGTGTATGAGCTCAATAAACGCGCTGTGCACCCGCCCCACCCGTTGTTGTGGGGTCACTGGGAGGGGTGACTCTTGTGGAGGTGGGGGGCTAGTCCCAGGAGCAGTATTACTGAGCAGAGAGGCATTCCGGGGTGCATTTTGGCTGCCCCTGGTGAGCTTTCCCGAGCTTTGCTCACTCTAAGGACTGTGGGCCCATGATTATGGCGGGGGGCCCTTGTGGGATGTTCAGGGGCTATAAGGGCATTATTAAAGGACAGGTCATGGGTTTATTATTGGTCTCATGCCTCTTGTAGGAGACATTTTTGTGGTGTTTTGAAGGATTTCAGGCATTTTTATGGCTCTTGGGAACATTTTGGAGGTCTTGCTGGGTATTGGGACTGAAGGAGTTTGAGGCTTGTTGAAGGGCCTCTCACCACGTAGCCATTAGATATTAGGGGCATCGTGGGAAATAATTTAAAGGTCTCACAGGGACATTCGGGTGTTAGGAGGGTCTTTTATAATAAAGTGGGGTCTCAGATGAGAGGAGGGTCACAGGGGTCTTACTATTACAAGCTATCCGGGTACTCCTGTCATGGTAGGATGATCCCACTGCCTGGTTTCCCCAGGACGGTCCCAGGGTCCACCTGAATGACCCAGCGTGCCACCTGGCTGAGCCCCCTTTCATTCTCAAAAGTGTTCCCCAAGTGGCTATGAGAGAACTTTAAATTGTACACGTGGCTCCCGTGGACACAGAGGGAGAGGGCAGGCCCCGTGCTGTCCACCAGATCATGAGGAAACAGGCCTTTGGGCTTGTCCCGGCAAAGAGAGCTGCCAGCTTCCATGCCAGCCCCCGCTGCACAACCCGCTTCTCCTGGCCCCCCAAACCCACCCCATGCACATATAGGGAGTCTCGAGGCTGCCTGGGCAGGAGCAAGATCATTTTATAGTAAAAATTCAACAAAGAGATCCCTCCAGTGAGAGATGAGATGGTGCCCTGGTAAAGCCGTCTAAGGAGGGAAGGGAGGGTCCTGGATTCAGGCTCCTGTGCAGAGAGAGGCTCTCTGTGTGCTTTCAGCTTGTCTATCCTCAGCAGTTATGGGCAGAGCCTGGGAGAGATGACCGGGTCAGCTTGTGAGAGTGGATCAAGTTATTTCTCCCCAGGGTGCGTGCGCACGCACACACACACACACACACACTTCACACCCTGTGTTCCCCTCAGCCCCATTCTGCCCCTGTCTTACCTGTTGTGATGAGAGGTGGGGCATCCCCGGGGTGGCGGCTAGGGAAAGAAAGGTGGTGAGGTCTGTGTTCACCCCTATTACCCTCTCCCTCAAGGCTAGAGGAATCTCAGCTTGCCCTGACGTCACTTCCTGGCTATTTTTCTGTCGTTGGGTTGTACCATCCCAACCCAATGCAGGGACCAAAGCATTTCAGGATTTGGGGCCCTTTGAGGACTGATGGTTCTGAAGATTAAACCTAAGAAATCTTAGCAAGAATTCTCCAGGGCAGGGGCCCAGAGGCCTGGCCTCTTTCTGCAAGATTTAGTTCTTTACCCCTGAAAGCTGTCTGTCCAGCATGAGGCAGGCATGCTGCCTGGAACCCATCTTACCGGGGCTTCTGACTGAACTTGCATTTGCATTTCCCACCTGTTAGGGGAGAAAGCCGTGACAGGAGAGGGCACCCACAGCCCCGCCCTGCCCGCTGCCCCCCAGCTCCTCCACTCACTCATGAGGACAATGATGCCAAGGGCACACAGGACGCCTGCGCAGATGAGCCCGCTGACCCGGAGGCTGTGCCAGTCTAGGAGAAACCCGGAGGGGACTCTCGGTGCCGGCCTGCACCCTCCCCAGCCAAGCCCCCTTCCACTTGACCCTATACAGTGGGCACCTCTGATGTGCAGATGCCAGGGAGACGGCAGTAGAGAGGACACACAGCTCCCCAGCCCCTCTGTGCTCACTTTCTAGTTTACACAGAGCAAGCGACAGAGATTTAATGTCAGGTCGGGGAGAGAGAAGCAGTCTGCAAACAAAAAGGCAGGGCCGGGGGACAGAAAGTCAGTGGGCAGCTCTTCTAGGGAGAGTGGTCAGGAAAGGCCACTGAGGGGCCATGTGGAGCAGAGGCCTGAGGAGGGGAGGGAGGGAGTGTGGGCCTACGTGGGAGAGGGTCTTCCAGGCAGAGGGATGGATGCTAGCGAGGTCTGGAGGCTTCAAGTGCGTCTGCTGTGTCTGAGCAGCAGCGAGGAGGCCAGCATGGCTGCAGCAGAGCCAGTGGTGTCGGGGGGAGAGAAGGCAGAGGGGCGACAGGTGAGGGTGGGTGGGGAGCAGGTGTGTGGAACCTGGAGGCCATAGGAAGAGTAGGGCCAAGTGGCTCACCTCCTCCAGGCAGTCTTCTCAAGTCAACCCTCCTCCCAGCAGTTGATTTGCACCCTAACAGTGGCTTCTTGTGAACTATCTTTGCTTCCGTGTGTGTCTAACTTGCAGCAAAACAGTTTTCCCAAGGACCCGACTGTCTTGTTCCCTTGATCCATTGTGTTTACTGTTCACTGCCCCTATCCTCGCCTGGGGGTCACCCCAAGCAGACCCTTCCCCCACCCCATGGGAGACCTTTGGCACAAAATAGGTATGGGGGGGTGCTAAAGGAGGGGCACAGGCTCTCACCATAGTAGAAAGGGCTGTTTTTATCTGCAAGGAAAGACAAAAAGAACATGAATCCGAGAGATGAGAGCTGGGATGCTGGGGTCATGGGGGAGAATTTGAGGGTGGGATTGGTGGAGGAGTCCAGTCTGACTCACCTTCTGGATCGTTGGCATCCAAGGCAGGCAGGCCTGGGGAGGGGGAGGAGCGGGAAAGAGAGAGATGGGGGTGCTGGCCTCAGCAAAGCTGGGGGCAGAGCTGTGGAACCTCGGGCCTCAGCATAGGGTCCCCTGATGGCACAGTTCCCCACCTTTCAAAGACACAAGGGTCTAGCCCTAAGCTAGCTGTCTCTGCACAGCCCACCTTGGAGATGTGGATGCCCCCTCTCAGCCCGACACCTGAAATAGGTTTTAATCTGGGTGGCTTCTGGCGACCCTTTAGGCTCACATTTCTGGACACCAGGCTAATCCACACCTCCTGCAGAAACGGAGTGCAGGGCTTGTCAAGGTGACAGATGGCTTCAGCCCCCAGGCGTTCTCAGCCCTTATCTCCACACCCTACCAGTTCTGGTTCTGCCGTTTGCTCACCATTCCCTGTCAAGCAACTGACTGATAATCAACTCAATACACTTTATTTTAAAAAAACAACTTTACATCACTACCCTGAATGGGATACCAGTCTTGTCCAATGTAATGGGTAAAAACAAATATAATGAAAGCAAAGGATTAGGACCGAATTCTGAAGCAGTGGGCTGCCTTAACTCTGGGCCTACACTCTCTTCTTTCTTTGTTAAGGGGAGATTGATCATTTTTAAATAACGTTTGAAACACAAACACATGGTGCTTACTCTGTACCAGGCACTATTCTAAGGGCTTTGCAAATAGTAATGCATTTAATCCTCACAATGAGTATATAAGTAGTTGTTACTGTTGTCCAGATGAGGAAACCGAGGCACAAGGGATTTCGGTTACTTGCCACATAACCACGAAGTTCTCTGTTACCTCTAGTAATAAAGTGTTAAAGACAGTAGCGCGGGCTGAGCCTTCTCCTTGATGTCAAGATGTCAAGACCTCTGCTCTAAGAGGTCCTCCTTGCGGGGGTGGGTATAGCTCATGGTAGAGTGTGTGCTCAGCATGCACGAGGTCCTGGGTTCAATCCCCGGTACCTCCGTTAAAAATAAAGAGAGGTCCTCCTTTATGTGCCCCTTGAAATCATCTCCTACCCAAGGAGATGCTGTCCTGAGACTCACCACCCCACAGGAAAGTACGAAAGAGCCGCACTCA
The DNA here is from genome assembly GCF_036321535.1 of Camelus dromedarius. Lineage (NCBI taxonomy): Eukaryota > Metazoa > Chordata > Mammalia > Artiodactyla > Camelidae > Camelus > Camelus dromedarius. The sequence continues at coordinate 64,759,498 of NC_087444.1, read as the reverse complement.
AGCGTGGTGACCACTCAGCCAAGGGGATCAGGGAAAAGGCAGTCTGGGGACAGTCACTCACCTGCCAGGAGGACAAGCAGGCTCAGGGCCACCTCTTGCATGTCGGAGCACTGGCCTGGAGGGGTCTGGGGAGAGGGTCCAGCTTTAGCAGGGCCACTGGGATGCCTCTGGTTCCCAACCCCCTCCTACTCTGCTCCCCACCCAGGGTGGCACAGCTCGCCCCTGAAAAGCTGAAGAACTGGCCTTGAAACTTGCTGGGCTGAGAGATAAGGCAGCCGAAAAGTGCAGTGGGGGCTGAGTGAGAACTCAGACCTGAGAGGGAGCAGCAGTAATAACTCACTGGATGTGGATTGGAGGCTCAAAGTGAATCACCCTGGCAAACAAACGAGGAAGGTGCTGCCCGTTGTTATCCTCATCTTACAGATGGGAAAACCGAGGCTCAGGGAAGTGAAGGTGGGTGTTCAAGGTCAGCTTGCCAGGAAGCGGGATTTAAGCCAGACCTGGCTCTGTGGAGGCTGTTCCTAACTCAGGACTCTCTCAGCACCTTGGGGTGTTTTGGGAAATGGGGTGTTGGGAGCCAGGTGGCAGGAGGCCCGGTTCTTGGGAGTGTCCCCCATGAACAGCTCTGAGCCTGCCTGCCCTGCCCAGACTTTGCAGACCTCGGGCTGGGCAGGGCAGGAAGTGGAGAGGAGAGAACTCCTGGGGAGGGTGGAGAGGAAGGGGGAGGAGAAGGACCCCCTGGCTGCAGCCCCAGTCCCATTTTCTGCCCCACCCACATCCCACTCTCCCACTTCTGCCCCACTCCTGCCCACCCTGCCCCAGTTCCTGCCTCTACTGTCCAGTCCCAGACCAGCCCCTGCCCCTACCAAGCTCCTCTGGCAGCAGACACTTCCACTTTCCCCAGACAGACCTGCCCAGCATGAAGAACCCTGCTCCGTCCCCTTCCTGGTCCGGTATGAGTCCACCATCTCTGAGTGTCCCCCTGCCCTCTCCCTGCCCCTGCCCCACTGCCACAGTATCTGTTGTCCCGAACTTGATAGCAACAGCTAACACTTAACTCAGAGCCACTCTGTGCTGGGCACTGCCAAATGACCTTGCTGGGTTCCCCTCACGTAACCCCCCAAGAACCCCAGAGGTCGTCTGTTACACGCCCTGTTTCACTGACAGCAAAACACACGCCTAAACGCAGTCCCTAAGAATGGTTAAAAAGCCCATTGACATTCCGTGCTCCGTCTCCTGTCCACAGCTGGAGAGGGAACCCCTCTCATCTCAAGCTCCCTCTCTAGCCTCCACATAACCCCCACCTTGAGTTTCCTTCTGTTTCCTGCCTGTTCTCACAGGCTCCTCCATCTCCCTCCACCCACCCCAGATCCTGGGAATCCTCTTAGCTTCCCAGTTCATCCCATATACCAGACTCACAATTTTGAGCACCTATTTCTTGTCAGAAAAGAGCCTATGGCTTTGGGGAACAGTACCAAGGCGTTTAGGACCCGCCCAGGTTTGAGGTGAGGGGTGGAGCTGGAGTGAGTGGGTGGGCAGGACAGCCTAGCAGGCCTGGCACAGGTCTGTAGAAGGACCACCTGTTGTCTAAAGCGAACACGTGAAACTTGGTCACCCCATGACACCACTAATACTAGTAACAGGAGCTGATGCTGCCTGAGTGTTTACCCTGCGCCGGGCACTGTTCTCAGCTCTTTGCACTTACTCACGCATATAATCTTCGCAGCTTGACGAAGCTGGCACTACGATTAGCCCACGTTGCTGTCGCAACCCTGTAACCCCTGTGAACTCAGCTTAATGCTCTATGCTGTCACCCGGGACCCAGAGTCTCAGCGCTTCAGCCTCTTTCCTTGGGCGCCTCCGAGCCGCCCTGGCCGGTGAGGGCTCTGGAAGCCCCATCTCCAGGCATCGTCTCCCAGCATCCCCAGCACGGGGTGGGGTGTTCTGGTGGGTAGTTCCAGCCGCACCCCAACCTCTGCACAACTTTTCCACCCAACTGTCCCACGGTGTGGGCCGTGGGAGCTGGTGTCTGGGCACCTGCCCTCCCCCTCCCTGTTCCCGCTGTTGTTGGAAGAGGCCCTTGGGCTGCTCCGAAACTGACTGCCGCCATCGGCGCTAAGGCTTGGAAAGGAGGCAGCCTACAGTTGGAGGCTGTGCCCACCCCTCCCTGTTCTTTCCTGGCCCCGGAGATCCCAGTGCTGGTGTGAGGACTGTTTCCGCCGTCCACCCCCTACCATCCCACTGTTTCTCCAGGCCCACCAGGCGTGAGCCAAATGACTCCCTCCTGTCCCTGAAATCTCCTTCCCATCTCCCCATATTACCACTTCCCCAGGAAGCCACCAGCCCCTTTCCCTAGAGATCTCCAGGACCCACATATCCCAGTCCCTAAACACCTCGAGTCTACACAGTCACCCACCCATCTACTCTGAGCCCCACAATCCAGATACTTCTGGTTTACTCAGACACCCCGATCTACCCACCAGGCTTCCAGAGACCCCAATCCCATCCTCGGGCTTTACCCTCACCCAAGCTGGCTCACCCAGCCTCCCGTGAGAAGAATGATGGGGAAGGGGGCTTCCTCTAAGCTGCTCCCCTAGAAAAGGACCTTGAAGGGGGAAGACTCTAGGGGTCTTTAATGGAGACCAGTGGAGAGAGGGGCAGGGATGGTTGGGGGCAGAGCCAAGAAGGGGTTGAGGGAGGGAGGTCCCAGCCCCTCACCTGCGTGCTCCCCAGGCTGCGTGAGGTTCCAGGTTCCGGGAGCAAGCAGGCTGCTAAGCCTGAGTCCTGCCTTTATCTGCAGCTGCAGCTGCCACACCCTAAGCAAACCTGGGCAGGTAGAGAACTAGTCACACTCCCTAAAGCTCAGGGGCTCTCTCATCTCACTCCTGCTCTTAAAGAGACAGTCCCTCTCCCCCTCAAACACTAGTGGCCCGGAGCTCCTTGGGGTCTCCAAGGTCACAGCAGCCTTAGGTGAGGCAGAAGGAGAACAGGGTGAGGGCTGGGCCTCTGCCCTGCACATCAGGGGAGGGGGCTTTCTCCAATCTCTCGCCCCTCAGAAAAGGACCTGGGAGGAGCAGAGGTTCAGGTCTCTAACAGCACAGTTTCTGTCCGGTGGGGGCGGTGGAGGAAGGCCATGCCTTGGTGCCATAACTGAATTTCTCTCACTCAGATTGTGTGCCCTCCTTGGAGGAGGGATTGGTGGCCATTGTGGGAGATCTAAAGTCTGCTTCTGGGCCACTTCTTGCTGTTGACACAGTTTGAGGGTCAACAGAAGATGCTGATAGGACCAAGATCGTGAGGTGGGGGCAGGATGCACAGGGTGGGGATGGGGCTGCGCAGCCTTAGACTGAGACTCTCCCCCGTCATGCCCGTTGTGCCTTAGGGAGACTGGGAACTGGTTCCCCGCACCAGGTGGACCTTCCTAGCCTGGGCTTTTCCCAGGGGTGCTGGGAGCCAGATGTCTACGCAGTGGGCATTAGGGTGGGGGCCGCCTCTTACCCCAGATAAGGCCACTGCACTGCACAAGGCTCCCTTTCCCTCCCTCCTCCCTCTCCTGTCCCTCCTCCTCATGGCATTCCTTCCGGCTGGGGTCTGTGCAGGCCCCCACTTGGTCCCCGTTGGGGTGCCCCCTCCCCCCAATTCCGCCTTTTTAGACAGAAGGACTTTTGTCTGGGGGCTGGATGGAGAACAAGGCGCCTTTGAGTGGCTGGCGGAGGATTGGGGTCACGGGGAGGGGCAGGGCCAGGAAAGGGGTGGCTTTGCACTGGCCACCAGCTGGACTCTAGGCGACCCCCAACACCATCGCGGGGGTGGGGATGAGGGCCGCATGAACTAGGCCAGGGAGAGAGGACTCTGGGGACCACAGAGTGCTGGACAAGGAGAGGGAGTTTCGAGGTCAAGGCGCTGCTGGGGGAGGTCTGGGTCTGCCCAGGCCAGGGAGAAAGGACCCCCCCCCCACCACTTTTCAGCCAGGAGAGACGGCCAAGGGCAAGGAACACCCGCTCAGATACATGCTCTCTTTATGCGGGTCCCTCAGGCAGTTTCTCAACTCCAGGCCCTAGATTAGGACAGGTCTCCCCCTACCCACATAAAGGAGGGGCCAGTCTCTACAAGGAGTGGAGGGGGCACAGGGGCGGGGTGGGAGACCCAGTCAGAGAGGTTCAGGAGGAGAATAGAAACAGAAAGCAAGGCCTGGTGGCAGGGCATCCCAGTTCAGTTAAGGCAGTCTTTGTATCTGGGTGGATAGCATCTCTTGCCCAGTCATTTCAAGATTGCAACGTCCCTTTTAAGACCCTTTTGGTGGGGCTGGGGTGGAGTAGTGTCTCCCTCTGCTGGGAAGTCCAGGAACTGCATGCATCATGCATTTGAGAGCTAGAAGAGATGAGAGCTGGGTGGCTAGGAGAGATGCTCCATCCACCCTTCACCTGTGCGAGTCCACAGGCTCAGGATGCCAAAGGGGCCAGGCAAGAATCACGAGCGAGTGGAGCAGGACAGGCGTGAGACAATAAGGCCCGGTGGCAGCTGGACAAACAGGAGAACTATTGTCCTCATTAAAGGGCAGCCACCAAAAAGACTGGAGCCAGCTCCTGTGGACAGATACAGAAGTATCTCCCAGACATCTCGCATCTCGCCCCGGGAGAAAAAGCAAGATGTGGAGAAGAATGCTGCCACTTGTAAGGGGGAAAAATATAGGTGCATATACTTATAAATAAATGAAATATCTTTGCAGATTGGTACCTTGGTTGCTTCTGAAGAAGGGGATGGAGAGGCTAGGGGAGGGGGTGGAAGGGAGACTCACTTATCATCACACACCCTCTTGTACCTTCTAAATTTTATGTCCTGAAGACGTACTACTTTGATAAAACAGTTCATTTAAAAGAGTTTAAGGATATCCCCTCCATAGTTCCAGCCAATTGCTTCTATACCTTCAATAGATGTCTGAAACCTGAATCTTTATGCAGAATTCCCAACATTAAAAGTTGGCTCAAATTTTTTAAAAAAATTACACCGGTCAAATAAAACACATTTCAGGGCTGGTTTCAGCCTGGGGGAACCACCAATTTGAGACTTCTGCCAACTTCATTCCCTGAATCTTTCATCTCATGGTCTTGCATCTGGGGACACAGACTGGGTTACGGGGCTTATACCCAACCCAGGCCAACCATAACTTCCTCCCAGGGCTGGACCGGAACATGCCCCATCCAAGTGGGTGCTGGGCTGGGGCTGAGGCTTAGGGCCAGGAGAGGCAGACTCAAGACTCGTGTGAATACTGAGACCCGGGGGATAGGTCTGCAAAGGGTGGAGTGCATGCGGCCCCTTGTATCCTATCAAGGGTAGCATCTCTTTGGGATGAGTCTTCCAGGCTGATTTGACTTCAGTCATATTTAACGTGTCCACTTATTTATATATGTATATGTGTTGTGTGTGTAGGTTTATATGTAAGTATGTTACATATATTGTCATATTATATAGATAATAAAGCCATTGGAAATATTTCCTTTCCATTTTGTTTTAGAAATCATTTGTCGAAGCTGAGATTAGCTATGATTTCTCAGTATCCTGGGAATTCTTGTGAAATGAGAAAAACCAAACCTACAGGTAGTTTCTGAACAGCTCAGAGTTTTCAGGAATGCCGAATGAAGGTACAAAACCAAGGCCGGGGAGGGTGTTACAGAGTCACTGATTCAAAGTTTTGTTAATTTGGGTTCTGCCATCTGCCTTTGATATTCAGGGCTCAGTAATTTTATTGTTCTCTTAAAGCTGTGAGTGTTTCTTCAGGCTCCTGGCAAATGTATAGGCCCTAATGGGCCAGCCTGGGATGTGGGAGCCAGAGAAGGGCTCTGGTGGGGCCGGGGCCTTGCCTTCCCAGGTAGAGGCTGAGAGGCTGGGCTGGGGGCCGAGGATATGTGGTCACAGTGATGCTCCAAGCTCCTACTTCCTGGCAGGATGGAGACGGAGACACCCATGGGCAGACAAATGTGGCCTCCTGGGCTCTGTAGAGCAGCTCCTGTAGCCTCAGAACTTGGCTTCTTTGGGAGGAAAGTGGGAGCTGGCAGGTGGACCTGTTCTGCCACTTTAGAGGGTGTGGCTGTGGACATGTCTCTGTCTGCCTGGCTTCCAGGAGCCAGGTGAGGTGCCAGACGGGGCAGCTTAGGGTTTACAGGTCCCTTGAGATCTGTCCCTGTGCTGGTCTGATGTGTTCACCCACCAGGAGAAGCTGGAAATATTGATTTTTATGATGAAATCTGCTTTTTAAGTGTTGATAACTGACTTTTAATTTCCCTAACACCCTGTGGACCAAATGAAATTTGCCCAAGGTTGGGTGAGGCCCTGGGACCACCACTGTGAGTCCCCATCTCAGGGACTAGGCAGGCTGGGAGGAGGTTCAGCCCCCCTCACACTGTCACTCTGCTCTAGTCACCACGGCCTCCTTCTATTTCTGGAGCCCTCCAGGCATGTTTCTGCCTCAGGGCCTTTGCAACAGCTGCTCTCTGTCTGGGATTCTTTCCCCACATGTCAACACATAACAGCTCATCCCCTCACCATCTTCAAGTCCTACCTCAAACGCTGCCTTCTCACCTGGCCTTCCCTGACCTCCCTATTAAAAATCACATCCACCCTCTCCCTTTCTAGTCTCTTCTGACTTACCTGTCTTCAAAGCCTATCCTGGGAGACTTCTCTTTGCTTTTTTGATTATCTGCCTCCCCTGCTGTCACATCAGCTCCTCAGGATTTTCATCTGAATTATATATAGAACGATGCCTGGCACGTAGTGATTCTCAGGAAGTATTTCATAAATAATGAAAGAAAGATGCTCCTGTCTCTCCCTTCCCCATCACAGAGGCCTGGCCCGAGATGAGGATGAGCTGCTAATGAGACAGGTGGGCAAAGGGGGCCACATTGGCTGACAGGCCTGGACCAGTTTCCTCTTCACTGGGGAGGGGCTTGGGCTGATGGCTAGGAGTCCTGAGTGGGAGTGGGAATTGCAGGGAAGCAAGAGAGGGGGCTTGGGGCTCGAGGGGGGAACCCTGCAGCCTCCTCCCAGCCTGTGTCAGTCCCTAAGACAAGGATCTCAAACTGGCAGCCCCAGGACTGACCCAACTATCATGTATGTTTCTTTTAGTTCTAAGACTGTTGCAAAAATTAACAGTTGCCAACATTTAAACATCACGATGTTTCAACATAACAAGATGCATGTCCAGCTTCTTGTGGAAGACCTGGTATACTAGGCCACATTCCCCCTTGGCATTAGTTGTTAAAAGGGTAGGTCTGTCTCATTGGGGGTGACCCAGGCCCTGTCTTCCCCTGGTTGGAGGCTTCATAGGCGGGCAGGCGGGCGGGCGGGAGGCAGAGGGAGACCCACAGTTGCTCTGCCCCCAGGCTTGTTCTTGTCACCTCCCATCTCAGACCCACCCTCCGCGCCTACGAGGCCACCTTTACAGCACAGACTCAGGACACTCGTAGCTGGGGAGATGTATCGGGGTGCGATTTGTGCCGGAAAGATCCCCAGGACTGTGATTCCGACTCTGCCCGCAGTCAGGGGAAAAGGCCCAATTACAAAAAACCTTGGTCATATTTATATGACTCCCTCCAGCCCGGAAAAGGTTTTGATGGCCAACCAACAACAGAAAAGACGAAGTTTTGTGAAATGTTTGCACACAGGGGGCAGGAAAAGACTTCTGAGACGCAAGACCTCAAAAAAATTATAAAATATAGCAGGAGATACAGAGGTAAAGCGAATGAGGCACTATATTAAGACCTGGTGAAGCTTTTGGAAGGGTATTTGGGTTCATTGCACTGTTTAAAATCAAAGTTGGGGAAAAATCAATAAAAATTTTTACAGTAAAGTTTACACAAAATAATAAAACACCAGTTAAAAACAACAGCAAAAGAATGGAGGAAAAAGGAAATCCAGGATTGAGTAACCTAAAAGTTAAATAACCTGAATTTCATTGGACTTTGGATGTCACATATTTATGTATCTAATCTATATTAAATATTATAAAGTTTTTTTTTCCCATTTAGATAAAGTTTGTTTTCTTTTTGCCCTCCCACAATGCCTTTCTTTTCCTTCTCTCGGATCAGTTCCCAGTCCCTGAGTCCTTGGTACCCTGCTCTGCCCCTCCCCAGCTGTGGGTGCCTTACCCTCTCCTGGCTGCCCAGCCCTGGCCTGGTGGGGGACCCTGGGGCTCCGAGGCTGACGCTTGGGCTGGCAGGCTCCTGCCAGGCTGCAGAGGTAGGGAGATGAGTCTGCAGTTCTAAGAGCTTGGCTGGCACCCACGGCCATGGGGAGGCACTGACCCAGCAGCCTGCTGGCAGCCAGGGCCCCTGACATTTCAGCTTTCCCATCCCCCTTCCCTCTGCACCTTGGCATCCAAGAAGGGGGTGCTGAGTGCCAGCTCCACACCCCTGTACATCCCTGAGTCATTTACCGCCTCTTGCTAACTGCCTCTCTGAATTGTTCAACTAACGATCCTGCGGCACGTGCGGCTGCAGGACTTACCACTCGCTAGGCAGGCAACATTCTCCCAGTGGAAACTGCAGCACAGAGGGGCTCTGTCAATTCCCTACAAGTCGCTTGGTTAATTAAGGGCCAAAGTTGGGATTCCAAGGCAGGTTGTCTGACTCCACACCCCGTGGAGGGAGAGGAAGAGAGGCTGGGGTGAGGAATAACAAAAGGACAAAGGGCCTCACATAACTTTGAGGGTCCCAAGAACAGACAGGAGGTTAGAAGAGGGAATTAGACCCCATAGAATGTTTCCAGAGCCAACCATTTCCTGCTCTCCACTGCCCCCACCCTGGCCCAGCCTTCATCGTCTCCCTCCTGGACCATCACCTTCTTGATGAGGCTTTTCCTGGCTACTTGATTTAAAATCACACAGCCTCCTCCCTGGTCTCCCTGCTTCCGTTCCAGCCCCCTTACAGTCTGCTCCTCACATACAGACAGAGGGAGCCTGTGAATCCTTAAGTTGGATCAGGATCCTCCTGGCTCAGGGACTTCATCTGGCTGCCCCTCACTCCCAGTAAAAGCCAAAGTCCTCACCATGACCCACAACCTATAAATCACTCCCCTATCTGGTCCCCTGTCACCTCTCTGACCTCATCTCCCCCACTCAACCCCTCACTTGCTCACTCAGCTCCAGCCACACTGGTCTCCTTGCTTTTCCTCCAACCCACCAGCCCCAGGACCTTTGCACTTGCCGTTACTACTGTTGGACTCACTCTTCTCATAGATGTCACATTGCTAACCTCCCTCATCTCCTTTCTTCAGGGATTTGCTTAAACATCACCTTCTTGATGAGGTTTTTCTTGGCCACTCGATTTAAAACCACATCTTCCATCTGGAAAACACCCTATACCACCCTGTTCTTTTTTTTTTTTTTTTTTCTGTAGCACTAGCATGTATGACCTCCTGACATACTGTATAATTATATGCTTATTGGTTATATTTATTCTCTCTGCTCCCTTCCCCTATAATGTCAGATGTGGGAAGAAGAGACCCTGGCTGTTCCATTCCCTCTGTGTCCCCAGCAGTGAGCACAAAGTCTGGCTCACATAGTAGGTGCTCAGGTAATATGTGTTGAGCAAATGAATGAAAACCATGCTTCTTGTAATAACCTATAATGAAAAAGAATATGCCTATATATATGTATGACTGAATCACTGTGCTGTACATGAGAAACTAACACAGCGTGGTAAATCAACTACATTTCAAAAGAAAAGAAAAGAAAAAAAGACTATTCTTTTTTTGGTGGTCTTTTAATTTTTTTTTTATTGAAGCGTAGTTAATTTACAATGTTAGTTTCAGTTATAGAGCAAAGCGATTCAGCTATACATATACATACATATATCTACATATATTTTCAGATTCTTTTCTATCCCAGCTTATTATAAGAAACTGAATATAGTTCCCTGTATAGTGGGTCCTTGTTGCTTATTTTATATACAGTAGTGTGTATCTGTTAATTCCAAACTCCTAATTTATCCCTACCCCCCACTTTCCCCTTTGGTAACCATGGTTTGCTTTCTATGTCCGTGAGCCTAAAGAAAACCATTCCTGAGAGCCGTTATATCCAGGCCCCATACAGATGAATCAGGTACCCCACATTCCTTAAATAGATCATACTTTGTGGGCACACAGGCCAACAGATGGAGAGGGAAGGAACTCAGAACCAGAAAACCTAGGTTCAAATCCTAGCTCCACCTCTTTCTCACTGTGTGATCTCAGGCAAGCAAGTCTTTCTCCCTGGGTCTCAGTTTCCCCGTCCATACAATGGGGATAAGATGGTTTTCACCCTGCAGGGCTGCCCTTTGGATTCAATGGGGTTGTTGTGTGGGATGCTGTCAGCATGACTAATTCTGAAAGCTGGTTTCCTTCCTGGAAGGCGATGGGGTGGGAGGGGCACCGCTGTGTGTTTTCCAACAGCCAACAATGGAACTCTTGTAGGCAGGGGCCCTCAGGCGTGGAAAACACATCCACCCCTATGGGTTTCAGACAAAAGTCTCAGGTCTCAGGAGGGAGGTTTTCCAGGACATTCACTTTCTTTGAAGGTTGCTGCAACAAGAAGTACTGGTTTGGGAATGCCAGCCCACTGGAGTGGGCTCCCATTTGAGGCTTTTCCCTGCGATAAGCAGCTGTGAGGGTTGGAGGAAACCTCTCCTACCTACAGCTCCCGAGGCTAGGACCAGATAGGCTGAAGACAATCACTGGGCTGCAATGACTGGTTCAGTGGGGTCCAATCAAAGTGAAGTATGGGAATTTTGTTTAGTAGTTGAGGGAAGGAAAGATTTGGGTTTTGCTTTGGACAGTGGAGAGAACACATCTGAGGCCTGGAAGTTGTAATCATTTTGCCTCCACAAGAAAAGCCAGTCTGGGGACAAAGCTAACACTATAGAGGACCACAAACCAAGAGAAATGCTGACAGAGTCTGCAACCTGATCAAGCCATGCTTGATCTCCTGCTGGAATTTGCAGTTAAATAATCTAAAATTTTTACTTGTTTGAGTTAGTTTTAAAAAGGTTTCCTGTTATTTGTAAATTAGAACAACCAAATTGGCATACAGAAAAATTCCATGGGCCCCAAATCACTGCATTTTCACTAGAATATATGTCCCATGATTTTTACTTGGTTTGAGCCAAAGCACTTCTTTTAGCTTCAACCCATTCAGGCTTCTCTAAGGGACAATGAGTGCTTACCTTAGCCAGGTCCAATGTTCTCGCTCTGTAAACAAATCTGGGTCCCATTCACTTAAATAGACATCTTTGAAATGGACCTGTTCTTCTTTCCAACTTCCACCTTGAAAAAAGGCAATGAGCCAGAGGAGCCACAGGACCTGGCAAAGACAGAAGCACAAGTGCCTCGAAACTCAGCCATCCTCCCGTTGAAGGTGATGATGTGTGAGTGCCCAGAAGCCTGGCAGGTCCTGGGGAGAGCAGGTGGCACCCGAAGACCTCTCTCGGGGCCCCACATTTCTACCTCTACCTGGGCCCACCGGAGGAGGGTGAGGTAACGTAATGGTGTTGATGACTCTGGTGATGTTGATGGTGGTGATGATGATGGTGATGACGGTGATGGTGATGATGATGGTGATGAGGATGGTGATGGTGAGGAATGAGATGTTTAAATTAGTTCACATGTAAATTTAAGGGGAACATGCACTGGACATTTCAGGACTAAAGTTTCCATGAGGGGGAGGATTTCCTGCCTCCCTTTGGGTAGGCGGTTGAGTGGAGTACCTAAGACCAAGGACTTTGGCGCCAGGCTGCCTGGTTCCAATCCCTGTTCTGTCACTTTCTACTGTGAGAACTTGGGCAAATACTTACCTTCTGTGCCTCAGTTTCCCCATCCATAAATGGGCATAATAGTAGTTCCCACTACTAAGGACACCGCATGTTTGCTATTAGTGGCCTCTGTTTCAGCCTTGTCTGTTGGCCCGCTGTTTGCCCCCAGCCCAGCCTCTCCCCCAACCCAGGCCTCTCTGGTCCATTGTGGCCACTCACCCAGGCTGGCTGTCATGGGTCTGCCAGACATTGCCAACGTCAGCATCGCTGGGGGCGAGCACCCTGCGGGGGACACCTTGTCATCACCAGGGTCACACTGAAGTTGCCACTGAGGCCACAGAGGCAGCCCCAGTATTCGGGCCCCACCTGCTGGAATAGCGTGTTGCGGCTGTTGAACCACACCTGGAGCCGGGTGCCCACCTGGAGCATCACCAGGCCCTGCCCCCACCACGCATGGGCCTCAGGGCCCAGCTGCACCAGGAGGCTCACCACCTGGCCGTCAACCTAGGGGTGAGGGGCGCTCAGGGTCTGACTCCTCTTGCTACCCTCAGCCCCTGCCCAATGCCACAGGTAAGGGAGGGAGCACTAGGGGGCATCTGCAACTCCACACGTCCAAATCCTGGCTCCCATCATACCCCAAACCCTGCCCCCACCTTCTCCATCTCAGGCAGAGGCAGCTCCATCCTTCACGATGGAAGTCATCCTGGAACTCGCCCTTTCTCTCTCCTCTGATCCTTTCCAAATATTTCAGAGTCCCACCACTTCTCCCTGCCTTCTACTGCCCTCTCCCTGATTCCAGTCATAGTCACTTCCCACCTGGACTATCACATCAGCCTTCTCTCTGTTCTCTCTGCTCCCCTGTTGCCCCTAACAGCCTCCACATGAAACCAGAGGGAAATTCACCCCACTTACAATTATAACCCCCACCCCATACACACAGGTACTCCCAGTCTTCCTTTCATGTTTTATCTTTCTAGGACTTATTATTATCTGATATATTATATGTTTATGTTTTACTGCCTCCCACTGTTATAAAGTGAAGTCCAGGAGAAAAGGGACCTGTCTGTTTTGTTCTCTGCTGTGTCTCCAGAGCCTAGACCAGGGTCTGACTCAAAGTCAGCGTACAATTTTTTTGAACGGATGAACGATGATGGATGGATGGATGGTTGGATGGAGGGAGGCATAGACAGATCAATGGTGTGCTATCTTGTTGGAGATGGTTTGATGCATCAACGAAGGGAGGAACTGATGGAGGGGTAGATCAGTGGAGGAGCAGAAGGATGGAGAAGATAAGAGGGAGGGATGGAACAATGAAGAGATGGAGAGGTAGATGGATGGACTGAGGATGATCGTATGGAAGAATGGATGGATGACAGCTTGAATGCATGAGGGTAGGATGAGGGATTGGCCTGGCTGGGCTGACCGTGAGGCTTACCTTTCTGCCCTCTCACCTGAACTTGCTGCCCTCATTCCAGTATCACACAGGCCTTCAGTCCCAGGTTGCTGAGCCCCACCTCCACATGGTACAGGAAGCACACATGCCAGCTGCGGTAGTTTCTGTTGGAAGCCTCCAGGCTGAAGGAAGAGCCCCCAGGGTTGGGATCTGGCCCACAGGAATGGGCCAGATGGTAGGTGCCAGTGCCTTGGAAGCCTCTCCAACAGGGCACCAAGCCAGGCTGTAGTGGAAATGCCCTGGTCTGTCGCACCTGCAGCTGTGGGTGCCTGGGCTCAGCCAGACCAGGTCTCCCACCTAGAGAGGGAGGCCAGATGAGGCGCCCCTGCCGGGGCTGGCCGGCCAGAACAGGGCATGGTGGAGGCCTGGGGCAGGCAGAAGTGTGGGCCTGGCTGGAAAGAGCAGAGGTCGACAGGCTGGCTCAGTGAGGATTGGCATGAAGGCCATGTTCAGAGTCACCAATAGGTGCACTTAATGCTGATGCCCAGAGGGCAGCAACTGTGAAACTGTGTCCCTCGGCAGAGAGCACAGCCCAGCAGTTCAGAGCACAACTGGGGGTCAGAGAGACCTGGAGTCCAGACCTGGCTCTGCCCCTTGACTGCTCCGTGCACTGGGCAGTCTTGGCTTCCTCCTCTGCACAATAGACTCACACTGTTTGAAGGTCAGTGCAATTGTGGGCAGGAGGCGCTTAGCACCCAGCTGGCCCACAGTGAGCTGTTGACACACTTTAGCTAATATTACTATTAATAACCTACTGGCTCAGTGCTTGGTACAGAATGAGGTCTCAGAAAATACGACCAATTATGATGACAGGATTACACATGTCATAACTGACCAAAACATTTTCACCATTGTTGTTATTGCATATCATTAAATACTTAGCACAAAAACAGCAGACTGTACATATTGGCCATTATCATTGTCATCGTCATCATTATTTTAACACACTTACTTACAGACAGGTACATCGGAAATGCCCCAAATATATTAGCCATTGTTGCTGCCATTATTATTATTAAAATGCTTAGCCTAGACAGACACAAAGTACATACCCCAGACATTTCTTTCTTTCTTTTTTTTTCTTAATTTAAGTACAGATACAATGTATCAATTTCTGGTCCACAACCCTCCATACATTTTCATTATCACTAGCAGTAGTAAAAAGGGACCTGACATATATGGTCAGAACTCAGATTTGGCCACTAAAATAACACCATCAAAAACAATAAGAAGCAGAGGGTCTTGTACCTGTTCATGTTAAATAATTTTAGCTCTTGTGGTGATTGTTTTTTTATGATTATTATTATTGTCATTCTTACTATCAAAGTGTTCAGTTGGGGTCTTGAATTTTGTAAGCACTCAGCTAGTGGTGGCTAATAAAAACAGTAACACTGACAATACTCATCATCATAATAAGCACGTAGCACACAGTGCTGAGCCCAGGGAATGAGCTTGGTGAAAATGAGGAGCGGTATCAGAATCATCAGTAATATAGATGTAAATTGTAACACATAGTAAATTCCCAGTCCGCCATCCACACCAGTTGAGAATGCTGTCCTGGATTGGGAGCCCAACCTTGGCATGCTTTGGGGAACCCTGACCCTCAAGGTGGCCCGGCCCCCTTCACAGGAGCAAAGCCCAGACCCCCACTCACTTGGTAGGAGCAGCCGCCGTGTGCACAGCTCCAGACGCACGCACCTGGCCAGAGCCCACAGGAGCGCATCTTTGCAGGCACAGCAGGGCCGGTGCTAGGTGCTGGGCTGGTGCAGTGGGGCAGGGACTCAGAGGCGCAAGCGGCAGGGGGTCCAGGGGGTCCAGGCAGAGCTGGGAGCGGCTGTGCTTGGGGCACATCGAAGCTGAGAGGGAGGGGAAAACACAGAGATAAGGAGACCTAAGATCTGCAAATCCGGGTGCCCTAGTGCTTCAAATTTTGGCTCTGTCACTGACCCATGGTCCTGTGGCTTCACCTCTCTAGGGCTCAGTCTCCCCATCTCTAAAATGGGCTCTTAAGTACTGGCCTCAGACTTGTTTTGAGGATTAAGCAAGTTAAATTAAAGTGTTTGGGACCATGCCTGGCACATCATGATCCCACAATAAAGGTGACTCATTGTTATTCTAGAAACAGCCCCTGGCCTATCTTTCCCTCTCCATGAGCACTGTCTCTCCTCCCCCTGCACCCTCATTCCAAAGCTTTTGAGGTCTCTCTACTGCGTGGGTACCAGAGAGTCACATCCAGTTCTAACATCACAGGAGCAGAGCCCCCTGTCTGTTAGAGAATCATGCTGAAGTATCTACAGGCTTACAGGATGTCTGGGACTTGCTTTACAAAAAGTGAATAAATAAGGTGAGGACTAGGGTGTATAAAACAAGGCTGGCCACAACTTGGCCACTGTTAAGCTGCCTGATGGGTACAGGAGCCTCCATACTAGTCCCTCTACTTTTATGTTTGAAAATTTCTATAATATAGAATTAAATAAGAAACAAAGAGTTGAAGGATGTTGCTGTAATAGAACTTCTTCCATCCCTAGAAAAAGAAAGTCTCGGGCTCAAGTCTCAACAACATTCTTTATTAGTGTGGACAAATAACCTTACCTCTATGAGCCTCAGTTTTCCCAGCTGTAAAATGGGAGTAAGAAAAAGTCACTGCCTCTCACTCACAGGGTGTTTCCGAGGAGGGGACAGTCCCATGCTTGGGGCGGTGCAGATGCTCAGGAAGTGTTAGCAATTATTGGGATTATTATCTTGACATCTCTGGGAATTAGTAGATGGGCATCTCAAGTCAGGCTCTCTGAGGGTGGAAAAAGACACCCAGTCCACTTGACAAGGAGGCAGGGAGTAGCACAAGGAATCACACAGTCAGCTCAAAGCTGGCATTAAAATATACAGCAATCACTAGAAATGCTCCAAACCAAAAAGCGTGCATCCAGCTGGAGCCTGGGAGGAGTCTGGAAGCCCCTGCCGTGCCAGATTTTGGAACATGGGAAGTTGGGGGCTCTCAGGAGTACAGCAGAGTATCGGTCTGCTAACAGTGGACATGGCCATCTAGAGCATGCGGATGAGTTCCTGCCCTGCTCAACCATGACTCACCACAGAAGAAGGAATTCCTCCAGGGTTCAGTAGTGACAGTCACACCCTGGCAGACTGCGGCGTTCACCTGCCAGGTCAAGCAGAGGATAAGGGGTCACTGCCCGCAGCAAGACACAGATCACTGACACAGCTGGATGCATATGGATCTGGGTTGATTTCCCTGTGGCAAGAGGCAAAGGGCCCCTGGGGTCCTGCAGATGCCAGCACCACCTCCTGGCTGACACCAACCGCCCCTCGTCACTGCAGACTGGACAGGCAACCTTGCGGTCATCCCCAAGGTAGTGCGGGCCTTAGCATCATCACTGGGGGCGCCGCTGAAGTTGCCACCGAGCCCACAGGTATGACCCTCACTGGGCTGCAGCGGGGCGAGGGTGCGTCCATAGATGAGGTATGTGCAGCTGGGGCTGCAGCTCGGAACACGGCGAGCCTGCCCCCATCCAAGCCGACAGGGAGGAATGCTGCCTCACTTTCGCCTGAGGAACAGAGGAGAGGAAGGTTCAGGAGAACAGGACCATGCTTTTCGGTTCAGTGTTGCTTGGCACATAGTAGGTGTTCAGATACACGTAAAGTCTTTTTAAAGGGAGGGCCAAAGACAGAACATTCATAGTGAACATTTCTTGTTTTATCCTGCTCAGCATTCTTTTCTCCTTTCTCTGGATTTCCTGGAGAAACCGCCCCTCGAATCTCTAATTCACAGGAAGTTAACGCCACTGTAGCTTCCTGCGCTTGACCCAGGCCCAGCCAATCAGCTAGTCCACCTGACTGGGTCAGACATGGTCACATGACCCAAGCTGGGCCAATGACGGACAGCCCTGGGACTTTCAGGAAGAGGTCCTCTTTGTCCAGTGGCATTTGCTAAACTGGTATCCATCCTTGTCCTCCCGAGTTGGGGGCTGCACATGCCTGAAAAGGAAGCCACCATGGAGGAAAGTAGAGCCCAGAAACCACACCCCATGGGCCAAGCCTGACCCCCCACCTGATTCTGTACAGGCTGCCAGCTAAGAATGTGTGGTATAATAAAAATAAATAAATATTTGGTTTTTATCTTGGTTCCTGGCACACAGCTCCCCAAACCCCAGAAATTTCTGGCATGGTAAGAATGTCTTTTATAGGGTAATGAAATGGCTGGTTGGGGGGGTTGGGGGGGCACCTGGATAGCTTCAGTGTAGGGGCTGGTCACCCCTTGATTAGAAGCTTGGAACTTTCAGCCCCAACTCCCAATCTTCTGGGAGAGGGCAGGGGCTGGAGATGAAGCTAATCACTAGCGGCCAGTGATTTAATCAACGGTGCCTAAATAGCGAGGCCTCCGTAAAGCCCTTTAAAACAACAGGGCTCAGGGAGCTTCATATTTGGTGAATAATGTGCTGAGAGCGTAGCACACCCCAACTCCACAGCGACTCCTGTGAGAAACAAGAATATTTTTTGAGGCATGAAAATAATGTAAAATTCAAATTTCAGTGCCCATAAATAACACTTTAACGTGACTCAGCTCATTTGTCTATATATTGTCTATTGACTGCTTCTACGCCACGTCAGGAAACTGGAAGTCATTGTGGAAATGTGTGGCCCAGAAAACCTGAAATATTTATTATCTGGGCCTTTACAGTAAAACTTGTAAGAAATAAAAGATCATTTCAGGCTGAGAAACTAGGTTTTGTAACAGAGGGATGACCCTGTGGGCTGCATTGAGTCCAGTGGACAGACAGGCCTTTCTGCAGAGGAGAGGTTTTAATCAGGAGTCTGATGTGATCAGATATATGCTTTTAAAGGCCTCCTGCCAGGTTGCTGGTGACCCTGTGGTGATCAAGACAGATCCCATTGCTGAAGACAGACCACTCACCCCGTCTTAGGGGAGGTTTCAAAAATCAGGGGAAAGACAGATATTGGAAGAGAGATTGCATAGGAGGCGTGTGTGTGTGTGTGTGTGTGTGTGGAGGGAGAGTGTCTCCCAGTCTCAGAATTAATAAAGGAAATCAAGAAAGGACAAGTACTCTGGAGTAGGATGGAGTTGTTTTTCAGCTCAAAATTCATCTGGATTTGGGCGCCCAGAGTCCCGGGGCAGAGGAAGGATCTGCACCCTGCCTGGGCTGTTTTCCTGGGTTCCTGCTGCCTGGAATGCTCCCCCTTAGCCCATGTGACCTCCACACACACGCTGGCCATCCCTGACCCCGACATTTCCTACTGCATCTCCCCCGCCCCAGCCCCCGCCCTGCCTTCTTTTGCTGGCAGACCCTTTAATCCGTGTGTTTATCTGCACTCTGTCTTCTCACTGGACTGTCGGCCTCTTTAGGGCAGTGTTTTGTCTCTTTTGCTCACTACTGTGTCCCTAGTCAAAAACACTGCTTGGCATGTAGTAGATGTTCAGTTAACATTAGTTACTGTTATTGTGAAGTGAGTGATGACCTCAGGGCTTGTGTCTGGCTTTGGGAAGAGGGGGTGGGCCAGGGAGGGCAGAACCCCCAGCCCACCTACCACCAGTCCCTTCCGCTGGCCTTTGGAACATGCAATGGGCTGTTTCCTTTAGACAAAGAGGGGTTTTGTCTGAAGGTTGCTGAGCTCACTCCTCCTGAGAAGTGCGTGGGACTGGGGTGGGAGAAGGGAGTCACTGGCCTTGGGGGTTCCATGAGCTAAGGGGTCCCAGGACATCAGGATAAAGTCTTCACTCCATGCCTGTCATTCAAGGCTCTGCGGGCCCAGCACTGACCCACACCCAGCATCATCCCTCTCCAGGCTCCCTTCACCTTCTGCCTCCACTGCCTGCATCCCTCTGCACTTTAACTTCTCGCCTCTTGTTTAAAAACATTGTTCCTCCTTCCTGGAACATGTCTTCTTGTTCACCTGTCTGACTTTGACTTGTCATTCAGCCTCAGTTCAGAGGTCCCCTCCTCTGGAAACTTTCCCTGACTTCCCAGGCTGGTCCAAACACCTCCCAAGGGCGCCCACAGATCCCAAAGCATCCCTCACTGAGCCCTCATCGCTCTGCCTGAGCCTCCCTGACCCCAGCCCCAGCCGCCCTGGGTTGCTGCTGTCTGAGCACAGCTGTCTGCCCCAGTGGAGTGTGGGTTCCATGGGACAGAGCCAGGGACTTTCTTGGTCACTGCTATGTCCCTAGCATCGCCCAGGACAAGGTCAGGCCCTGAATGCCTCCTGCCCCACTCCCTAGCTATGTGATCTTAAGCCAGACCCCTTCACATCTGTGCCTCAGTGTCTCATCTGTGAAAGGGGTAACCCCTCAGGCCACCCCTCAGCTGTCTGCTGAACTGGGGAGGGTCTCGGCAAGGCTGACGCCAGGTTCCCCCAGAACAGGCTGACTCAGGGCTCTGGAACAACATTTGTCACCAACAGGGCCCTGGGATACAGAGCCCTGTGATTCTCATTTGGGGGCAGAGTGACATCAGTGCCGTGTATTTCCCTAAGGTGGAGATTATAAATCAATTGGATAATGACAGCTAATTCCTAACAGCATTCACTATCCTGCCAGGAACTGTTAGTGTATCTGATTCTCACAACCCCACAAGCAAGGTACCATCAGCATCACTTGTTTTTGTTAAAGGGGAAACTGGAGCATAGAGCGAGGTTACGTGACTTCCCCGAGCACAGCCAGCTAGGAAGTGGTACTTCCCGAATCCTAACCAGGGCAGGCTGGCGTTGGGATCTGTGCTCTCCACCTCAGGATTACACAGGTAACTTGGGCAATCCCTGCTTTTACAAAATAAAATGGAACAGAATAGAAGGGAATGGAAAGTACTATGTGTATGCATATATTGGTGTGGCCAAATAATGGCCTGATCCCTGGATGCTGGGAACCTGTTACATCACACTGGAAAAGGGACTTCGCAGAAGTGATTAAGGTTCTGGACCTCGAGATGAGGGCGATCAGCCTGGATTGCCTGGATGGGCCCAGGGTAATCACATGAACGCTTTAACAGTGGGAGACACAGGCAGAAGAGTCAGAAGGAGCACAGACAACGCTGGTGTCTGAGAAAGGGGACAAGAGCTGGACGGGGGGAAGGGACCAAGGGAGGTTTTCCAGGATGGGACAGATCGGAGCCTGTTGGAATGTGCTGAGAAGGATCCAGTAAAATGGGATGGACTCGGATCAGTGGGGCCCAAACTTGAATATGAGTCAGAATTCCTGAGAAGCCAGTTAAAACAGACGATAGGGTGTCCCCCAGAGGGGTAGTCTGGGAGGGGACCCAAGAATTTCCATTTCAAACTAGTTCCCAGGCTTCGCTGCTGCTGCTGCTGGTCTGGGCTCCCCTCCCCCAAGGAGAACCACTGATGTAAAAAGAGGGGTGGCAGGAAGATTCCAGGGAGAGTTTCAGGAACAGTCACAGAGTGGAGGTGGGGCCGCCAGGAGCACAGCCATCTCCCATCACCGCAGCCTGGAAGGGAGGGGGGCTCGGGCGGAGCTGCAGGGAGGGTGGTGGCGGGGCTCACAGACGGTTTCTGTCCATGTTTCCCAGTGAGATCCTCACAGCTGGGAGTGAAGTGATGTGGTCTGAGGGGAGGGGAGTGAACGGATCATCAGGGAGAGGGGGCCGGTGAAAGTACCAGGGAGGGGCTGGTGGGATGGCCCTGCAAGCTCATGATCACAGGCATGAAGGTGGCCCAGGGGTGATCAGCTGCCTGGCCGGGTGTTGCAGGAGGAGACGGGAGCCTTCTGAAGTGGCGTATGCTTGATGTGTGGGAGGGAGGGCACGGGAGGTGAGGGTGGAGGCCAGGAGGGACCACGGGAGGCGGGGGACCTAAAATCCGAGAAGCAGAGGAATGAGGAGGAAGCAGTAGGGTCAGTGGGTTTGGAGGCTGGATGGCCAGTGAGGTTGACCAGTGGCTAGAGTCAAGGAATCAGGGGGTGGGAGCCAGAGACTGTGTTGTGTAAGAAGGAAAGTCAGGGTTGGAGAGGTGACCCTGAGGCCCTAGAGGCCTGCCCTGAGGGGCAAGGCCTGTGGTAAGAACCAGGCCCTGGAGGGTTCCATCTCTCCTGGGACCATCTGTCTGCCTCAGATGAGTCCACCAAGTGGTTTACCATCTGCTTACCATTTGTCCACGTGTCCGCCTGTCTCCCTAACTTCTGTCTTGCCACCTCTTCTATTTATCCCAATATTCTGTCTTTCTGTTTTCCATCAACCTGACACTCTCTCTGTCCATCTGCCCGTCTATCTACCTAACCATCTTATCTTCCTGTTCATTGGTCTGTCCATCCGCCTGAGGGGCTGTCTTCTTGTCCATCTCTCTGTCTGCATGTCCATCCGCTGTTTGATCCTCCACCTGCCAGTCTATTTGACAGCCTCTGTGACAGCCAGTTCATCCAATTGTTCCTGTCACTCCATGGATGCCCCACCCTCTAGCCCAGCCCCCAGCCTCACCAGCGTGTGTCCTGTTGGGCCTTCAGATCTCACCACCGCCTCCTGGCCGTGGACCACCAGCCGCACTAGGGCCTCTGGTGTTGGGGCGCCCCAGCCCAGCTCCACCTCCACGTGGATGCCAGGGAGCAAGGCCCGGCCAAAGTGGCAAGGCTGGAGCCACAGCTGCTGTCCCAAGAGAGTGTGCAGATGGCCCTGCGGGGCCAGGCGGCAGGGGAGGTGTGTGCAGGCACACACTGCTAACCCACCTGGCAGCCCTCCAGCCAGCAGCGAGCCTGGCCTTCCTGTCCACAGTGGCACCGGTGGCCAGAGGCACTGCTATTCCAGAAGGAGGCACCGAGGGGCACAAACTGGGCTGTGGAGAGAGTAGGGCTGGGGTCGGGGGCTGGGCCTGAGGCCTGCAGGCCTGATCCTGAGAGAAGAGGGGACGAGAGGTCCTGACTCCTGGGTCTGAGGATGGAAAGGGCAGGGGACCCGGACCACTTGGTCCTGAAGGAGGAGAGGGCTGGGGCCTCAGGCTCCCAGTCCCCGTGGCCTTGGTCCTGGGAACAGGCAGGTCTCGGGCAAGACCCTCACCACCTCACCATTGTAGGCATGGCCATTAGGAACCATCAAGGCATCGATGCGGCAGGCCCAGAACCCCAGGACGCCCATGTGCTGGTGTCTGCCACATGCAGGACATCGGGGGTCCTGGAGCCTGGGATGGTGACGTAGTCCCTCTGCTGGCCGCTGTTGGAGTCCTGGGGTGAGATTCAGGGCAGGGTCATCCAGGCCATCTCCTCTGCTCCCTGAGGACTGGGCAGCCTCTGCTCTTTCCCTATCCACCTGGGCTGTGATGCACCCCCAGCCATTGTGGGGGCTCCCACTGCTGGCCATGCCTTTGGCCCACTGGATGTCCTTGTAGAGAAACAGTGCCCAGGAGGTGACGTTGGCTGTGGCCAGCACCACCTGGAAGGTGTTCACCTGCAGTAGGACAGCGGGGGGAGCTGGTGCATCACCGGCTGGTCCAGGAGCACCCTTGGCGTCCCTTGTGGTCTGCTCCATCAAGCTGAGCTGGCTTCTTCCCAGCTCTCCCGCCTTCCCAGTCCCCTGTCCAGGTCCCCCTCCCTCAGAGCCTGCGTCAGCCTCCCTCTCATTTTCCCTGAATCTCTACTTTCTATTTCTCTTTTTCTGCCTCTCCCCGGAACATCACCCCCCAACCCCCTACCATCTACCCTTTTCTTTCTTTTGCTCTCTCTCCACCTGATGGTCTCACTCCCCTTGCTATCTCTCTGTCTTTCCTTCTCCATCTCTCTCAGTCTGTGTCTTTCCCTCTCTCTCTGCCAACCATTTTCTCTCTCTCACTGTAGCTTCCCCTATGTCTCACCAGCTCTCCCATCTCTCTCCTGTTTTTATCTCTTGCTCTTTCCCTCTGTCTCTGACTCTCTCCCTTATGGTGTCTCCCACTTGCCAGGAACCCTTCTTCCCCAGGGGCTGTGCCCTTCTCCCCCACCCTCTTCCTCACCTAGGGGCCAAGGGCTTCAAAAAAAGGAACTGGGTCCCAGGTGGCCATAGACCAGGCTCGCGGGGTGGGAGGGGAGAGGGGGAAGGCACAGGCCGAATCTTGGGCCGCCCACTGCAGCAGCTTGGACTGGTGGCTCTGCTGGTACCACACGTGGCTCCATTCAGTGTGGACCCATCTGCCCAGAAAGGGGCCACAAAGGCTTGGCCCACCTCCAGGGGAAAAGCCTCAGGTGGGAACAGGGCCAAAGGCTCCCCAAAGGACACCAGCCCACAGCAAACCTGGGGGAGGCAGGGAAGGAAGAGACGGGTAGAGCGGTGTCATTGGGTCAGGGATCAGAGCGGGGAGGGAGCCCGGGACTCAGGAGGAAGAAGCAGATACAGACCGTATAAGGCCATAAATTAGGGCCCAGGGACCAATGATCAAGGGTCAGGTCACTGGCATAGGCCGTCCTGTGCATGACATCAAGGAATGTAAAGGGCTCCAGCAGCTGCACCTCCTCAGAGAAGCCACTGTCCTATGCTGGGGGTGCCTCACTCCTGTGCTTCAGCCCATAGGAGTACAGGAGCGAGGCTGGGGACACTGAGACCACTGAGGCCCCTCTAAGCCCCACCAGAGCGGGGTTATGTCCCCTCAGCCCTGCCTTCCAGTCCTACCTCCTCACCAGGAGCACGGGGAGCATGTCTCACCTCTGAGCCCCTCGCTCCAGGTCACTTGGTTCTTCAGGACTGAGGGGAGGGATATCAGCTAGCGACGGGGGTCTACCCGCCACGGCTGACCCTCTTCCAGAGCACCTGAGCCCACTCACCCACCAGCAGTAGCAGAGCACCCATGGTGGCTCCATGCGCTGGCCGGCTGCTCTGGCTTGTACCTGGAGTGGAGGTGGGGGCCCGGGCAGGGGCCTGTAACTCAGCTCCACCAACTCATTGTTCTGGAATCCAGTGGGCCGGGGAAGCGCCCAGGGATCCTGGTTCTCCTCCGGTCCGGCTGAGGCTGGGCCAGGCCTGCGGGTGGGAGGAGGGGCAAGAGGAGACGGGATGGCTTCCAAGGCTCTCCCAGTGGGCCGGGTTCTCAGGCACCGAGGGCCCAGGAGGAGGTCCTCACCCCATTAGCAGGGCTGAGCATCAGTCAGGCAATCCGTAGATGGATAAGCTGGAGCTCTGTCGCTGGGTCACCTTCTGGGAAGAACCAGTCTGACTCCATATTAGATCTGTTCCTTTGGTTCTAACCCTGTGCTCTGTTTCCTGTGCTTAGTCATGCTGGTTCTGCACCTTTTGTAAAAGAATGTTGCCTAGAGCCTGAAGTATCGGGGATAGCCCATTCTCAAGGCTCTGACCTTTAAGGGTATAACACTTTTCCATTCACAGAGAGATAAAAAGTTGCAGAACAGAAAATAACATTTGGCTTCTTGGAGGTTTACAGGAAATCATGACCTGGATCTATGCAGAAAGCAGCAAGAGCAAAGGATTCTGACACCTAGAAATTTGCAACAACCAGCCACACCCTCTCCCCCTTTTTAGTATAAAAGGAGCCTGAATTCTGACTTGGGTGGTTCTTTAAGGCATTAGTCTTCCATCTTCTTCTTCTTCTTTTTTCTTTAAAGTGGAGGAGGTAATGAGGTTTATATATTTAAGTGGAGGTACTGGGGATTGAACCCAGGACTTTGTGCATGCTAGGCAAGCACTCCACCACTGAGCTGTCCTCTCCCCCTTTGTCTCCCATCTTCTAAGTCTGCTGGCTTTCCAAATAAAATCGTTATTCCTTGCCCCAACACCTTGCTTCCAGATTTATTGACCTGTTGTGGGACGAGCAAATGAGTTTGGACTCAGTAACTGCCAGTTCTCTCCCTAGCAGGTTAAAGATGAACTCACAGCCTCCCGGGACCTAAGCGAGCATTGCTGGAGAGGGTGGTGGAGATGTGCACCTGGGGAGATGAAGGGGCTGCAGACCAGCCAAGGGATCCAGAGGGACGTCTGCAGAGAATGACGGGAGAGTCTGTGGTAGAAAGTCATAGTTGGGCGTTTGGGAACACGACTGGGGGACGTACGGCAGAAGGAGCAATTCTCCTGAAGAGATGAGTAAGGGATGGGCAAGGGGAGCTCAGACTGTGCACCTGTGGAGATCAGTGAGGGCCGCCCTAGCAGAGGAGATCCAGAATTAGGCAGTGAGGACTCCGTCTTCAAAATGGGGATCCCCAAGCCACTGCTCTGGCTCCCCGAACCCAAGCCAGCCCTTCACAGAGTCAAACCAGGTGGGACAGAAGGGCCCATTGGCCCTGCCCTGATTTATAGGCTCTGCCCGCCCCAGCATGAGTGAGCAGGCCCCTCACCTGTCTTCCAACTCTGAGTCATCTCTGATGAAGGCTTCTCACCTTCATCCCCAGAATACCCCCAGCATCTAGATACACAGGCTTCCCTGGGGACCCATGGAACCCCGGGGGCAGGGGCCAGTGTCTAAACCTGGTCACCCAAGAGGGAGTCGGTGGCTCAGTACTGTCTCCCGGGATGCCCCAGTCATGGTATGGGTCCCAACTTTGCCCCCTCGAGCAGATTCACAGCCCTCCTGTCTCCGTTGAGGATTAAAACCAGAGAGTGGCACGTGGGCCACTGGTGCGGGAATTCCAGGACCGTTTAGGAGGGTAATGAAGAAGCATTTGTCGTTATTTTACTGGTATTTGTTTATTTAATTTTTTTAAAACAGATTTGTGAACCAAATGAAAGCACACATTTTTGGCCTGTATTGTTTGTCTTATGAGGAGGAGGTAATTAGGTTTCCTCACTGATTTCCGCTTGGAGGAGGTACTGGGGATTTAACCCCTGACCTCTTGGGTGCTGAGCATGCGCTCTACCACTTGAGCTATACCTCTCCCCTTAATATTTTTTATTTATATTGAAAAAGGTATGCCATTGCCACGTGATACCCACTGTTCCATCATTACTACTGTTAAAATCAAGGCTAAGTTGAAGAAAAGGAGAGCGAAGAAAGAGAAGGGGAAAGAGTTGATCTAAATAATAATATAAATGGTCCCAGTGTATTTGTTCCTGGTCTGTCTCTCCTGAAGGCAGCCCCACAAGGCAGGGATTTTTATCTGTTTTGTCTCCAACTCTGTTCCCAGTGCTTAGACACCTAATAGGTGCTCAATAAATATTAGTTGACTAAATGAATGAAAGAAAGAATGAATGAATGGTAAAAATTAAGGAAACTATATTCAAACATCTAGATTTGGGGCAATACTGAAGTAACATGCATAAAACTCTCAGCAATGCCCAGCACATAAGAAAGGCTCAAAAAATCATAAATATGCTTATTATTCTAAAAATCATTACTTCTTAGAAGTACAACAAGGAGGCATTCTTGCCAAATGCTGACTAGCTGAGTATTATTATCAAGATACGCCCAGAGCTGAATATCATCATATTATCACTTCTGAGACATAAAAAAATCTGAAAATGTACTAAAAATGTATTACTGTCACAATTTTATTATGCACAATGGTGGCAGGCGAATCTTCCAGGTTGAACGCTTTAGTGAGGGGTAATTTCTCCCCTTGGTTGGCAGCCAGCATGCTTCTACAGTCAGTAAGCTGAATTTTTTGCCTAACCTCCCACCGTGAGGAGGGGTCTGTCTCTGTTTCCTCTCCTTGAGTATGGGCAAGTTTGTAATTGCTTTAACCAACAGAGTAGAAGAGAAGTGAGGCCCGGGTGTACAGGGCAGCATTTGCTGGAACACTCACTCTGGAGCCCCAAGCTGCGTGAGAAGTCCACATGTCCCAGGCCCAAGTCCCTTGAACAGACAAAGCAGGGGTGGGTCCAGCTGAGCCTGGCCTCTGGGCTGTTCCAGCCCAGGCACCAGACGTGTGGGTAAGGAGACCCTGTTCACCAAATCACTCCACCCTTTAGGACTTCTAGCTGAGGACCTGGACATCGCAGAGCAAGACAAGCTGTCCCTGCTGCCTGCCACCCCCCGCCCCCGACACTGCCATCCAATTTTTTGAGCATAATAAAACACTTGCTATTTTATGGCACAAAGTTTGCAGTGGTCTGTTACGCAGCAGCAGAACTGGGACAGCTGCTCAGTAAAGTACTGCAGCATTTAAATAGTGTTACTTTTTCTGCAGACACCAAACTCTATTCTCGACTGACAGCACTATTTAACGTTCACAATAATTATCTCTGAATACAGAATTCATGGCCATCACAATCATGGTTAATTACGGTGGCAATTTACTTGCAGAGTAACTCCGATGGAAAAATCACTATACGTTTCTCCTTCAGCTTGACTGGGAGAATGCCAACTTGTAAACCACATATGGAGCTTTCCATTCCCAGTTACATCCAGAAGGCTTTCTACATTGGAAAGTGAATATTCAGATATAAACACTTGCCAAGAATGCAAAGCCTTACTTGTATTCCTGAGGGGGTTACATGAATTAGATAAAATGGGCCAAATACTTCTGGTGTGGGGGTGCATGGCAATAACGGAAGAATGAGTTTTGCTATTGGGCCTTTCTGAAGATGGAGATCTGAGCAGAGCTTCAAAGCAACCCTATGATTGTTACTGTTATTTGAATATCTGCGTGCCTCTGTGGGGTGGGTGGCAAGGTCGGTGGGAGCAGGAGAAACTGAGACTCACTGATCCCTGGCAAATGAAGGAGATGGGGGAATGGCTGTTGAGTGAATCACAGTCTCCCCACCCCGCTTCCTGCTCCAAGAGCAATAATGCGGGCAGAACCCAGAGTGGCACCCTGGTTAACATCTTCCCACTGGACCCTCTATGGACTTTCAATGTCCAGACTTCCACCAGATTCTCAAATCTGGCTGCATCCCCTCAGATCTCCCAGGGCTGGACCATGCCCTCTTTAGTCCCACACAGAGCAGTGTTGTTTCTACTCAGACTGGCCCCCTCCCCGCCAGGGTGAGCTGTGTCTCCTCAGACCCCCAGGAAATGGTCACAGCTACTCAGAATCCCCAAGGATTCCATGTTCTCTCTGAGTCCCCAAACTTCATAAAGCACATCTACAGTACATTTTTCAGCTGACAATAGCAAAAGGGAATTTAGTCCTTTCCCTGTAACTCAATACATTTCTAGCAAAGCTGTGTGTGAGTCAAGTCTCAAATTACATCTCCAATATGATGGGTAGGACAGAGCAGCCCCGTGCAGATGTTTGGAAGAGCTGCATGGCGATGTGGGGCCGGGATGCTTCTGATGGACAAAGCAATGGTGGGGATCAACTTTGCTAAGGATTTAGAACAGATGCTTGGAGTATTTTCCAAATGGAAAGTCTGTATGTTATTCAAAGGCGCTGCCCTGTGTCTATTTAACTTTTAGGAAATTGCTTGGGGGCTTGTAGTTGATGGGCAGTTGACATTGTAAATTTTTATTTTATCATTGAAACTCAGGAGAGAGGGGTGGGTATAGCTCAGTGGTAGAGCACATGCTTAGCATGCACAAGGTCCTGGATTCAATCCCCAGTACCTCCATTAAGAAATAAATAAATAAACCTAATTATCTCTCCCTTACTCCCCCAACCCAGATAAAAAAAGTGTTTTAACAAAGTCATGGGAAACAGGCATATGGTGGGCGCTTTCCTGCAGAGCATCTGGTGTTCAGCAACACCTGGACAAGATTAGCCAGGAAACACCTTAATTTCTCACAGTTTAGGGGCAGAAGTGCCCCCTGTGGCCATCAGGGGTCCCACAAGATCTGCATATGCTCCAGGGAACAGAGTCCCCAGAAGCTAGGACCTGATCTCCAGCCCAGATGAAGGAAGAGAAGAGGGTCTCAGGCTGTGCTCGGAGCGCTTGGCACTTCTGTATCACCCTATAAAGCCCTGTTTCCCATTCTGATCTGCAGTGGATGTCTTTTTTTTCTCACTGGGCATCTGTGTCCCTTTTTTTTCTGGAAACAGCACCCCATTTTCCTTTGGACAGTCTTTCACACTCAATTAATATAGTTCTTGGGAATCAAATCTCCTCTCCACCCCATACACAGGTGCACAGTGATTTGATGAAGGACAAGCATATGACCCAAATCTGTCCTGTGAGAGCCAAGCCTGGGGCATTTTTGCTGTAGTTATTGGGAAAGAAGCATTCTTTTTCCACTGGGGCTGCTAGGCAGTCCATGGCACATAAGCCTAGAGTTTGGGTGGGTTGGTGGGACATCTCTATCCCTGGTTGTAGGAGAACTTGCTTAGAAATAAAGCTGACACAGAGAAAAGCAGATTGAGAGAGGAAATGAGGCACAGTCCTGAAGAAAAATAATTGAGCAGCTGGATCCAGCAGTACCTGAAGCCTGGATTCCAGTTAAGCGAACCACTTAAAATCTTTTCTCTTAAGCCAGTGGTAATTGGAGGATCACACTCCCTGTCTGATGTGTGCCAGGCCCGAATTGCTCTCTTCCCTCCCTTCAAAATGTCCTCATTGCTGCTTGTGTTTGCAAACTCAAGAGACCACATTAATCAAAACCATTTTTATTATTTAAAGAGCATCCTGTCATCAAGGGCACTAGATGGGGGTTCCCAGACGGCAGAACAATATTTACATGGGGATCAGGAGGGTGAGGCTCAGGTGGTCCCAGGGCTGAGTGGGCCCGCCACTGTGGAAGAGAGGACCTTGAAGGGAGGGTATCCTTGGACCTGTGGGCTGGGCCCAAGAAGAAAAATGTTCCATCCCTGGCCCAGGGTGAACCCCATCATGTGGGGCTGGAGCCACTGAGATCCGCTCAGGCCCTGGAGGCATGTGCATCGAGGAGAAGCCACAGGTCAGAGCTGGGTCATCATGCCGCTAGCTTCGGAGTGAGTCTGGGGAAAGACAACTAGGGGCTTCTGAGGTCTGAGAGGCTTCCCCCGAAGTCCCACAACTGACTTCCTCTCCCCAGGAGCCCTTTGAAAGCGATCTGTTCCCTCTTATAGGCCTGAGCATAGGTTTCCGGAAAACCCTGCCTCCCCTCCCCCACTGAGAGTCCCAAACCATCCCGCCCTCTGGCTCCCTTCTGGGCCCAAATTTCACCTTTATGGCCTGGAAGATCCACTCCCGGAAGTCACTGACTTTGGTGTAGACGCCTGGCTTCTGGGCCAGGGCACAGCCGGTGCCCCAGCTCACAATGCCACACAGCCGCCAACGTGGCATCCGAGAGATGTTGTCCTCACACACGAAGGGGCCACCACTGTCGCCCTGGTGTGGGAAGGAAGGCCTGGCTGGAGACCAAGATGGCTGGCCGGGAGGCCCTCCTCGGGTGGCCGTGGGCCATGGTCACAGAGCCTTCTGGCCCTGAGACAGGGAGCCCATCTGCCCACTGCCCTGTGTCTCCAGCCCTGGAGAGGCCGCGGCTGGTGCTGCCCCCCGTAGTCCCTCACCTGGCAGGCATCGATGCCACCCTCAGGGTAGCCGGCACAGAACATCTTGGGCTTGATCTGGTTCCCGTAGAAGTCAGGGCCGTTGCAGACATCATTGCTGATTATGGGGACTCGGGCCTCCTGGAGTACCCCAGCCTGCTGGCCTGGGGGTGTGCGGGCAAGGCTGGCCGAAGCTGGGGAGCATGCACACTCCCCTTCCCTCCTGGTGGCCCCCGGGACTCCTCAGTGTCCCTACACCCTGGGGCCAAGAGGCATTCAACCAGGCCCACTGCCCGTCCCTAGCCCGGTTCAGACTCTCCCTAATGGTGGCTTGACGGGCAGAGGACCGGACTCACCATAGTACTGTGTGTTGCCCCAGCCAGTCACAGTGCAGATTTTGCCGTCCACCAGGGCCTGGCCGGCCGCTGGGAGGCACACGGGCTGGATGTATTCTGTAAGAGAGACCATGCTGGTCCAGGCCCTGCTGGCCTGCTCTTCCTGGGACACACCTCCGTCCAGCTGGCTCCAGTGCCCCGTGCCCGCCCTTTCCTCTGTTATTTTACAACAACCACAGCAGCAGCTGCCTTCTACTGAGCGCTCACTATGTACTAGGTGCCCTCCTGGGTCACTTCCTCTACTATCCCATCAGCCCAGGGAGGTAGGGGCTCCCCCATTTAAAGAGGGGGACAAGGCCATGTCACTTATCCAGAGGCTCAGAATGAGTCAATGACCAAGCCAGAATTTGAATCCAGGTTGGCCCAATTTCCAAGCCTGTGTTCTTAACGATGGCCCATGGAGCTGCCCTTGCCTAGAGGGTGCCTGTGTGAGAAATTTAAACAGGCACCCTATCTTGAGATACTGGACTTCCACCTGTCAAAAAATCATAAGAAATACACCAGTCTACCCTATCCATGGGAAGAAGGGCGTCCCTGAGAGGTAATGTCCTTGTGCAGTGCACAACCCACACAAGAGGTCCTGGCAGCCCTGCCTACAGGTGACACAGCTCAGGCAGGTGAAGCCTGAGCTCAGGGCTCTCAGTGGAAAATAGAAAGAATAATCATTTTCCCCCAGAGGGGTATCATGACAAGTTGGTGAAGCGTTGAATAGCATGCCTGGCTAATAGGAAATGCTCGCGTAAGTAGTAACAGTAATAAACAACAATAGCAATGATTGTTAATATTAACTGAGTGTTGGCATGGCTATGACTCTTGACTCATATTCACCTTTTCACTGTCTCAATAACCCTCAGAAGTGATCTAGCAGATGCGAGAAACTGAGGCATGGAGAGGTGAAGCCACGTGCCCAAGATCGCAGAGCTGGCAGGTACCTGACCCCAAAGCCCATGCTGTTCCCCCTCAGCCGTGTGTCTCAAACCCAGGCCACCCCTGCCCATCCACCTGGATACTCCCCCACTTCAGTCTTCTTAACCCTCTCACTCCATTCACTAAAGAGAAGGGTTTGTTTTGTTTTAAAAAAAAACCATGTCTCACACTCTGAAACACAAAAGCAGTTTCCATGGATCATTAAAAAGAAAATAATCATAAAAATAAGAATAATGCAAACCACAAAATGGTACTGACTTCCCTGGCGGTGCAGCCTGGGGTTTACAGGCACGGATTCTAGCACCAGGCAGCCAGGGCTCAAATCTTTGCCTTTGCCAGTTGCGGAAATTGGGGGCACTGTTTACCTTCTCTGTGTGGGGACCTTTCCCCTTGTAAGAAAACAGGATCATAAGGGAACCCACCCTCCCCGGGTGGCTGTGACAACGAAATGAGTGCATGCTTGGGACAGGCTGAGAGCAGTGCCTGCGCACAGGAGGCGTGTGTAAGTATCAGTGTTCATCCCACCATCATTATTCTTGTATTCTTTCATCATCATTATCATTTATCAATAATCATTATTTATTCTTATTACTCCTCCTCCTGTTTCTCCTCCTCCATCGTAGCCTTCTGAAAGCTGAAGCCCACCGTCTGCTCTTATCTAAAAGGCACGTGTTGGTGAGGTGTTAAAGACACGTTGGCACCCAGGTGAGCCTTGCTCATTGAAAGCAAGGAAACAAGTCATTGGTTTTTAGAGGGGTTTTAGATACAGGTAAGTGGCCTGCCTGGCAAGAGGAAGGTGCAAACAGCACCACAATTGATTTTAGGACATTTCATCACCCCCCCCCCCACCTTTACCTATGACCTCTCAACATCCCTAGCCCCATGCCACCACCGCCAGCCCCGGGGAGGCACTAATCTACCTTCTGTCTCTACACATTTGCCTATTCCGGACATATCACACAGATGGAATCCCAAATCCTAGTGGTGGCTTGGTGTCTGACTTCTTCCTTAGCACAATGCTTAAAATGGTCATCCATTGTGTATTATGAATCAGGACTTCATTCCTTTTTATATAAGGCCTCATATGATTCCATTGTATGGATCTAACACATTGTGTTTATCCACGGGTCAGATGATGGACATCTGAGATGTTTCCATCTTTTGACGACTGTGAACGACTCTGCTGTGAGCATTGGGCACTAGTTTTTGTGTGGCTTGGTGTCTTCATTTCTCTGGGGTATGCACCTAGGGGTGGAACTGCTGGGCCAAATGGTAACTCCGTGTTTCACTATTTGAGGAATTGCCATGTGGTTTTTCCAAAGTGGCCGCACCAAATTGTTCCTGTCTAGTGAATGCCCAATTTGTGCCCTTCAAGATCATCTTCCTTATCACCATGGATTCCTATGGCCTAGCCCCTCGTCTGTCCTCCCGGCCCCCAGAGTCCCCAGGCCAGGGATGCCCCCCCCCACTTACCTGTGAGGGGCAGGGCACTGGAGAGGTGGACCAGGGCGATATCATTGCTGTTCTCCTCGCTGTTGGGGTCCCGAAAGGGGAGATAGCCCCCATGATAGATCACTGCCTGCACCCCCAGCTGCAGACCATGGGGTGAGGTCTGGGCCACAGCACCGGCAAACACTCGCCATCGGGACAGGACCCGGTTCCGCCTACCAGGGATAGGAGGGGAGGGTGGCAGCTTGCCCGGGTACAGCTGCCCCCACCTCACCGTTCCCCTGCCTCCCCTCTCAGCGGTGTGGGAGACACTCACTCAGGGAAGCAGTGGGCGGCTGTCAGCACCCAGTCTCTGGAGAGCAGGGATCCCCCACAGAGGTGTGCTCCGTCATAGCGAAGACTGACTTGCCATGGCCACCTGCCCAGGCTGGTGTCCTGGCCTCCCACGATGCGATCAACGGGCAGCTTCCTGTGGCCACAGTCTGTGGGAGAGGGGGCAGTAGGGGGCAGTGGGAGGCCGGGAGCCCCTGCCCCAAAGGGTCCGAGAGGACATGGCCCCACCCTGGGGGGCTCTGAGAAAACACAGCCCCATCTTTGGGGGACCTACGGGTACATGGCCTGGCCCTGGGGAGGGTCTCAGAAGAGGGCTCTGAGTTTCCAGGGTCTCACCTAGGCAGTTGGCAGCCAGGAAACGGCCCCGGGGACAGTCGCTGTGAGAGAGGCAGGGATGGAGACACGGAGGGGGACAAAAGACGGATGATCAGCCAATTAAGACTGAGGAAAGGCACATGGGGGGAGCGTGGTGCGGGTGCCCGGGGGCTGTGGGACCCGCGGTGTGCGCCCCACCCGCCCGCCGCCCTCCTCACCACACGGAGAGGACCTCGAGCAGCCTCTGCGCGTGCGGCAGCCTCCCCTCGTCCACGCAGAAGAAGCCCGACGTGCCGTTGGCGCCCGCCGTCCGCACGTCCAGCTCCGAGTGGTTCACGGCCCTGGGGGGGGGGGGGGAGTCAGGCCCGCGCCTCCCGCCCTCCCAGCGCCCCCCACCCACAGGGGCCCCCCCACCCCCGCCCCCAGTACCTGAGGAAGCCCATCTCCTCGCAGCTGAGCCCCGCCGCCCTGGCGTTGGAGCGCGAGGAACACAGCAGGCGCCACGTGCCCTCCGTCTCGTCGAACACGGTGAGCCGAGCATCGGACGGGCCGACCTGCACTGCAGGGCGACAGGACGGCTGCCTGGGTCGCCTCCCCGCCCGAGCCCTCCTGGCCTGTTCTCCGCCCGCAAGTGCCTAGTCTTGAGGCGCCAAAGGCCGGATCGGAGCACCCAGGGTCCCCCACATCCCTGACTGCGTCTGTAAGGGCCCAGGACTCGAGCTGGATCCTGGGACTGGCTGCCTCACTGGAACCCGGGGGCTTCTTCCCACCACCAGGATTCCTGAGCTGGCGGCCCGGGAGCTGGAAATCTGGAGCTTTGCTGAGACATTTGGAAGGAGGGCAACTGTTTTAACCAAGCTCCCAGGAGAATGGCATGCGAGCTGGATCTACTGGGGCCCATCTTTGCCCCTAGGAGGGGAAAAATAAGCCTACATAGAGAAGGCCAAGAGATTTCTGATAACATTTTTAAAGTCTCTTAATGGATCAGGCCTGAAGAACACCCAGAATTGTTACTTAAGTGAGTTAATCATTTCTCTTTTTGTTTAGCCAGTTTCTTAGTTTTTCCTTTTGTCTTCTGCAGCCTGAAGACCCTTCACTAACACATCACATTGCCAAAATATTTAAATAGATTTCCTACAAGCTTAAAAAAAATCTATCCTTTCTGGAGGACTTGTCAGAGCCTTGAATACACACTAAATTGCACGATAATTCTCCTAGCAGAGGATGCAGTATTCATTCATCTGTTCATTCAGCAAGTGTTAACTAGACACATCCTCCATGCCCAGTCCTGTGTAGGGTGATGCTGGGGAGGTAAAGATGACCAAGAAAGCCCTGGGCTGTGCCCTCACCAAGCCAAAGTCTACGGGTGGGTGAGACAGACACCGGTTAAAAAAAAAGAGAAGAAGTAGGGTGGAGATACACAGGCAGGCTGGAGAGAGTTTATGGGGAATCCATCATGCCTGGGGCTTACTGTGTTGACAAGTGATGCCCCCCTCAGCCCTTCACAGGCTGCTTCTCACACATGGCCAGAGGACCCTAAGCCAAGTCACAGCCCTTTGGTGTATTTATTTACATTTAGCAGACACTCAGTATGTACCAGGCTCTATTTTGGGCAATGAACAAATCAGACAAAACCCCAAGCTCTGCGGAGCTCCAAGGCCAATAGATGAGATGAATAACGAATGGGACAGAGAAGTAAAATAGGTGTGTCACAAAAGAAGGGGCCAGGGAGAGAAATCAAGATTGGCAGAGACAAGGGAGTGCTGGTGTTGGGGGTGGAGAGGTTGCACTGCCAATGGGTGCGCAGGGAAAGCTTCGCTGAGCAGGTGGTATGCAAGCACAGATCTGAAGGAGGTGAGGAAGAGAGTCGTGAAGACAGGTAAGGAACAGAGAATTGGGCCAAGGGAACTGCAAGTGCAAAGATTCCAAGAAGGGGGGTGTGGGGGGTGTCGGGGGAGATGGGAGAAAAGACGATTTGGCTTTTCCCAGGAGTGAGGTGTAGCCAGGGGCGGGCTCTGAGCCAGGAGGTCCCTGATCTGACTTAGGGGTTCACAGGCTCCCCCTGGCTGTGTGTGGGATACAGACTATAGAGGGTGGGGATGGGAGCAGGGAGACCAGGGAGGAGGCTGTGTGATGGTCCAGGAGGGAGAGGATGGAGGCTGGGCCTGAGCAGGGGCAGTGGGGATGCAGTGTTTAGATTCTAGACAGAGTCTGTAGATGGAGCTCAAAGAGACTGGAGGTGGGTGTGAGGGAAAAGAGGGGTCGAGGGCAATTCCAAGGTGTTTAGCCTGAGCCACTGGAAGGATGGCGCTGCTGTTGGCCGAGATGGGGAAGTGGGGGAGGAGTAGGCTTGGGGAAAGATCAACTGTGAACCCCTTTTCTCCTGAGCCGCCTGCATGGCTGGTATTCAGAGAGCACATTCTAGGAAAGTGAATCTGGTGCAAACTCAATTTTGCATCCTCTTAGGAAGAACTTGGCGAGGCCACACTCCAGCTGAGTGGTCTGCCCACCTCGTCACAGATCTGGACAAAGGGAGGCAGGACTTCCAGGGAGAACCCTGTCCTGCTGAAGACAGAGACAGGCAGAGAGAGGATTTGCATTCAGGCCTGAGTGACTTCAAACCCCAGGCTTTTAACATTGCCCTAGACAGCCTCTCAAGTGACTTTCCTCCTTAAGGTTAAAAATAATAACACAGTAATAATAACACAGGCTATTATGTTTCCTGGAGGTGTCAGTGGGCTGACCCCATGCTATGTGTCACAGCTGGAGTCCCACAACCATCATGGGAGGTAGAGATCATTTCTAAGCTCATCTTGCAGTTGGGGAAACTGAGCCTTGGAGAGGATATACTTGCCTGGGGGGATACAGCTAAGAACAGGCAAAGCCAGGATTTGAATACAGGCCTGCTGACCTGTATACTCCCTGCTCTTTCCATGGGTCTCACACTGACCCTTACCTGCCCCCCAGCCCAAATATACTCACCCTCAGCCCAGACTAGCAGCTTTCTGGCTGGCTTGCCTTAGTCATGGCCTCCTGCTCCCAGGTCAGGACAGGGGATGCTGGGCATCTCTGCTGGGTGGTACCCACCATCTCCTAAGTTCCCACACCAAGACTTGGGGTTTGAAACACTAAGGGAGGGTGGGAATGAATTCTTATTGTTAAATGACTTCTAAGGGCTCCAGAAATGTGATTTCCAGAAAGTATGAGGTTTTAGGAAAGAACTATCACTTTATGGATGTATTTGGAGGGAGGGGAGAGGGAGGGAGGACGGATTATCAAATGCCCCCTCCAAGTATTTTTAAAGCTACATCCTGTGCCACTGTTTCTCACTTTGGAACTCTTTATTCTTATTTGTATTATTTTAAGCAATGCAAAGTATGTTCTGGGTCACCTGGTTTGCTTACCAACTCATCTGGTATATTTAGAGATGTGAAAATCCCAGAAAAATGAGGTGGGGAATATCGTTTCTGGACTGTTTTTGTTTGTTTGTTTTGGAATTTCCCAGTGTTTTTGAAAACCCCAAGTACAATGGAAGGGCAGGGTACTGGCATTGGCCAGAGCCTGGTCTGAATCATGGCCCAGCTACCTTCCAGCTGGAGGCGTGGGACAAGTTAGTTCGTCTCAGTGATTTGTCCTCCTGCTACTCATTCAGCAGAGATTCCTCAGTATCTACTGTGCACTGGACACTGTCCGGGGGCAGTAAAAATAAATGCCTCTGCCCTCCTGAAATTCACCAGGAATAAATGATGGATGGGGAGCGTGAGGAGTTTTCCTAAGGGTGACAGGGTGGCCTGTAGGGGAGGGGAAGCATAGAGTCTGGGGGCCGAAAGGCCTCGCTCAGGAAAGTTAAAACCTGAAGTGTGAGATGCCAAAGCCAATGGTAACAAAGTTGGTTGAAACCCAAGTGTTGCGTGGATCATTACCACCTCCGATTCTTACCCCAAGTTTCCAGACTAGGACACGGAGACTTAGAGAGGGCAGGACAGGTGTGAGCCTCAGCTCACCGTCAGCTCAGTGATGGTGCAGGACCCTGAAACTGGCCTCAGGATGTGAGTGGGAAAGGGGGTAGTGAGCAAAGGCTGAGGGCCTGACAGCAGCCTGTGGGCTGGAGACCGGAGAGCGCCGGGAGTGAGCGTGAGATGAGGATGGAGAGGGGCGGCCCACTAGGAGACTTGGAACCTGCCAGGAGTTGGGATTTTAGCCCAGTGGCGGTAGGGAGCCATGGAGGGGCTTCCGACAGGCATGCAAGCCCTCCACCCTGCCACTTTTTTGACATGCGGGCTTGGACAAGTCAGTCCACTTCACTGGGCCTCAGTTTACCCCAACTGCAAAATCAGGGTGATGACAACAGCCCCAAGTTCACAGGGCTGTTGTGCAAAGTTTGCAGCCAGGGCCCTGCATGTGTTAGCTGTCACTATGGCAACGCCCGCGGCTGTTTCTTGAAAAACAATAGAGGATAGTGTTCTACACAAGGGCCGGATCCAGGCTGCCTGGGTCCCGATCCCAGTGACCTGGGGCAAGTCACTTGGTTTTTCCATGCCTCATTTCCCCATATTAAAATGGGCAGTGGTGAGGATTTAATGAATGAACATCTGCAAAGCCCTGAGGCTTGTGCCTGGCACAGACTAATACTCTCTGAGTGCGGGCTATGGTAGTTGACCTTGATGTTGGCTTTCCTGGTCTGGATGTTCATTTCTTCTCTCTTTTTTTAAATCGAAGTATAGTTGATTTACAATGTTGTGTTAGTTTCTGGTGTGCAGCGTACTGATTCAGTTATACATATAGACACATTCTTTTTCATATTCTTTATCATTGTCGGCTATTACAAGATATTGAATATAGTTCCCTGTGCTAAACAGTAGGACCCTGTTGTTGATCTGTTCATTTCTTCTCTTAATGTGAGCTGAGTTTTTAATGGAACTAGATGAGGCTTCTGGGGGTGAAAAATACATCCCATCACACAACTTCCTCCTTCTTCCTGCTGCCCTGGGCCGTGGAATGGCAGGTTGGAGGTGGCATTGGGGAAGTATTCATTCATTCCACAGTTTCTGCATCTATTTGTTCATGTGGCCTTTCCTTCCCACCTGCCTTTCCTTCCCACCTGCCTGCCGACAATCTCTACCAATCACGTCTAAGGGCAATTTCTGGCCCCATCATTCATCAGCAGCATGTCCTCTCTGGTCCTCACTTTCCATATCTGTAAACGGGGATAATGACAGCAGCTACCTCCGAGGAGAGCTGGGAAGTTCACTGAATTCATCCAGCACCTCTCAAACACGTTTTGATCACACTCCGCAGTAAGAGACATTCTACATTATGATGTCACCCTGACCTTCTGTTTTCTGGGGCAAACTATTGCATTGCTTTAAGCCTCAGTTTCCCCCTCTGGAAAACGGAGAGAATAACAGTCCCACTCTCATAAAACCAAAAGAAAGATGAACAAAGCTCTTTCTTACTGAGAGAGATGCACTCTGCTATTTTAATTTAATCATCATCAGACTTTTAAAAATATGATATTCAACTCACTAATTTAATTTCATGATGCACTAATGGGCAACACATTTAGAGTCTGAAAAACACTAGGTTAGATAAACGAGGTGCTCAGGGCAGCATGTGGTCCAGGGCAGGCCCGTGATGTGAGTGTATGAGCACCAGCAGCATTTCTGCAGGCGTTTGTGCATTTATTCAAAAATCCTTTCATTGGGTTCCCACCAGGTACGGGTTTCTGTGGGGGCTCCCCAGAGGGTCCCCGCCTAATCTACTCACCTGGATACAGTGGCTCCTGCTCGCTCCTGAGTAGAACGGTCACTGCAGAGAAGGCAGAGGTGAGGGCAGGCAGGCTGGGGGCCGCAGGGGGCCGCAGGGGGCAGGGGAGGGTAGAGGCGCAGGGAGCCACTCTCACCAATGGCCCAGGACGCCGCCCCGATGCCTGTCAGGAGCAGCACGGTCCCCACAGTGAGAGCTGCCACCTTGGGTCCAGAGCAGCACGGCACAGTCCGGCCACCTGCAACAGACACTGTGCTGGGGCCACCGCCAGGTCTGTCCTCACTGTAGCAGGATTTGGGCAGGGGACCAGCTCTGCCCTGCCCCCCAGGGCTAACTTAGCATGCCTGAGCCTGCCGGGTCCTGGGCCCGGTTCCTGGGGCTGAGCAGTTGTCAGGGCCATCCCTCCCCTGCAGTGAGGACAACCAGGTGTCCAGCCCTCAACGGGTTCCAGCTGGGAAGGGGCGTGGCTGGGACAGCTGCCACCTTCCCAGCCTCCTCTCCTGGCACGTAAAGGATTTCTCCTCCCTTGAAGTGGCCCTTCTTTTCTCCCTTGTCACATTGTGCTTTTTCTTAGACCTCTCACTTCTGCTCAATTTCCCAGAGGTTCTTGGAGCCTCTTGGGGGCTGTGACCCCTGACCTTTGCCCTCTTGGCAGCTCTCATCCCTGCTGTTGGCATTTCCTCACTGCCTCAATTCTCTCTGCTGTTCCAGACCCTGTCCCTGGGAACCCACCAAAACCAGAGCTCTCCCAGAGGACCCAGCTCCAAGGTCAAATTTGCCCTTGGAGGCTGAGAACCTAAATTTGGAAATTTCCAGCCTCACTTAAAAATATTGGCCTTATCCACTCCTATCTGGGACCTTGGGCCGGTGGCATCATCTCTTTGAGCCTCAGCCTCCTCATCTATTTTATGGGTGTCCACCTAGCACTCACCTTCAAAGATAATACTTTAAATTTCTTTTTAAACATAATCATAGCCAAACTCTTATCAGATGCTTTATGTGCCCAGCACTGCACGTTCTTACTCAGTCCTTATCTCTGTGAAGATTCCCATTTTTCAGACAGGGAAAACCG
Source organism: Camelus dromedarius (assembly GCF_036321535.1). Classification (NCBI taxonomy): domain Eukaryota; kingdom Metazoa; phylum Chordata; class Mammalia; order Artiodactyla; family Camelidae; genus Camelus; species Camelus dromedarius. The sequence goes on along the minus strand of NC_087444.1, from coordinate 64,718,721 downwards.
AGGCTCAGAGAAGTGGTGTCACCTGCCTAAAATGACTCAGTCAGGAGGAGGCAGTGCTGAATCCTGAACCGTGGGTAGATTTGGTGCTGGGGCCCAAGTGTATAACCACTAAGCCATGCTGCCCCTCCCTGTGCTGTAGTACTTGGCAGATAACAAGTTCTCAATAAATGCTTGCAAATCATCAGAGCTGTGTGGCCCTGGGCAACTCCCTTCACCTCTCTGGACCTGTTTTCCCCTCAGTAAAATGTGGCTTTAATCGTTCGTTATCCTACTGAGCATCCACTGTGTCCCTGGCACCATTCTAGGCTCCGGGGACTCATCCCCTAAGAAGACAGATGAGATGCTGGTTCTCATGACACCCACATTCTCATGGGCATAAAGTGAGAGGGAGACATAAGTAAGTGAACAAGGAAATGAACTTGATCATTTCCAGACGGTGGCAGAGTCTATGAAGAAAATAATGCAGGTTGAGGGCAGCAGGTGCTCAGTGAGGGCCTCCCCCCAGAAGTGACTTTTAAGCTGAGACCAGAAGGGTGAGGCCAGCTGGGCAAAGACCTCTCATGGAAGGGCACAGCGGGCAGAGAGGACAGCGCAGACAAAGGCCTTGAGGCAAGAATAAATGTCATGTGTGAGACGGTGAGAGAGGCCATGGATGTGGCCAGAGAGGCATGAGTTTTGGGAAGGCAGTGGGGCCAAGGCTGGGGCCAGCTGGGGAAGCCTGGCAGCCTGAGGGGAAGAGGGATTTGATTCTCAAGTGCAACGGGGGCCCATTTGCTAGGGACTGTGGGACAGCCAAAGAGAAAGGGCAGGTGAGAGCCTTTGCCAGGCCGGGTATGCGCCTGACTTCTCTCAGCATCTGCAAGGCCCACCTGGGCTGCAGGACCACCCAGCTCTCCCATCTGTGTCGTGGAAGTACGGCTATGGGCACAGGGCCAGGCCAGTGCCTGGAAGGACTGCCATCCTCGTAGGACCTGGGATGGCCATTGTCTGGGTGTCTTCAGAATTTGAGAGCTCAGCCGTTTCCGTGGGGCACTCCTCCCTCCAGAGGCCCCAGGGGGCCAGCCCGGTCCCACCCCTGCTGGCTGACCCCCTTACCCTCCGCTGTCTCCCTGAGGGGGCCTCTTAGGCCCAGTCCCCACCGAGGCCCCAGCCATCTTCCCGCTCCAGTGGGAGGTCATCACTCCCAGAGCCATCAGGCCAGTCCTGGTTCCTTTGTTTTCAGATATGCCTGCCAGAGCTTTGGGCCACTCAGAGCCCAGGCTAGAGGCTCTGGTTCCTCTGCCGGAGTGGGAAGCATTGTCACCCCGTGTCTCTTAGGGTAAGAGGAAGAACCTGCTTCCAAGCCCTCTGGTTCAGGGGACTTCGGGCACCCCCCAAACAGGTGCCTCTGGTGGGACAGGAAGTATCTTGCTCTGGGTCCCCAGGGTGAGAGGAGTCCTCACTGCGTACCTTTGCTGAGGCAGGAAGGGTGCTCACTGTGTAAGAGGCAGCATCTTTGTGTGATTCTTTGGGGGCGGATAGGGCTGAATAAGCCCCCGACCTCCCTGAGGCTCTGACTCTGCTCCTCTGGGGCCACTAAGCAGCCCTTGTCTTCCCAAAGGACAGTTCGTCTGCCCCCACCATGTGGCTACAAAACCCTCACAAGTGATGTCTTTGGCTCCTTGTCTCTAAAACTCCACTCAACTGACAGCTCCATGTCTCTCCTCAACGTACCCAACTCCAACTTCCTGAACAAAAGTCTCTCTTCATCTGACCTCGGGGACACCGCCTGACCCTGATTCACCTCCTACTTTTCCATCCCCTGACCCTCCACACACTCCTTGAAATCTGGGGTTCACAGGGTGGCCATGGCCTCCTCACCCTCATGCCTCCCAGCTCCTGTCTATCCTACCCACACCCACAGCCTGTTTCCCTTTTCTGGGACTCTCCTTAGTCCCAGATCAGGGGTCCTGCAGCCTCTTAGAATCCCATAGGTCCCTCACACCTCCCATGTCCCATACTGGCCTCAGTGTCCCCCCAAATCCCCAGGTCCCGTCTCAGAGGCCCTTATCCTCAGGACTGTCCCTTATCTGTAGGACGCCTCACTCTCCCCACAGTTACAGGCCTTCGGAGTGTCCCCCTTTCAGCTCTCTCCTTCCCTCCCCCCTGCCCCATCCAACCCCTGGGTTCATTCTCTCCTGGTCCAGCCTCCACACGGAAGCCTAGGGCCTCTTCCTAAACACCAAATCCAACCTGTCCCTTCTTTACCTAGGACCCTCCATGACTCCCCAGTGACCCCCAGGACAGAGGCTAAGACCCTCAGGACCATGGTACCAATCCCTGTATGATATAAACATGGCTACTAGAGATTTGGGGGGTTGAACATTTTCCATCAAATTCCCAGATAGCCATAGGGATCCTTATCAGAGAACTGATAGAGCTTCCCAAAAGCAACCAAAACCACAGGACTTGTAAAATACAGGTTAGAAAACAGAAACAAAGAATAACCACCAGCGCCATCTCGTGGAGAGACCCAGCACCGCCCAGGCATCAGCCTGCTGCTTACCTTGGTCTAGACCTTCCTTGGTCCAGTTTGCACACTTCATCACCCTCCCGGCTCCTTTTCCAACTTTACCCCCAGAAATACTGAATTATCTACTGGCCATTGCACTGCACTGCACACCTAGCAGTCTGTCACCCCCAGCTGTCAGCCTTGCTTCTCCCTCTGCCGGACGTACCTACCTACTCTCTCCTCATCCTGTGTGTCAACTCAGATGTCACCTTTCCCGAGTCTGAGTCCCTAGGGAGCAACAAGAACCTGGCCTTGGGCATATGTACTTCAACAGCAGAATGGTGACACAAACATTAACACAACCGCAGCCACAACGGCTCTCAGAAGCGCATGCCAACCCTAGCCCTGTCCAAACCCCGTCCTGCAGTTTCCTGAAATCCTTGCAACTGTTAATGAGGACGGTATCATAATCACCATCCCTGGTTTACAGACGAGGCAAGGAGGACCAGAGAGGTGCAGCCACCTACCCCGGGTCACCCAGCAAGTAAGCGCAGCACCAGAACTTTTCAGCCTCCATGTCCAGGTCTGACACGACTGCAGGACTACCCGCCACGACCCGGCCCGGGCTGCCTGGGGGTGCGCTGGAGCCCAGTGCGCCTCGGTTCTCTCTGTCCCCAGGCCAGGCTCTGGCCACCCTTCTGGGCACTCTCTGCTTGTCTTTCATTCACCTGTAGGCCCCAGGCCTGGTGACTCCCTTCAGTTGGCTCCGGGGAGGAATCATCACCAAGGTGCAGGGCTCTGCAGCCCATCTGCTCAGCAAGAGCGCAGGGCCTTCTCTTGAGTCCCTGGGAGACCGGTTACTCTGGGCCTCAGCTGAATGGTCTGGGGTCTGATTTGCCAACTATGCTGAGACTCCAGGAGGCCAGAGATCCATGCTGATCGTGTCCACCAACACACTCCACGCTTCCTCCTAATCATGGCATTTAAATCCTCACACCACCCTGCGAGCTGTGCGCTGTTAGCCCTGTCTCTGTTTTTCAGAGGAAGAAACGAGGCCCAGAGAGAGTGAGCTGCTTGCCCAGGGACACACAGCTAGAAACTGCTACTGCCTGGGGCCGAACCCAGCTAGCCTGGCTCCAGGAAGAAGAGAGGGAGTCAGCCTCAGCTGGGGAGGGCGGGAAGGAAAGGCCACCCTTAGCCGGGCCCCTCCAGGCTCCCAAGTGTGGAGGAGGCTGAGAGAGAGCCAGGCTGTCTGGAGCCCCAGCCAGGGGCTTCCACAAGCCCTCAAGTGCCTGCCACACCGGGGAGTGGTTTCTCTGTTGTCTCTCTCCTCTCCATCCATCCAGGTCAAGTCCAAAGTCCTCCCTCTGCTCATCCACCCACAGTGTGAAGAATGTCAGGAATTGGTGGGGCTCTTGGGTCCGTGGGACTCCAAGCCGACCTCTGTCGTGACAGCTCTGGCACATGGCATGATGTGTCTTACACGCTGAGCCCCACACTGGTGCCTCACGTGTGTTCCATGCTCCCAACAACCTCGCGTAGGTAAGCGACAGCATTAGGATCCATGCCTGACCCAGCGGGAAACTGAAGCCCAGAGAAACAACAGACTTTCACAAGATTGCACAGTAAAAAAAAGTGGCAGAAGCAGATTCAAACGCAGGCCTGTGCACTCGACTCCAGAGTCTGTGTCCTTAATGGTGATAGCTAGTCTGCTTGCCTTGGCCCCAGGTCGAGGCCAGGTCCAAGGTTAGCTGAGAAATCGCTGGGGAATGAGGGGAAACTGAGGCAAGGAGCCAGGAAGGTCATATGCCCTGGCAGGGAGGCAGGGGACGGCACAGCCCCACAGAAAATTTGGTTAATAGTTAATCGGGCGGAGGAGGCTTCAGAAGTGGGTGGGGATGGGCCCAGGAGGGGTACCAGAGACAGGGGTCTCTGAGGGGGCAGATGGAAGAGAGCACAGAGGGAGGGGCGCCAGGTAGAGCCCAAGTCAGGGAAAGGGGACTCACCCTCCTTCTCCGCCATGTCACGGCCTCTAGTTAATGATTCCCCGGCTGACCTCCTGGGCCGGGGTGGGACCTGTGGGGAGATGAGCAGGGAGGCAGGGCCTGGGGAGCCCAGCCCAGCCCCAGTGCCCCCAAGTCCCAGGCGCCCATCCAGGGAGGCAGGAGGGACTGGGCCCTGGCCAGAACACGCAGTGATCACGGACACAGATTGGGCTGGGTTCAAGGATGGGGTCAGTGTCTGACCAGTAGCCAGCGGGGGTGCCTGGATTTGCAGGGTTGAGGGACCCCATGCCTGGGCCTGGGTGAGGAGGGGAATGAGGGTCTGAGCTCCTGGGTCTGAGGGAGGACAGCTGGGGGCCTCACCTCCTGAGTCCTGGGAAGAGAGGGATGGGGGCCAGCACCCTTTCTATGAGGGAGGAGGGGCATGGGGGCCTGGTCTTCTGGGTCTGAGGGAGGAGACTGGGGCCTGATCTTGGAGTCTGAAGAAGTGGGGCTACAACTCCAAGGTCCTTGGGGAGAAGTCAGACAGACAGCCCACTCTTGGGGGCCCTGGGAGCCACTCTACTGGGAGGTAGGGTATGAGGTTGGGTGCAGGTGAGGGGACCCATGTCCTGAGGACTGAAACTGAGGACCCTGGTTCTTACCCTGGGGTCCAGCAGGTGGGGACGGAGCTGAGAGATGGTGCCGGTTTAGGGTCAGTCTCCAGGCCTGGGCAGAAGCATGGTGGCCCCGCGCAGCGGTGGCCCCGGAGGCAGCGGCAGCGGCAGCAGCAGCGGCGTGGGGCCTGCTAGGCCTGGCTGCCTCACCTGAGGAGGAGGGGGCTGGGCAAGAGGCGGGGGAAGGGGCGGGGAGGGGCAGGGCAAAGGGATTGGCAGCGCTGGAGGCCACCTGGCTGGTGGGGCAGGGTTTGCAGGGGCTGGACCAGGCCGGCCCAGCAACCGGCCTCTGGCCTGGAGGGGGCCCAGGTGTGCCAGTCTGAGGGGAGGTGGGAGCAGGGACAGGCTTGGCCTGAGGGCTGGGAGTTTGGGCAGACAAGGCAGATTGGGGTTGCTTACAAGGACCGAAGGAAGGAGGTACGAATTGGAGGAAATCCCATGGAGGGGCCTGGCTGCCCTAGCCCACCCAACCGCTTCTCCTGCCTCCTGCCCAGCCCCTGCCCTGCCCCAGCTCAGCCTAACCTGTCCCTGTCCACGTCCTGGACCCTTCCAACACCCCAGCTCCAGACCCCCCACTGCCTCTGCACCCCTTGTCCAGCACAGGTGGACAACAAGGCAGTCCCAGTTCCAGGCCGGGCCTCACTTGGCCCAGCCTTTGCCCCAGACTCTTCCAGCACCCCAACTCCTGCTCCAGCCTCCGCCCCTTCCCATGTCCCCAGCCCAGCCCCAGTCCCAAGCCTGCCCCAGCCCCCTCCCCCCAGCTGCTTTCCTACAAGTCACGGGGGCTGGTTTGCTTTGGCAGCCTCTCTGCTGCCTGCCGCAGTGACCTCTGGAGCTGGGAAGTCCGAGACAGGGGGGATGGGGACTTGGCCTGGAAAAGGCAGCACTGAGGGCTGAGGCCCAGGCCAAGTGGCCGGAAGTGTCCAGAGGCAGATACACACTGTCCCGCCAGCAGCCAAGAGTCATCCACGTCAGACCCTGGGGCCAGATAAACACCCAGACACACAAGGGTCACCAGCAGACACCTGCCTGTGGACAGCCATGCACCTAAACACAATCAGACCACCACTGCTCACCCTAGATAGGCCGGCCCTGCACAGCTGGACCCACCCGCTCGCCTCACGCACCCCATCCACTCAGAGCCACAGCGTCCCCCAGGGGGACACGCTGGTGTAGCCTTGGCGCTGCCAGCCCCAGTCTCTCTCCGTCTCTCTGTTCACAGCCCTTTCTCCTTTCCTCTCCCTTTCCCTAATCCACTGGTCCACCTCCTTGGCTTCTGTCTGGTTCCCTTGAAACTCTTGGTCCCCATTGAGCTAATGACTCCCCCAACCCCAACATTAATCAGGTAGTAAGTGACTGCACCCGCTGGGCCGGCAGGTCGGCACTGAGTCTCAGACGCTGCCCCGCCCAGGAAAACGGAAGCTCTTGGATTTGGAGGGGGTGTAGAAGGTGATGGGCTCATGAGAGAGACTATGAATCAAGTCCAAGAATCTTTATTTCATGAACAAAACTACTTGTGTAAAGAGAGACGAGGCTGAATGGGCCCCTTTCTAAGTGGCCACAATCCAAGGCTGGTGAGAGAGGGCGGGTTGGGCTGGGGCAAGATTGCATCACAGGGAGAGGAGACCCCAGGTCCAGCCAGAGGAAGCAGGAAGGGACATGTCGCTGGGGGTCAGAGTGGGTCCCAGAAGCCCCTGCCCCAAACTGTTCCAGCCCATCACAACCCCCGCTGGGCAGGGAGGGGGCGGGGAGGAGCTGGGTCCCCAGCAGTGCGTGTCCGTGTCCGAAGCGGCCAACGTGTGCAAATCAGCAAGAAGGAGGGGTGCGGAGCCGCTGCCCCCACCTCACCGCCCCCTCCTCCCAAACAGGCAGCAGAAGCAGGGGTGGGGGCAGCGGCAGTATTGCTTGACCCATCATGCATGGCGCGGGTGGGTGATGGGGCAGGAGGAAGAGGCTGGATTAGGGGTGTGAGCCAAGCCCCCTGCCCCTCCCACCCTGGAGGCTCCATTGGCAGGTCTCTGAGGCTTGCGGAGGCCCAGGAATGGCCAACCCCCATCGTGGGGAAGGCTGTGCCCGGATGTTCCCCATTAGGGCTGGCTCTTCCTTGAGGTGGAGCCCAGGGCCTAAAGGTGAGGGAGACACAGGATCAGGGACCTAACGGCTGACACCTCCCAGACCCTCCAGCCCCTGTCTGCCCACCCAACTTACCGGGGCTATTCAGCCACCTGGACGCCCGTACAGTTCTCCTTGCTTTCTGAGGTGATGGCCAGGTATTCCGAGCTGTGGGGGCAAGGACCATGTGTACAGCAACCCATCACCAGGCTGGCCCACCCCCAGGAGACTGAGGGTTGAGGTCTCTGTCCCAGGCGTACAGGGATCCAGAGTCAGAGAGAGGAGGGGGTTGCAGGCTGGACCCGAGGGATCTGAAAGAAGCCCAGGCTGGGGACCTGAAGTCGAGAGTGAGGAAGGACAAGACTGGGGAGGGGAGTGGGAGGCTCGGACTCCTGGGTCCTGAAGAAAGAAGGGGCTGGGGCCTGGACTCCTGCATCTCTAGGGCAGAGGATACTAGGACTGAGCCCTGGGTCCTGACAGAAGTAGGGGCTGAGAGTCCGAGGGAGGAGGGGCTGGGAACTGACCACGACCTTGTCCCACCTCTGACAACAAATGCTCCCCTCTAGGGAAGACTGGCAGACGGCGCCCTGGGTTGCTCCCCTGCTCGCCTCCCTACTCAGCTCATGCTGCCCCTGGGAAGTGCTGGGTGTCCTGGGCCGCCTCTCCCCCTCCTCGCCGACCCCACTTACGCATTTTCTTGTGCAGCAGCCTCCGTGGCAGCAGCGATCTTCTTGTAGCAGTAAATCATCTCTGCCACGAGCCATATGGTCAACACCACGATGAGCACGTACATCATGATCTCAGACACGATGGACGCCATGTCTCTGTTGGCTGCAGGGGCCAGGCGGGGTCAGGTGGCAGCCTGAGTGTGCCTCGAGTTTGCTGAGTGAGCCTGGGCAAGGGGTTTGACCTCCCTGGGCCTGGTCTGCAAACAGGGCCATGCTGCTTCACTACAGTCACTGTTGTCACTGTGGTTCTCAGCCTTGGACGGGCTTTGGGATCACCCTCAACCTGCCTCCCTGTGTAACTTGAGGGTACCTCCGTGTCATTAGGTGGCTGTAGGTGCCTAAGAGCTGAAGCTCTGTAACCAGAAGGCTCAGATTCAAATCCTGGCTCTGCCACTTGCCAGCTGTGTGACGTTGGGCAAGTGATTCAGCCTCTCTGGGTCTCAGTTTCCCCATCTGTAAAAAGTTGATAATCACAGTATCTCCTTCGTGGGAGTGGTATGAGAATTACATAAGCTTTAAAAATCCTTAGAATAGTGCTTGACATGTAGATAGCACTCGATCAATGCTTACTACTGTTACAATTATTTCTGTTATTATTGGGGCAGTACAGCATAGTAGTTAAGAGCAGGGGCTCTGGGGCCAGACTGTCAAGGTTCAAATCCTATCTCTGCCTCTTATTAGCTGTGTGACCTTAGGCAAATGACTCCACCTCTCTGGGCCTCTATTCCCCCTCCCCCCGAAAATAAGGATGATAATACTCATGTCTTCTCATGGAGTTGCTGGGAGGAGGAAATGTGTTATCATCTGTAAACAGCATCCTTGGACGTGCTTGCCATCAGCAGTGCCTAAGTGTTGGCTATTTGCTGGTGGTTTCCGGAAACCCTCTATCCTTTCCGCAGCACTGGCTCTTGCCAACGTCAGCTTCCTTTCATTGAGCCTAAATTTAAACTAAGGGAGCATGCTCAGCCAGGGGACCAGAGTGGAAGGCCACTGTGGCATCCTCGGCCGGATTTCGCAGGTGTCCCCTCCGCATCCCTGGCCCCCTCCTTCCGGTGGCCGGGATCTCATTTTCCCCGGTTCTCACATGGTCTTCCTCCCCTGGGAGCGGGCACTTTCTGCCGCTCCACCCGGGGCAGATGGCACCAGTGCTTTCTGGGCCACCGTGAGGGGGGTGCAGGGCCAGAAGTTTCTCTCCTGCTTCCCAGAGGAAGAGCTGAGAACAGGGTTCCACACTTCATCTTTTTGTTCATTCGTTCTTTCACTCAAAAGATACCATGAATTTGTCTCATGCAGTGAGTGTCTACTCTCAGCCAGGCTCTGTGCTCAGTTCTTTATCTGAGCATCCCCTGGACTCTTTGAAACAACCTCAAGGAGAGAGACAGTCCAGGCTTGCCATGTCAGCTGACTTCCAGAAGCACAACGAGTTGGATACATGTTGGATAAAGTCAAAAACTGGAATTCTCACTCCTGCTCCCAGAACTCAATGCCCAAAGGGATTCAGGTAATCTGGTATCTCCTGCTCTCCCAATCAGATGAGGACAGTGACAGGCACGGCTCTGCAGCCCACCTTCCAGACAAGGACACTGAGGCCCAGAGAGGGGAAGGTACTGGACAAGGATGCACAGCCAGGATTGCTCTCAAAGTCAAGATTCAACCCCAAGTATAACTGACTGCAGGGTCCGAGTTCTCATCTGCTCTGGGAAGCTCCCAGAGCCTAAGAGAGACTTGGGAACGGCTGTGGCATGTGGGGCGCAGTCTCCATTAACCCACCGGACATCTCAGGAGGTGGGACTGTCAATCTCCCACTGCCCAGATGAGGAACTGAGGCAGAGGGGCGACACAGAGGAGCAGAGGCACCTTCTCCAGGGAGACCTTTGATTTCTTCAAAACCCCAAATCTTCTGAGGGCTTCACCTGCCTGCCCACACAGGCAGCCAACAAATCTGAAGCCCCAGCCTGCACCTCTGCAGGCAGGAGGCCTCACCGGCCTCAGACACTGCTTCACCTCCACACATTCTCCCCTCGTACTGGGTGCATCTAAATAGATTTAGCCCTCCTGTCCCCCGCTGCCGGCCCCGCTCCTGGTGAGGGACCCTCAGGTGCTTCCTGCTATCTTCGGCACCTCTGCCAGGTCAGCGAAGGCCCCACCACCTGCACCCACTGCCCCTCCTTTGGAAATGACTCAGTTCATTGCTAAGGGGTTATTACCAGGAGGCAATACAGACTGACTGGGAACATTTGAAACTGCTGTGAGACACTGGATTATAATAAAAAAAAAAAAAATACAGCACAGCCAGCAAGGCTAACAATACAATAACATCACGGGGAATGAAAGGAATAGTGTAGAGTGATACATAATGTTAAAAATACTACAGTATGATGGGTGATGCTGAGTATAGTATAGTAAACCAAGCAAAAATTTTAAATACTACAATCTGATTGATAGTATTTTAGAATTCTCTAGCACGGTAGGTAATGATAAAAATATGATAGTATGGCTGATAACACTAAAAAGACTCTGGTATGATGGTTATGATAAAAAAGACTGCTGTATGAAGTGGGACGGTATAGCTCCGAGGTAGAGCACATGCTTAGGGTGCATGATGTCCCAGGTTCAATCCCCAGTGCCTCCTCTAAAAATAAATAAACATAATTACCACCCTCTCCGCAAACACACTGTTGTATATATGTGAAAACAGTACAGCATATAGTATAATACAAAATACTACACTGCCCTGGGTGGGGTTTAAAAAAAAGCAATACTATGGTGGATAAAAAACAAGGTATGGTAGATGATGCTAAACACACAGACTCTGGGAGGTAACAGAAAGAGCTCGATATTACATATAATATAATATAGATATGAGAACGCAGGCTCTGGCAGGTAGTAGAATGTGGTAGACAATGTTAACAAAGGGAGGCTCTACTGGGTCACGGGCATGCCTGAGCCTATGAGCAGATGAGTCGGTATCCTGAGCAAGGGCCGAGCCACAATGTGGAAAGAACCTGGGAGCCTGAAGGGCATCACGGAGCCTCCCTGCCTCCTGACCCTTCAACTCAGCACAGACTTGGGAGACAGCACTGGCACAGATTTGGTTAAGCCACAGTATTTGGGAGCATCTTTGTTACAACCACTCTACTTTCCCCCAACTCATGCAGGCGGGGCTCCATCTTCTCTCTCTGTGGGCGGCCGCCCACTCAGCATCATGACCTACACCAAGTCGCTCAGATATGTCTTCTGAATTGAATTCTGCTGGATCACTTTGATAATAAACGTAAAAATGCTAATTATCAAAAGAAACCCACAGGCTCTGGCTGACAGCAGAGTAGAGTGAGTCATGCCAAGAACAGGAACAAAAGTCACACAGGCTCGGTTGGGTTCAAATCCAGGTCCCAGCTCTGTGACCTTGGCCGTGTGATCCTACCTCCCTGAGCCTTGGTTTCCCTATCTGTAAAACGGGGACAGGAAGAGCTTCTGCTCCCAGAGGGTGGGTGGGAGGCTTCAGTGAGGGGCTCCACATAAGGTGCTGAGGGCAGAAACTGTCTCAGGGAACTGGGGACGATGCACAATGCCCGTGATGATGTGTGTGCATTGTGGGCCCCGCGGGACCCACTTGCCAGGCTCTTTGGTAGCGCAAGGTATCTCCCTGACTCTCAAAGCTAATGGTCCAGAGGGCCCTGGAAATTTTCCAATTTACACCCATCAGAAGATGGTTCAGGGAAAGGGTTCAAGGCAGCTGAAGCCAAAATGAAATGGTTCAAAAACACCTTAGATCTTTGCTGCTCAGTGTGGCCCTAGACCTGCAGCTTTGGCCTCACCTGAGAGCTTGTTTGAAATGAAGCTTCAGGTGACACACTCCTATCTCTCGCCCCACGTGACAGAGGGAGGCAGGGTCAAGGCTAAGCAACAGTCAGAAGCACCACCACCATCGCCCCCATGTGCTGAGACCCCACTGTGACCGGCAGGCCAGCAGCTGACACTCAGTTATTCCTCAGTCCTCACCAACACCACCAGGAGAGGGAGATACTATTACCATCCTGTGTCCATACAGAACAAACCTTCAGCTCAGAGACAGGGAGACACCTGCCGGAGGTCACACAGCACAGGTGGCAGAGCTGAGTTCTGCACCCAGCACTTTCATGGGAGTGGCCTGCTGTGACCTCTCCGTGGCTGAAGGGAAACGGAGGAGCCCAGAGTTGGAGTCCAGGAAACAGGAAGGAGGTGCTGCTGCCCCTGCAGCCGTGGGTGGTTGGCTGGCCCAGGCGCGGAGCCAGCCCGTCCCCTCCCCGCCATCTGTCCCTCCATCTGGCTGCCGGTGGGCTGGACTCACCTTTGTCCACCACCTCAAGGTGGATCTTCTTGACGACGCTGGTGTTGTGCTCATAATTCTCGAAGAAGAGCAGGCGGTAGACGTGGCACTCGTAGTCGCCCGAGTGGTTGTAGGTGACATTGGTGATGAAGATGGACAGGTCCTGCAGGTCCTTGGTGCCCCGGCTGCCGTTCCACACCACCCGGCCCTCAAAGCGCTCGTCCTCCTCCAGCTGCAGCACCTCGTTCTCGTAGCGCAGGATCTGGGGGCGGCGGGGGGCGGGGGGCGGGGTCACGGTCGGGCACCTCCCACACCGGGCCCTCTCTTCGGTCCCTCGCTACGACACACACAGACAGACACGCGCATGGGCTCAGGCACGGAGGGGACAGGGGTCAAGGCTCTCGACTGGGTCTGCCCCAGACCCTGACTGTGCCCGAGCCCTGACACACACGCTCACACACGTGTGCCTCAGTCATCCTTCCAAGCCCCAGTTTGGCCTTCCTGGCCTTCATTCTCCACAATTCTTCCTCTGCCCCCAGACACGCTCCTCAGCCAGGGAGAAAGGAGGCCTGATTCCGACCGCTGTAGACCCTAGCTCTCCAGCAGATCCTAAAGTGCGTGGTGCCCCTTCATACGTAATTCAAAATACACGTAGTGAAAAGGAGGTCACAAAAGTTCTGTTTCCTTCCGTGATGACTCTCTAAGCCATTTTTGCTGGTAGTGAATAATTCCAGTGACATTTATTTTGTGCCAAGAACGTGCCAAGTGCAGCAACTCAATCAATCCTCACACAAGCCTTGGAGTTAGAGACCACCTCCACCCTATCTTTACAGAGGAGGAAACTGAGGTTCAGAGAGGCTTAATGACTTGCCCAAGGTCACCAGCCGGTCAGTGGTGGAGCTGGAATCTGGATCCAGGTCATCAGTAATAGCACATTACTGAAAACAACCAACCAGTCCCCACTGGAACCCTGCCCCTCCCCACTCGCACACAGACACCCACCCATCGCGCCGTGCCAGGCGACCACGCACCTTGACAAAATCCTCAGTGCCCTTCTGGCGGAAGGTCCACTCTGTGAAGGTCTCGGCGGTGGTCTCGCTGCGGCGCTTGCAGGAGATGCACAGAATTTTGAAGGTCATCCCGTACACGGCCTCGGTCTCCGAGTCCACCTCCACACAGCCCCCCCAGGCTGAGGACACTGCGGGGACAGCAGGCTCCCATCACCCTCAGCAATGCCCGACTCACTGGCTGTTGGCTCTCGGGCCCCTGGGAGACCATCTGTTTCCCCTTAATGATCAGAATGGACAGAACCTGACCAGAGCCTGGCCCTGCCACCTGCTGCATGCCGTTGGCCAGCCCCGCATCTTCTCTGAGCCTCAGTTTCCCTCTGTGAATGGGGAGGGAAGCCATCATCTCGGCTTCTGAGGGTTGCTGGGCAGGTTATTTGAGGTAAGGCCCCAGCAGGGGGCCTGGCACACAGGACGCCCCCAATAAATAGGGTGTTACTGTGGTCAGTAACTCAGAGCCTTTGCTACCCAAGTTCCTCTTGTTCAGAAGGCCACTTGCCCAAGGTACTGCAGCATCTAGTGGTGGGACCAGAATTCCAGCTGTGTTAGAAGTTCAAGGTGGTGGTGTCAGCTCTACCATTATTGCTCTGTAGGACCAGCCAGCCCCAGAGAAATGGGTTGGGAGAAGGCAAGGCCTCCAAGAAGGAGATGCGTACGGGAACCAGGGCAGATCCACACTCCAGCCCTGCTCCCCAGTCTCATAAGTTCCTGCGCCATCCACCCCTCCCCAATTCTGCCTCAGTCCCCTCTGTTCCCAGGCTCCTCACTTCCTGATGCCAATCCCACCTCCTGTCAGCTTCTCAAAACTTCCTGAGCTCTTTCCTGCCGCTGCAGGGCCTTTGCACCCCCACAGGATTCCAGTCCCTTTGAGTCCCTCCTCCACATTCTTACCTGCCAACCCCCTTCCTGCTTACTAGCGAATGCTGTGTGTCTCCAGCCCTAGGTCTCTTTGTCCCTGATGATTCTTTCCTCTATTAATCTTGGGCTTTCTGCCCTCCTCTTCTGCTGTCTCTTTGCGTCCCCCTGAGCGCCTGTCTCTCACTCTTTCTCTCTCTTCGGGACCTCTCTGAAGATCCCACCACTTTGTGTCCTCTCCCCAGGCTCAGACACCTTCTCCTGGCCTCTCACTATCTCTCTCTCTACCTTTCCCTGTCCTTTTGAAACTCCATCTCTCCCTGTGTCTCCATCTTTTTCTGCCTCTCTCAAGTTTTTCTCTCTCCACTGCTCAGATTCTTAACTCTCTTCAGTCTCTCTCTCGAGCACACTCTGCATCTCCCTGTGTCCCGGCCTTTACTTCCATCTCCCCAGTCTCCCAGTAGAGCACTTAAGAGTACTCCGAGACCTTCTGTGTCTCTTGCCCCTTCCCTTTTGTCTCCATCTCTCCCTGTCTCTCAGTCTCTCCGTCCCAATCTCTGCGCGCCGCCTTCCCCCCACCCCCTCCCGCGGCTGTGGGTGTCACATTGCAGCCTGCGGGGCTCCGGGAGCAGCTGACTCCGCGTTTCCTCGCCCCCGGCTGGGCGCCCGCAGCCGCCAAGCTGTGCCAGCCCGGCCCCCGCCCGCTCGCGCCCACCCGCGCCCTCCCTAGCCCGGCTCCCCGCGCTCACAACTTCTGAAGCGGACTTAGCCGGGCCGGGGGATGGGCGGCGGGCCGCCAGCGCCGGCGGGCCGCCAGCGCCGGCGGGCCCGAGTCCAGAGCGCGAATCCCGCCGCCCGGTCAGTGCCCCGGCTGCGTCCCCCGCGCACTCACCCAGTGCCGCGCCGACCACGAAGGCCAGCAGCGTCCCCATGGCTGCGCCGCGCACGCTGCGCCCCCCTCCCGGGACTCCGGTATTAATAGCGGGGCGAGAGGCGGCGGGACCCGGCGGCGCTTAGAATGTCCCCGGGAGCGCGCGGGCGCAGCAGCTGCGGCTCTGGGACCGGCGAGGGGGGAGGAGGGGGGGCGCGGCCCCCCCCGCTCCGGTTACCGCCGGGGGCCCAGCCCCGGGGCCCGGCGTCCGGGCATCCCCGCCGCGCGGGCGGCGGCCGCTGCTGGGGCTGCTGCGCTGGCGCGCACAGCCGGGCACATCCGCCAGGTGCGCGGACCCCGGCCCCGCTCCTGCTCGGGCGCTCTAGGGCGCGGGCCGCGGTCTCCTGCGCACTGCAGCGGCGGCGGCGGCCACGGGAGGGAGGAGGGAGAGGGAGGGGGCGGGATGAATCACCGCGGGGGGAGGGCGCGGCTGCCCAGCCTTTGCCGCAGCGGCCCGGGAGGCGCCCGCTGCACCGGCCTCTCCCGGTGGCGCGGGGACCACGGCTTCTGGGGCGTGGGGCGCATGGTCTGGGTGTGCGACCCCTCCAAGATTCTGGAGACCCCCAGCATCAGAGTCTGGGAAAGTCACCCCCAGTGTCATGAGAGGGCTTGCAGGGTGGTTTGAGGGCCGGGCTTCGGACTTCATATTATGGAGGTCATTCTCATGGGATCTCCAGAAAACTTGGCTGGACCTTCTAAGCGACCTCCCTCTCAGATCCTTGGCACTCTGACCTGGAGATCACTGTGTGGGAACCCAGGTGGGCATGGGGCGGGTAGTGCCAAGCTAGGGTTAAGCCATAATACTCCAGACCCCTCCCAAACACGAGAGGCAACCTGAATCCGAACCAGAGGCTGCTCGGGGGATTTGGGGTGCCATGTTTCAAGACGAGGGTCCTTCATGACCCCCCTCCCCTTTTTGTCTCTGACGTCATCTACTCCCCTTTCCCCCCCCGACTTCCCACTGCTGTCCAGGCCTTTGCTGTTTCCAACACACCAAGCTCATTCCCACCTCGGGGACTTCACCCTTGCTCTTCTTTGCTTGGACCACTCTTCCTGAGGCGACCAAAGGGCTCACTTCTTTTCCTCCTGCAGCTCTTGGCCCCAATGTCACCTTCATCAGGCCTTCTGTCCATTCAGGGCAAACTGCCTCCACCATCCCTTACTTGACCTCCTTTACTAGTTTTTTTTTTTTTTTTTTTTTTCTCTTTTCCATGGTGGTTGTCACTACCTGACATTATCCTCTTCTTTACATGGTTTCTCCGCTCACTGCTTGTCTCTCCAACCCTGGAAAATGACCTCCCCCCGGGTGAGGACATTGTCCTGTGCACTGCTGTCTCCAGCACCTTCAACTGTGCCTGTCACATTGTAGGTGCTCAATAAACAGTCATCAAATGAATAAATAACTGCCAATGCCAGAGGCCTTCCAAGATGCTGCATCCATTTCTATCTCCCCAAACATTCTCAGCAATTTCTGTTATTATCTGCATTTTACAGGCAAGGAAACTGAGGCAGCAGCTGGCCGCAGATGGATCTGGAACCCAACTGGGCGATGGCAGGTGGCTCGTCCTATCAATAGATTCTGCTAAATGGAGAGGATGAGGGTGGGTTCTGGGCTGTCAGGACCAGGGTGGGAATGAGAATTGTAGCTGAGGGTCATTCCTCAGAGGTCCCGACCTCCAGTTCTGGATGGGGTGAAGTTCTAGAAACCCCCCAGCCCGGCCCTACCAGGCAAGATGAACCAAGGGTGGAGCTGGCCCTGGGGCAGAGGGACAGGAAGCCAGAGATTCCAAGCCAGGGACACTGGACAACTTTGTGGTCTGGGCCTCTGTGCCAGTACCTCCTGGGCTGTGAAATTCCCCTGCAGAAAATAACTCTCTGGCTGTTCTGATTCCTCCCTCTCGCGGGGGCGGGGGTGGTGGTGGTGGCAGGCAGAGGCACAGTGAGGACAGGCCTCAGGTACCAGGCAGGGGCACCTAGTGACAGTCCTAAAAACATGTCACTGAGCACCTACTGTGGCTTGGTGCTGTTCTAAGCACATTACTAATACTAACTCATTTAATTCTTCCTACAAGGTGGGTATTACCATTATGCCCATTTTACAGGTATGGGAAACTGAGGCTCAGGGTGTGTAATTTGCCATGATCACATAGCTAGAGGATAGGAGAGGCTGGCTCTGCTCTTTGCCACTTGTGGTCCATCCTGCCCCTGCCCAACCCCTCCGCCAGTCCTCTGCTCCAAACCATCAATTAAGATTCTTACAGCCCGACTATGACTTGTCAAAGGTCTTTTTTTAACCCCTCATTCACTCTGGAACCAGCACAGGGTTTAAGTGAGACCTGTGTTCTACCTCGACCAGAGACCGTGCCTCTAGGCCCATTTCCACATCAGTGAGATGGGGTCCAGTTGGCCTCAACCTGGACAGGCTGGTGTAGGGTCCTGAAGGAGGCCCTGGCATCTAAATGTGGAGATGCCAGGGGCTAGACCCTGCCTCCCTGCTGAATGGCCCCAGGCATTTAGCTGTTTGTCTCCATCCCATGGAGTCACTGAGAATGAAATGAACATCAGAGCTTGGCACAGAGCCTGGTATGTACTTGGTGCTCACTACATTACTTCTTCCTCAATTTTTCTGCCATAAGAGTAACATTTATGGAATACTTCGTCCTGGCCCTGTTTTAAGTAACCACCTTTATTAACTCCTTGAATCCTTATCAAGTGGTTTTCAAAGTGGGGTCCCTGGACACTCAGCATCACCTGGGAACCTGTTGGAAGTGCAGAATCTCCACCCACCCTAGATGTGCTAAGACAGAAACTGAGGGTGGGGTCCGGCAGTCTGCTTTGTAAAGAGCCCTCCAGGAGATTCTGATGCAGCTAAAGTTCGAGAACGACTCACTTCTAACAACCCTGGGAGACAAGCGCTGTTCTAATGCTCATTGTGCAGAAGAGGAAACTGAAGCTCAAAGGGGTTGAACTGCTCCGGACAACATGGCTGCCAAGTTATCAGAAGGAGGACCGAACCCAAGCCATTGGCCACCAGTCTGTCCTCAGAGACCCCACACTGGCACCTGATGGCGCAAGGCTTGTGAAAGATGCTGGGGAATTCCAGGTTGTGTCAGTGACCGTGGCCCCAGAAAACGAACCCTCCTCCCCACCACGGTGGGAAGTGAGGGCAACAGGAGGCTCCCACCTGCTCCCCGGGCCCCGCAGCCACAGCCACAGCCACAGCCACAGCCATTTCCAACCCTTTATTGGGGCCCTGTCAGCCCCAAATAAATATAATACATTAAACCCAGAGCTGAGGGAATCGTGCACCCTGGGAGGCGCCCCCCACAACCCCAGTTGGGCAAAATAAGTTAGCAGAGGGCCTGCCGAAGGCCGGGCCAGCTCCCTGGCTGGTGGCTGGGCAGGCGATGGCAGCTGGGCTCGCACATGCTGGTCTAAAGTGCAGCTCGGTTCCGTGGTCCCCGTGTCTGCGTGGCCCCCTGGCCGGGCCACTGGGAGGGGTGGGCGGGAGGCTCCCGGTGCTCACACCGTGCCAGCAGTGGCCACCGAGCCTCTGTGTCCATCTGTCCATTTAGGGGGACGGCCACGTGGCCAGGTGTCCTCAGGAGAAGCTGTCGTCAGGCTGTGGCTGGGAGTCGAAGGGAGGCTCTGAGACGGTGATGCCTTGATGCAGCTTCTCCAGCGAGAACTTCATCTGTGGGAAGAGGTGGGCAGGGGTGGGTAAGTGCTGGTAGGGGTAAGGTATCCCCCAGTTCTGCGTTTGAGGAACTGGGGAAGGTCCGAGAGGCCAAGGTCACCCTTAATGAGAGCAGAGCCACTCTGCACCCAGTTTGACTTCTCACAGACAGCAGGTGGAAGAGGCCCAGATGGCCTGGGTTCAAGTCCCGGCTCTGTTCCTTACTGGGTAACCTTAGGCAGGCCCTTTATGGGTCCCAGGTCCCTCAGCCAAAACACGGGTCAGTAAATACCTGCCTCACAGGATGATTTCAGCGACCGGGCGGGTGAACTCCTAGGACCTGGCGCACAGGAGGCATTCAATACCCATTAGCTATTGTTACCTGCTGCCGCGTGGCCTTGGGCACCCCTCTACCTCATCGTTCCTGTCCATTAGATGGGGTGCGGGTTGTAACAAGTGCACTCCCGTCCTATAGGCCAGCCATGAGAAGCAAACCAGTTGGTCATTCTAGCTCTTAGAACAGCCTAGCTCAATTGGTGTCTGCTGTTAGCATTAGTTTGTGCAGTCAATTCTGTGCCCTTGGCAATTTGAGAGGAAAATAGTCAGAATTTAACTCATGATAGGAAGGCCCTGACCTCCCTCTCACTGAGCGATGGGACCACAGGCTCCATTCCCCCTCTCCCCTGTCCTGCACAGCCCTTCCCTGTGTAAGCATCCTCCTCTGAGCATGATTTCAGGCTGCAGTGAGGCCCCTAAAGGTGGGGCTCAGCGGAACGGTCCATGGTGATTTTCACCGTCACCCACCGATGTGGGCTGTGATGCCCTTGGGCACCCAGCCAATGCCAGATGCTCCCCAGCCTGCCACGGCCCTCCTCCCCACCCCAGGCACTTACCGCAGGCCTGACATCTGTGCGGACCCACTACTACATTTACTGAGCACCTGCTTTGCGGGATCACACTAGTAACAGCAAACACAGATCAGCTGTTTGCATGACCTCCGCGCTACTCAAATGTTAAGTCCCTTAATCCTCACAGCAGCTTTCGAGGTAACATCGATTATTATCCCATTTACAGAGGAGGAAGCCAAGGCCCCGGTGGTGAAGTCACTTGCACAGGTCACATGTCAGAATTTGAACTTGGCCGTCTGAATAGATGCTGCCCCTGAACTACAGGGGGTGTTTGGGGCAACCCCTTCTGGAGGTGAGACCCCTTTGGAGAACCTCTCTCCTACCCTCATGTGACCCCTTAGTCACCTCATAGGCGG